>NC_050735.1:637729-956594 GCF_014529535.1 Bradysia coprophila | reverse complement strand
AAATAATAATTTATTCAATATAGAAGCAAATTTTGTATCTTATTAAAAATAATGCAGAAAACTTATAAATAAAGTCACCTGCAACTCAAAATCTTATTTTGGACAAAGATCGAAATTTCAAATAAGATTTATCTATGATGACCCATAAAGGCTTAACGTTTCAAGCCGACCGTTCCGATCTAGCTTAGTAATTTGAATGTGGCGTGTCAACTCTAGATTTATCGACAAAAACACCATCCGATTCGTATCCAATTGTTGAGAGAAAATGAATGGTTAAGTGGGAAATAAAATCGACAAAGTGTTCCCGTCGAAAAATATTGATATTCAACAAACTACATTCAGTTGCAGTCTACCTATTGCGATATTGTCCACCATTTACAATATCAAAATTCTTGATATTAAAATTCCTGGGTCGACTCGACCAAAAGGATCAAAGTTGACTACGATAGGAACGAAACGCAAAGCGAGCGACAAAAATCAAATCTGTCCAAAAGAATAACCGAAGCGACATTAATCATCTAGTGGTAGATGAAGAGTAGTATGTCTGCTGGACAATCGAAAGTTTTGTCGACGATACATGTTTTGCATTTCTACAGAATGAATTAGCTAACATCAAGAAAATCAATGGAATTGTTCAAAATGTAATTCTGCTTTATCGAACTATCAAGTACGATGTGATTATTGTTTGCACTGGCTCTATTTTGAAAGTTTTCGGTACAAAAATTCTCAAACATTCATATGCACTAGTTGTACTTAAGATTTGTTTAAGAGACGATTATAATTATGTGCTATTGATAACTTTGGTGAATAATTACCAACAGCGTTGAGTTTGTTTACCATTAAAGACTTTAATTTAAAGTATAAATTGGTAACTGTGGACTGGAATTCCACAGACTTTTTCAAACTTTTTTCAGCCAGTGGATTCACGATTGTATTCTATTTTTCAGTCATTTTCAAACATTTTTAAGGAATTCGAATTTCTTCATTTTAAAGAAAAATGTTCTGCGAATAGTCTCCATGAACCACTATTTGCAGGAACTGCGAATAGTCTCCATGAACCACTATTTGCAGGAACTGCAAATAGCATTTTCGAAAAGAAAACATTTGTTGAAATAATAAATTTTAAATGACCGGCTAAACTTTAACGGTGGCTCTTTATCAACATCTTTTAGTTTTATCTTTTAGTTGTTCTGATAATTTCAAATAAAATTTTGTTAGTTAAGCTGTCTCGGTTTCTTATTTTTCAACAAAGTTTAACTGTTCCGAATTCTACGAGAATGATTTTCGTATCAGAGAAAGATTTTGTGGGGCTGCGGTTTGTTCTTGTTTATGTGAGGTATGTTTTACAGTAAAATAGTCTCTTGTCTCTTGTGCTCAACGTGCAGTTATATTTTTCAGTTTCGAATGATTTCTATATTTTATTTATTGAATCATTACAATAAACTATATCGCTAGAATCAAGGCTCGAATACAACCGAAATTTTCCAGTCACATGTAAAACATAAAACAAAAATTCGAAACTTCACCAAAATTTTAAGATTTTGGTTCGAAAGTGTACAAAAATAAAACTATGTTAAAATTTTGTCGAATATGTTTTTTAAGTTACAAATTTGACCAAATTTTGGAAATCTAGGCATAGTCCCAAAAATAGTCCCGGTTTCCAAGTTAAAACAAAGTTAATTGTAACAACGTTGAGGATGCTATATACGAAATTTAAATGTCGAATGTGTAAAAACTTTTGAAAAGTGTGTATTCTACACACTTTTTTTTTACAAAGAAAATGTGTAATTACACACTTTTCGAATCTGCAAAAAGGTACGGAAAAGTGTGTATTTACTCAAAAAACTTAAAAGTGCCCCTGCCTTACCCTGCAAAATACACTAAAAGTGTTCACTCTGATATAATTTTCGCCAAGAATACACTAAAAGTTTTGACTGATCCACTTTTCGCCCAAAATACACTGAAAGTGTTGACTGATCCACTTTTAGAACAAAATACATTGAAAGTGGTCACTGGTCTACTTTTCGCCCAAAATACACTGAAAGTGATCACTGGTCTACTTTTCGCCCAAAATACACTGAAAATGTTGACTGATTCACTTTTAGAACAAAATACACTGAAAGTGATCACTGGTCTACTTTTCGCTCAAAATACACTGAAAGTGGTCACTGATCTAATTTTCACCCAAAATACACGGAAAGTGTTGACTGATCCACTTTTAAAACAAAATACACTGAAAGTGGTCACTGGTCTACTTTTTTCCCAAAATACACTGAAAGTGTTGACTGATCCACTTTTAGCCCAAAATACTCAAAAAGTGGTCTTTTTTCGCTCAAAATACACTGAAAGTGGTCACTGATCTGAAAGTGTTGATTGATCCACTTTTAGAACAAAATACGCTGAAAGTGGTAACTGGTATACTTTTCGCCCAAAATACGCTGAAAGTGGTCACTGGTCTACTTTTCGCCCAAAATACACTGAAAGTGTTGACTGATCCACTTTTAGCCTAAACAAACTAGAACAAAATACACTGATACATTTTTCTCAACAGCTGCATCGACATGGCGATCGAAGTCCCTTCGAGCAATACCCTGGTGACAAATACGACATTTCATACTGGCCACAAGGATGGGGTCAACTAACAAACGTAATTCATGGTCAAATCTCATGCTTCTTCGCCTTTCATAAAGCAAAAATTCTTTACAAATTCATAGCTGGGAAAGCAGCAGCAGCTTGAATTAGGACAATGGCTTCGTCGCAGATACAAACATTTTTTAAGCAGCACGTACCACGTAAGCGATGTATTCGTGCAATCTTCCGATACCGATCGAACGTTGATGAGTGCAGAAGTTAATTTGGCGGGGCTGTTTCCGCCGGTAAAGAATCAAATTTGGAACTCGCTGTTGTTATGGCAACCGATTCCGATACACACAACGCCTGTAACATCTGATAATTTGCTTGCTGGTACGATGCCTGAGTGTCCATCGTACCACACTGCTTTTGACAAATATGTCGAATCGGTTGAAATGAAATTGTTCCGAGAAACGAATCAGCCGTTGTACGAATTTCTATCCATACATACCGGAGCGACGGTGAGTCATTTCGATGATATATGGAGTGTAACGGACATTTATGACTCATGGTTGTGTCAAAGGACTCACAATCTATCGTAAGTTTGCCAGACAAATTACCATTGGTCAATGAGTGTAAATTGCTGAGCAAGCTTTCGTTTTTGTCTGTTCCAGCCTCCCTCAATGGTCGCAGACATTGTATCCGAACAATGAAAAATTTTACAAAGCTGCACTGAACGCTTTTTTACTGCCGACAGCAACGAAACATTTATCCAAATTTTCCGCTGGATTTTTGTTAAAGGATTTACTGGACCGTTTTTCCAGTAAAGTTCAACATTCGCTTCAACCGAACCGAAAGTTGTTCATCTACAGTACTCACGATTTCAATATCTTCAATTTGTTAATTTCTCTCAACATCTTTGACGTAAGCAAAAAAAGTTGAAAAGTAGAGTTTTCGTGTGAATTTTGCTGATCCGAGGCGATGCCTAGGTCAACATACACTAGAAAATTAGTCTTTTCATTTGTATACATTACATAGATTTTACATGCTGAGGGCGTCGAAAGAAGTGCTTGAAGTGCTCGAAAGTTGTAGCTTTTGCTACATGCGTCGAAAACCGTACTTTTCATGTTTGAAGCACTTCTTTCGACGCCCTCAGCATGTAAAATCCATTACATAACTCGGTATAAAAGTGTAAACTCTTGTTTTCGTGTGTTTGTTGACCGCGTCTTCGCCTCGGATCAACAAAATTCACACGAAAATCTATTTTTCATCTTTTTATCCATAGTTATGTAATAGTATTATGAACATCGTTAGCAACAAAGCAATTGAACAAATTGATTTTGCAGGACAAATTCATTCCCTATGCTGCTGCTGTAATCTTCGAACTGAGACAGTACAAGAACGACCATTACGTGCAGATATTTTACAAAAATTCGAACGAATCTCCAGATCCGATTCATATTCCCGGTTGTGGAACTATGTGTCCGTTGTCGACTATGTATGAATTTTACGATGATATTTTGCCGAAAAATAACTTCACCACCGAATGTAAAATGGACGAATAAAATTATGATTTTTCGAATTACGTTAAAGCTTTTGTTTCATAATGTGATGGGCATGGAAGAGCAAATAAGTACTAGACCTTTATTTTCACATAATATACTGTTATGATCAGAGCGAGAAAACCGAAGACTAGTTATTATAACTTGCCTTGGGGTACTTGTCAAAGTATTTGGTTCTCTTTCAACGTGGTACGTTGAGAGCGAGAGGACAGAAGACCAGTTTGTTTTAACATGCCTTGGGGTACTTGTCAAAATATCTTTTTCTCTTTCATCATAACACTCTATTCAAAATGACTTACATAGAGATACGCGGGCAACACACTTGATGACTTTCACACCGCGTCTTGTGATGATTGCCGTCGCCGTGATGATGTAGTTATTTTTTCCGTGAGTTTTTGTGGATTTGCATTGCATGCAGCGCTTATAATACTTCCGTCATCACAACCTGCAAGATTATACCTTGAACGCAGATTTTTGTCTTTCAATATTGGCAGGCCTGATTTTGACAAATTCATTATTTTGTTGTTCTCCGTTGCTCTTCTGAGTTTTTGTTTTGACGCACATCAGAATAATATTTAATTTGCTGAGTAACTTTGTGTAAAGACAGAATGGCTGTCACGTTATTTTTCGGAATCAGACTATCTGGAAAGCCGTACGAAAGGATTGCCCATAAGCTCGACGAGAATGCATACTCCACATATAAAGTGGAAAATTTGAAACGATTGCTGGTTGACGATCTGCTCGGAAATCATTCGGAAACATCTGGACCGTCTGCATTAGGTAAGGTCAACTTACAGGTCATTGAAAACAAAAGCACGCACTATGTGTTGACTCGTGGTGGAAATTGCGCTCTTGTGCTATACAAAAAACAAAAGAAAATCTTTGGAATGTTGCCAAAGGCGTCTCTTGTTTTGATGGTTCGAATAAAAAAAAACCATTATTGATGTGCGATGTTAGACGTTACACGGTTACACATCTCCGTTTTCACCAAACTGTCTCTTACAGAACTGGTGTATTGCGGTTCAGTGCTGGATGATTCAGTTGAACTCAGCAAAGAAGGAATCAAGTCGGGATCCACCATCCATGTATTCGATAAAACTGACAGACCGGAACCGGAACCAATTGCATTTACAGAGGAAGAGATAGCCGATGCTAGTAAAGCGTATCGCAGCATATGCTTCAACAGCCGTCCGAATAATCTGTTTCCAGTAAGTTTCGAACAATTTCTTTCTGCGACGAGTGGCAATATTCAATATCGATTTTTAGACGATAATATCGTTCCTGACGATGTTAAACGTTGAGAAATGTCCCGTCCCCTCTGTGACATTGATGCAAATTTTGCTTTTATGTTTCCACAGAAAGTCATTCGTCCGGAAGTGATCAATAAGGTGCTCGAAAGGTACCCAGAATTTTACAGTGATACTGGTGCCTTTGCAATATTAAAGGACGCCGTTCTGCTCGAGAAAATGATCCACTCATACCAGGCTAAACTCATTGGCGATCAATATCCGATCCTAATCAAATCAGCCAAATTTATGGCTGAAACTATGATCGCTGTGATGAAGAAAAATCCCGTCAATCCAGCACAACGGATAAGAAGTATGATCCAAGGTCACAACAAAAAAAAAACGAATTTCTCTAAACAAATTCTTACCTCCTCTTGCAGCTGAAGATTCATCAGAATCGTCTGAAGGCGACTCTCCTCAGGCATCGCCCAGTCGCAGTAACGACAGTCAACGCATCAGTCGTAATCAATTGGCTGCCGCATTATTATTCGCTGGTACGGCATCGTTGAATTCATTGTCGAGCATCGCTCAGCGGACAGGTGATAATGATGAGGAAATGGCTACCACGTCGAATACAACACCACCGACTCAAACATCGGCCGTTTCGACTGCAGATCCCAGCACATCGACGGTGGAAGCAACGTCAGTGGAAGCTCCTACCGATAATAGCACTCAACGGTATGCAGCCGAATTGCAGATAATGCGAGACATGGGTCTGACGGAAGAGAATAGTAATCTACAGGCGCTCCTTATGTGCAACGGTAATGTTGAGGCGGCTGTTACTCTAGTTTTAGGACTTGGCAATTTTGCTTAATTTTTGGTTAATGATTACGAACTGAATAGATGTGAACCTTCCAACCCCCTTTCGATTTTATAAGAAAATTAAATTTAAAAAATTTGCGAAACATTCCCAGACTTTCCACTTTCCACATCATGACCGTCTCAAGTAAAAAACATTTCCAGTGGACTTACACAAACAACCAGATTTAATCTCAGCTCTCATCCCGATCTTCCTTTAACATTTCTTCAATTAATCGTTTCCGTTCCTCTGCCTGTCGCATTTGCCTTAACACTAAGCTTTCATAATCACTGTCCGATATTGTGCTCGATCCACTCGGATTGTTGCGGCTCTTCGGAGGATCACCAACCCACTCCAATGTCAACGGATTTTCCATTCGTCCCTTTTCATACGAAACTGCCATCTCGGCAGCGTCCTGCGTTTTGAATTCCACCAGCGCACTGCCGTTCTTTTTCGGCGACATGACCAACACCACAATGTCGCCGTATTTGTGAAGGAATTTCTCGAGCAACTCTTTGGTGTATCCGCCGTTCGATGTGTCGCCCTTCGATGCCGACCATTTGATTTTGATGCGATGCTGTGCCGAGTCCCACTTGCTGTTCATTTTTACCCGTTCTTCCTGCAACTGTTTCTGCATCAATTCTTGTTCTTCCTGCAACAATTTGAATCCTTCCTTCCGCAATCGTTCAATTTCGTCTCTGAGTGCATCTTCCGGTGATTTGGCAACGGTTGAATAGGTCTGTCGTCTGGCTTGATTCAAATTGGCCTGACGTTCACGCTCCTCCAAGTCAGCCTTCAGTTTTTGTCGCTTACTGTCCAACTGTTGATTTCGCAATTCGGCCGCCTTTTTCGCTTCAATTACCCGGTTGTATGCGGCACGGGCTGATTCATCTGATAGGATTTCCAATGCTTTCGATAGATCGTGAAAGAGTTCGGCTGCTTTGGGATTGTCCGGATTTTTGTCTGGATGGCATTCTAACGCCTTCTTTCGATAGGCCTTTCGAATCTGAAATTATAAGCAGGACGAGAACGATAGATTGAAAATGAAAAGGATGTTTAAGTTGACATAACAGATAACTTACATCAGCGTCTGTAGCAGTGATCAATATACCCAACAGACCATACAGGTCTACGGTGCCCAAGTTTTTAAGGTCAAGCATTGCAGCGACTTATTTTATAAAATAAACTAAACTTTTCGACGAATAGAGCACAACAAACGTATTCGACAATCGGTGGGCCAAACAACTTGCGACGTTTACCTTCTTCTTCTGTTGTTCCAGTTTGATATACTGGTGAAATACAGACCATACGACCTAACGTTATGAAAAGCTTAAATTAATCAAAATCCTGGTAGGACAGATTACGCAACATCTGAGTTGGTCTACAATGCGGTGGCATCGAAATTTCCTATTGACTAGAACGTTTTGTGCAAGGTCCAAGGTGGATGCATGGGTATACTACTAAAAGAAAAAAACTTACTAAATCGTTAAAATTTGGTGCCAGCCGTCTTTGGGGAGCAAATTATATAAACATTGTAGGAAGAGCCGATCTTCAGCGGATAACAAATTTCTGAACAGGTTAACGAACAGATGTTTCGGTTCAGTTAAACATAACTTGCCTTGACGGCAGTTCCGAAATTAATGAAGAAACTCATTAAAATTTGTATTTGGGAAACTCGAACTTGATATTACTTGACATTGCCAGGTTAATTTAACTGATCTTCACTCGCCGTTAGCAGTCGAAATGTTTTCATATAAATTATGAGAAATCACTCAATGCCAGTTTAAATAGCTGGTCCAAATTATATTGGGAAGAAATAAAAGCGATAAATCTAAAATAAGAATTGATCACTTGAAAATAAAAATGATTGCAGGAAAATAAGAATGTGATCACAACCAGTTTTTCAAATATAACACTACGAAATAAGATTCTATCAACCTAAAATAAGAAGTGATCACAAGTAGTACCTACCACCCGCTAAATCAAATGTGATCACTAAAAATAAAGAATTTGATCACTAAAAATAAAGAATTTGATCACTAAAAGTAAAGAATTTGATCACTAAAAGTCCGAACGAATACACATAAAAAGCGTTTTAACACGCCGAGCGATCCGGCCCATTGCCCCGGAGCGAAGCGGAGGGCCGCAATGCGAGCCGGGCGCCGGAACGGTGTTGGTAACTTAGGAGTTAATTTTTTTTCTCTCGCATCGTCTAATAATTAGTCTGTGTAATTCATTGCACATAAAAAGCGTTTTAACACGCCGAGCGATCCGGCCCATTGCCCCGTAGCGAAGCGGAGGGCCGCAATGCGAGCCGGGCGCCGGAACGGTGTTGGTAACTTAGGTGTTAATTTTTTTTTCTCTTGCATCGTCTAATAATCAAACAGAATAATAGATAGCATATCCTTATTTCTTGCAATCAAATTTTTTATTTTGCACGATCATTTCTTTATTTTTTGTAATCAAATTCGAAAATTGTAGATCATTTCTTATTTCGAGACGATCATATGTTAGTGGTAAAATTGCATATATTTAGTGATCAAATTCTTATTTTTTGGTGATCATTTCTCTTTTTCTAGTGATCATTTCCTATTTTCTTGTGATCATTTCTTATTAAATAGCTATCACTTTAATTACATGCCAATTATATTTCCGTCTCTTTCATCATGACAGTCTAATGAGTGCTATTGGTGCTATTGAGAACGAAGATCAATTAAACCTAACTGGCGTCAGGCCAGTGGCCTGGTATCAATTTTAAAATTTTTTGAATGAAAATAAATCGAAATCCGAATTTTCGATGTATGAGTTTTGAGTATGAGTATCTTCTATCATTTTGGCATGGCCCTCGTGGCCAGTCAGGCCAGTTAGATCTAAATAAGACGAAATTTCTCTCAACGTTAAAGAAATATAGATGCTTTGTTGAAAAGAATACATTTGGGCGTTTTATAAATAATGAATTTTAGTTTTTTTTTAAATTAAATAAATTATCACTTCTTTGATAATAAATAAGCAGGCGCGCCGACTTTCGTTTTGGGTGTTGGGTGCTAATGCTCCAAGATAAATTTTCATTGCAAAGCCGCTTATAGAAAGCGCAGAACTATGGTCAGTTAAAATTTCAACAGACACAGGTGTTCCTGTTACGGCATACCGTGGCATCAATAATAGCACAGAGAATTCTGAATATTAAAAGCCGATAAATGATTGATATAAAATTGAAAAGTTTAGCGCCGAATTATTTACAATGGAAATTTAGAACTTTCCCTACACGGAGAACGGTGACAAATATTTAAATTTCACACAATGATGACATTAAGATGTCACCAGACCTATTCCAATTTATTTGAGCTAGCGGTTTTATATCCGTTCTTTGTAGGACAAATTGTTAGGAAAGATTAACAAAATCGTAGATTTTCTTCTAGAGCTCTTGATGCCATTTTACTAACATATACCGTGTAGCAAATGATCACTTTCCATCACTCGATTTTTTGTTTGTTTTCCTTCCGATCCTTAATCTATTATAGAAAAGATAATGAAGAGAAAAATAGGGCTGGCTGAGTTTTCGCTTGCCATCGCCTAGGTCTGATTTTCTATGTGGCTGAAGTTAGCACAACCAAGATTTTTTACAATCTCGAGCTAACACAAGATCACAAAGGATTTATATTTTCCAGAAATGACCTAAAGTTATTTTGAGTTATACAATGTGTTCATCTTTAAAAAGCACAATGTTAGATTTTTTAGAGTTTTAAAAGTCATTGATGGTCCCATTCAATTAAGTCCTTCCCAGTCTATGATACCTTTTCGTGAAATTTGAATTCGCTAAGGTATTCTCAAATTTTGTGCCAAAATATCATAGACTGGAAACATTTTGTTGACTGGTAGCATCGATGACTTTTAAAACTCTAATAAATCTCAAATATGTTCCGAACTAAAAAGAACCCACTGTATTTCTGAGCCCTAATAATGAGAAATTTTTAAGTCTGTTTCGTGTTTTAGGCAACTAGAAACGTTCCTGGGTGTGGAGCTGTTTGTAACAAAAATCAACTACTCTTATATTTTGCCATTTCGATGCTGAGATTTTCGGATTCATTCACTTATGCTTTCTTCTATAACTTAACTTAAATGAAAACCTCAATGGAAAAGGAGTCACCATTCTTAATGTGAATAAAGTTTTCACTGAAATTACGTCAGGAATGGTGACTCAAATGCTTTTTTAGTTTGGCTTTTTTCATGATTCGGGAGCAAAATCGCTCTTCTTCTCCTTTGACATCTTCAGATACTTTTTAGAAAAGTTATGGAACAAAATGTAAGTGAATATCCCAAAAATCTCAGCATAGAATTGGAAACATAAATATATGGGACATTCTCAAGTTAGTAAGAAATATTGTATATTATGAAGCACTCAGCGGAAGCTGTTGACTAGGCCCGTAGTCTACATCTTCAAATTCACGTTGGCATGAAAATATGAAGAAAAATAATAGACTTATTGTTACCGCAAAACATAGCCAACATAATTCACTGAATGCTTCAATATGTACGAAACTTGTAACTCAATTAACTTGACCATAACCCATATTAAATATTATGCACCTGTGCCCAAATGTTTGTTTTGACGAGTTGGTGATTGTGATCCTAAGCAGAAGGCGAGGGTCATAATCCAACTCGTCAAAATAAACATTTGGACATAGATGCATATCATTTTTTATGTGTCGATGCAAAGATAAACAAAAACTCCCTATCCGAGCTGATGCATAATGTTAGTCTTACCACGAAGACATATAAAAGTATACTATCTGCATATTCTAGGAGTTAAAATTGTTAAGATTGTGTCGACAAATTCTTGTCATTGCTTTCTACTTTCTTCAGAAATTCTAATTGTAGTCTGTACTCTCGGTTTGATTTGTCGGTTTTGATAGAGTAGAAGAAGTCATTTCAAAGAGAAAATGAATAGCTCTGATAGTGAGAAATACATAGAATTGCCTAAGATATGACATTTTTTTTCTGAAATTAGAATATCAGTTCTGGATAAAGTCTACCATTTCATTGGGTGCTACGCACCCAACAAATTCTAGTGTTGGGTGCTTCGGCACCCAACGCTACCTAGAAGTCGGCGCGCCTGTAAATAAGTAAAGAGTCATCGTCAAAATCAATTCAAAAAATTGTCAAAATTCATAATCAAGCGTCAAAGTTAAGTGTAACTGAGCCAAAATCTCTATCCATTAACAGTATATAAAGTGTCAACAACGAAATCTGTATTTCGGCTCAGTTGAACGTAACTGACCCTAATGTCACAATGAGAGAAGAAACACATACAAAATTAATACTTCGAAAATTCAAACTTTAATTTTCATTTTTAACATTGTTAAATTTAACTGATCTCCGCTCTCCGTTAACAGACTATTGAAATTGTAGGTCTCTTCATTCATGTCTTAAGGTAAAGATCTTGTAAAGTGTCTGTAGAATAGACTGTTACGATCAGAGCGAGAGTTCCGAAGACCAGTTAAAAATAACTTGCCAAGAGGTACTTGTCATTGCATTTTCATATACAATTTTTTAACATATCGCCCGAGGCAAGTTAAAATAACTGATCCAAATTATATTTCCTCCTCTCTCATCATAACAGTCGAAATGACTCTGACTGACACAGCTGACCATATGCAACTAAAAGTTCAAATTATTTTAATCCAAAGAATGTAAACCTGTAAACCAATATTCCATTGACGTTTCAAATCGAAATACGAAAATATGTGATAAGTGCACCAGAAGCACATCACTTTAGTGCAATAATTACATCAATTTCTACCACCTAATTTAAGGACAACATGCATAACGACTTATTTAATCTTCCTGCTGGTCCGCCGGAGCTTTGTTTCGACAAGAACGAGTTCGTAAAGGTAGGACTGACAGTCTTTGCAACTAGAAAAGGTGTATCCTCGACACGTCATTATACGTTATACCGATTTACAGACAACATTTTCTGTTGACGAATTCCTGCACAAAAACCGCAATACCGGCCTGGAAGCATTACGAGATGATTTGGGCATTTACTTGAAGGTACTGCGTTCGGCTATGATCGAATTGATCAACCAAGACTATGCCGATTTCGTGAATCTGTCGTCGAATCTGAACGGGCTCAATCAGTCAATCGATGGCATACAAATACCATTGGGCCAGTTGAAAGAGGAAATAATTGTGGTGAAGATGACCCTAGCCGATACGATGAACGAGCTACAGAACGCCTTAACGGAGAAAAAGATTTTGAGAAATTATTTGAAAAGTGTCCAGAGTGTGGGAAAGGTGCGGAACTTGATTGGAAATTTGGAGAATTTGCTGGAGAATCAAATCAGTTTGACCAACCTGAATCCGACATTGTTGGAACGAGCGGCCTTTTGCTACGTTCAATTGGTCTACGATTTGCAAGTAAGCGAAACTGATCTTTCGACCAGACTAAGCCAGTTTTAACACCATGTTCTCCTGTTTCAGTTCTGTGACAAATTGATTGAGTCGAAATTCGGTTCCAGCAAAGTCGAACAACTACACCGCAAATTGTTGAATTGGCTGGAGGCGCACTTCCTGCAATGTCTGAACACAACGAACCCGGATCAAATTGAAAGATGTTTGCACATCTACGCCACATTGAGTGAATACGAGGCCGTCGAGGCGATCTATCGCCAGAAAGTGGTCAGCAAGCATTTACAGTCGATAATAACCGAAAAGTCACTGCAAAATTCACCGCGAGGCTTGTCAAGGATCTACGAACAAATTTTGGCTTTTGCCAGAAGCGACTTGGAGCAATTGATGTCGTTGACACGTACGAATCGGGCGAAGGGATTCGACTTCTTTTTGAACAGTTTTTGGTGTGAAACTGAGCAACGATTGGAAACTCATATGTCGTCGATATTTGCACCGGGGAATCCTGATCTGTTCTACCGCAAATACAATGACACAGTGGATTTTCTGGACAGATTGGAGAAGTTAGTAGGAGACTCGAACGAAGTAACCAAATTTCGAATGCATGGCCAGTACAAGCAATTCCAATTGAGATGGAATCTCCCGGTTTACTTCCAGGTAAGTCTCAAGACGATATGGCGATGACTCCTTCATAATAACCTGATCCGTGTATTGAATCCACAGATAAGATTCCAAGAAATTGGCGGCAAATTGGAATCAGTCTGCAGCAATTCAGTCACCAAATCGTTAGTCAAACCACAAAATGGTTTCCGCTTATTCCCATTCATCACCGGCTTTCAGTGCATTCAAAGCTGTTGGTCGGAGGGAATTTATATAAAACAAATTTTCATTCGCTTCTACAAACTGACGCTACAAATCATATCTCGACTGTCGGTGTGGGTCGACGAATGCATCGAAATCAAAGACATCGATCCGGAAATGAACAGAATTGAGTTCTACGTTTCCATCCATTCGGACATCGATCGAATGACAAATCTCCTCGTTGAACAAGCCAAAACCATCATTCAACTGGCACCCGCAGAAGTCACCGAACATGCAACCACCTTGCAGCAAAATTTCCTAGACTCGAGCAAATTGTTGAACGAAAGGCGTGACAAAATCGCGAATCGAATCGTCCAGGAAATTGCGGGCAGAAGTGTAAGCAACATCAAGCAAGTCAACGATATACCGAGACTGTATCGTAAAACGAATCGAGATATTCCATCGAAACCGTGCGGCTATGTTGATCAAATGCTGGACCCGTCCAGACAATTTAAGCAACAGTATTCCGGTGATGTTGACGACGAGACGTGCCGACAAATTTGCCGCAATCTATTTTCGACGCTTAATGTCCAGTAAGTTTCTTTTCGTTCACATGATGTGCCATTGTCGGATTTCTAACATTTACCTCTGCAGATACTATTCGTCTGTGGTTGATGTGTTAACATCCGTGCAGAAAACTGAAGAATCCCTGAGGCGATTGAAGAACTTGCGTGAAAAGTCAACATTGAATACCAGTGCCAATGATCGCCAGGGACTAAGTGACGACGATAAAATTCGACTTCAGTTGCAGGTGGATATCATTTACTGGGCTACGGAGATCGAGAAAATTGGCGTTGCAATCAGTGATGTAGACAAACTCGATGAGCTTAAAGCACTAGTGGAAGAGTCAACCAAAATTAGAATTGCGAAATAAAATGTTATTCAAAGTTTGCGAGACATTGTTTCAGTGCTGTGAATGATGAATAGGGTTGGTCTATTCTGCAGAGCGCGCGAGATAGACCACTCCAAAAAAATTCTAGTGGTCGAGAGACCCCGAAAAACTAGTGAGAAATCCAAAACTGAACTGAAAATTTCTGAGTAACGACACGTTAGACCATTCTTTACTTCAACAAAAATCTTGAAGATTTTTTCGTACCGTTTTTGGTTATTTCTGCTCTGTCCACGCTGTCGATAAATTAAAAAAAAAGTCTGATTTCTCGCCACCTGAAGTTCTGCCAGACCATATACTCTGAAAAGTGGGTTTTTGAGGTCTCTGGCAACTACTTTTGTGAATTACTCTTTTTCGCGCACCGCAGATTCGACCATACCTAATGATAAATATTCTGCTACGGCGCTGCTAAAAGTGAACTTTCCCTTGCCTCATTTGGGTGACGTATTCAGGATTTCACTTCGCCCGTTCGAAAACACCGCATCTAGTGACGAAAACAACCTCATTTCGCAACTTGTTGCATACATAACAGTTGTTAGATCTATTACCTTTGTCTCACACTTATCTCAGACATAACATTCCTGAATCATATTTTTATTTTTTCAGAGAGCCAATAATTTGGCAATGAGACTGGGTAGTGGACATAGCCAATCGACCGTTTTATCTTGAATGCGCTCATAATTTATGTCGAATTACTACGAAAATGATCGCGTTTACAAAGCCTATATAATGTGCTCAGGACCGACATTTGACCACACCTACTCGATGCGTTCATTGATAAAATTGGTCGCTAATTACCATTCTTTGAAGATACGAAAATATTGTTAATGGTCGCGCTCGTTTCTACAGTATATGGTATCGATTGAATCATATACACTATATGATGGTGGCTGTAGTCTAGCAAGAATTATAGTCAATATTCGCTTACCCCTGCCTGAGTTTCTCCATTTAGTTTGAACTAGTGTGGTATCCGGCTTTGCTCGGGATTATTTTAATGACAAAATTATACTTTTGCGATATTCGCAAAACTGTCAAACACAACAACCGCACTTACTCATCTCTCATCTCAAATGTATTGAAAATAAGTGCGGTAGTCTACCCCTATGATTGCGGTCATTGTCTCATTTCTCATAAAATGTATTAAAATTAGAGCTGTCACTCTCTCATCTCTCAGAAAATGTTCTGAAGACAAGTGCGGTGATTATTAGGGCGGTAAATTCGGGGAAGTCACGCAAATCGCAATTTAATTAGATACTCGGGAACACACAACTTCTGATGATTTTACAAGTAAAAAAAATTCACCAAGGCGACGAGAATCATCACAAGAGGTGAATTTTTGTATAAATTCGGCCATTTTATCATTGACTGTGGTGTGTCACCCGCGTATCTGTATCTGGGCGACCGCACCAAAATTTACATTCTTGAAGTGCAGCGCTATAAATTTTCTGCGTAGTTGCATTCGGCGCAATAACCACAATATTCGCCGAATTTTTTTTTCACGCGTCAAAGAAACGTTTTCGTTCTAAAATATTTTTACGCGTTGAAAATATTCTCACGCGTTACAAAAATATTTTCCCCAAAATGTCACGCGTCAAACAAATTTTATGTTTCAAAAAACCGTTAAAAATGATTCACGTTGGAAAAATATCTTGCCCAATAAAGTCACGCGTCGAAAGAAAAAATTTTCTCAAAAACTATTTTCACGCGTCAAAAATTTCCACGCAAACATGCAAATAAAAATTTACGCGTCATTAGTCGGTATGCCAAGTTTCAAGACTCTAGGACTTTCCATCTGGGCTCCTATGGCTCCTATAGAGAGACAAGCAAACATTACACTTTATAGGATAGGCTTGTATTCCATTCCACCTACGTACGTTCGTTGATTCCACACGTGTACAACAAACAAACTAACAAATGATTTGTTATTACTGAAATCTACACTTCCTTAAGACAGCTGCTTGTTGATCCAATTACAAATAGATTAATTTGACCTCTGTAATAAGCATACTATTAATTCTCTACACTGAAGAAAAAGGAGTTCGTAGCAGCTGAGAAATGTCTCCAGCTGTAGTTTTGTCGAAAGTATACATGGGATACAAAGAAAGAACGCAATCCACTGATCCCTTCAATCACTTGCGTTTGATACATAGATGCATAAAAACAAACACATTTTGCATATTCAGCAAATTACCTCAAGTTGCTGACAATGTCACACATGAACTAGTATGGTGGCAACAGAAAATTTTTATCAAAATTATCCCTCATAATAGGATCAAATTTTAGAAAGTTATTTCCCAATTATAATTTTCCAAAACAGTACCCATCGTAGAAACGCACTTCTATTCAAGCAAAAGTAATCATAGTCGACAGCTGCCAAATAGAGTACCACTGGGCATGAAACGGCTTTTTACAGTGTTTTACAGTTGTGTTGCACACTGTCAAATTTCAGTACCCTATTTATGCTTAGTTTCCTCTTACCAAAAAAGTACTCCGTGTGAGAGACAAAATTGAATTTTTTCAATTTTTTTCTTTGTTTATTTGACAGTTTGCTCTCTCACGGCTCTCTCACGGAGTACTTTTTGTTGAGTGGAATGGACACTTATGGAGTCTGTTGATGGCAGCTATGATATTAGCTGTCACACTGCGATTTTTTTTCGTCAGTATGAAGAATTGCTAAAATACTTAAAAAATTTTAAGTTTTGTCGTGCATGTGCGGTGTTTACTCGTATAAAACAATATGAATGTCATGTCATACAAATAACAAATGGTTCAAATTTCAAATGGTCGTTACCAAAGTTTGTTCAAAACTCAGGCTTCAAATCGATCAAATTTATTTACTTTCACTATATTTTCAGTAAATAAAATTCCCAATCATATATTTACCCTGCGTCGAATTTTTATTCACAGATACTCTGTAGTCATCAATGTGTCCTTTGTAAATCGACTCATTCAATTTTGTTGTTGTTGTACAGAAATCAAATTTCTATTCATCGATATTCTGAATCGACTATTCAATCAAACCGTTCATTCAAGTTTAATGATATTTTTTGTTAAATTCAAAATGATTCATATTTTCAAATTCAAATAGCTTGTAAGTGAACGATTATCCATAATTTGTTTGTGTTTTCAGTATGCAGTTTAAGGTTCATTTATTGATTCAATTTTTGCTTACTATGAAAGGTTACAGAAGTACTTTTATTGAAACATTAAAATGCAATGCTTAATGCTGAAAACAAACGAGGCATTGAAAACGTGTTTTGGTCCTTGTTGTTTTCATGGCGAAATTGTCGCAACTGTCAAATAAAGTTAGAAATTTCTCTATCGAAAATTGCGATTGCTGCATATGTCAATGAAAACTAGGACCAAAACACGTTTTCAATTCCTCGTTTGTTTTCAGCATAACACTCACGAGAGCCATTGGAAACGCGTTTTGATCCTAGTTGTTATTGACAGTTTCAGCATTCGCCATTTTGGATAAAAATAGTTATTTCTCTACCGAGAGGCGAAAATAGGAAATTCCAATAAAAACGATGTTTGTGGCCAGAGGGAAGCGAGCGCCGCAACTTCGCTCCAGTAGGAATTTTCTTTTTGTCCGAGGGTTGAACACAACGTTTTTCACAACGCAGACGTGAAAATAGTCATTTTCTCCCCTCCGGAGGCTTTTGTTATGAAAAACGCTACTCGGGATAAAGTTGGAAATTCCATTTTCCACAAGCAACACCCTAGAAATGCAATTTCCAACTTTCCCTTGTTGAACTAATAACTAGTTAATCGGTGCGGTGTGAATAACATTATTTTCTACACTCAAATCTTGTGAAAATATGACGTTTTGTTGACGCTCTCTCTGATGACAGTTCAGGTGAGAAATAATTATTTACATATCTGTGGTGGACGGTAAATTTAACGTAATTTCGTGAGTTGTAGCCCGAACGAAGAGAGCCGTCCACCACAGATAAGAGGCGTATACAACTTTTCATGCTGAGGGCCTAAATTACGAGAAAAATTCCGAAATTTGTGCCCAAGACATGAGAATTTGTATTCTCCTATTTCTTTGGGTTAAGCCATGGCAGAGAAAAATAAACCAGGCTGGAGCGGTTCATTTTTTAAACGTCAAATGAGGGACCTGTGAGACTGTACTTTTTACGTTGAAATAAAAAAACTTTCAACATTGCTCGGAACAAAGCAATACAACAGCTTAGCAATTTAAAATGAACTCGCAAAAATTAAGCTACTAGATAATTCAAGGTTAAATTCAAAGTCAAATCAAGCGCTTCTACATGGTTTACTTTACTCTGCCGTGACTAAACAAATTGATATATTGTTTCGTGGAGAAATAGAAAATATCAAATGCACATGATAATGATACATAAAGCATAAACTAAGTGACAGTTCAAGTGAGAAAGATTCTATCTTCTCCCCACAGTAGAGAAAGTGCTGCACTTTTCTCACTAGAAATGTCATTCGATCAATCGTCAAAACGGTAAATCACACCTCGCACATATGAAAAACGTTCTGTTCACGGCTGGGAGAAATAGGGAATTTCAAACCCGAGCGAAATTCGCTTCGTTCGGGCTACAGCTCGCGAAATTGCCTAAGATCTACCACCCACAACAGACACGTAAATAGCTGTTCCGAAGAACATAACTGACAAAACTGTGAGAAACTTGTTTTCAGAAGTTTCGTTATCGTTTGCAAGTGAATTTAATTGGTGGTTGATGTTGGCTGTAGGTCGGTGGAAGTTAGAGCGACAAGCGGAAGTGCCTAAAATAAACCGACCACAACGTTTTATGCTGATGGCCTAAATTACGAGAAAAATTGTGAAATTCATGTCCTAGGCATGAAAATAACTATTGTGTCTGTGCTACATTGTTTCTTCAAGTTCAAATGAAGACTTTTATTGACAGAATTTCATACCCTATGCACGAAAGTCCATCTAATTGAGTAGCAAATATTGTCGGAAGCAATTTCCGTTTCATTTGTTTTTAAGTTTTCGGTTGTTTGACTATTTGGTCACGGAATGCAATCGAAAAATTATGAATTGCAGACCAATAATTGTAAAGAGCAACCAATTACACGCAATGTTCATGAAAATCCACTTGGATGAGCTGATAAAGTTCTGCCTACGAAATTTTACCATAAAAACCATTAAGAACAACACAAGACTCTTCAGTACGGCTTCCCTCTTGGAAAGGACCGTTTCTAAGAAAAATAAAATGCAAATCGTTAATTTAAGTGACTCGGTTGATCAACTCTTGTCTCATATCGGTATAGAAGCATTTTGGCATTGCTGCTGTTCGCAATTTTAATCGTAGTCCAATTTCAGTTACAACTTATCTAGCTCAAATGTACTGCATTTGCATATTATGGACAAATTTCGATGTGAATCAAATCGACGGCATTAATTTCGAAGCGGACGCAAACTATCCGAATATGATTTGGATGAAATATGAGGCATCAACTAAGAATCGGACAAATGTCGACCAATTCGTTCGAATTGGCATCGAAAATTATTGTCAGGTGAACGTTAACATTCCGATGAAATTGTTCAATTTGATTCACCTATAGTATAATATGTCTCTGTAGGCATTCATAGTAACTCCCAATTCAGCCGTTGATTTCCTAATTTCATTTGAAGCAGTTAGATATTCAACTGAGCGACGATACAGCAGCACATATGTTGTGGCTCTTCCATCGAACTTGGATGAAAATAAGAACTACATCGACGATGTTTCGCAACAAAAATCTGTTGAAGGTTAAGAACAGTTGTCTACATAACTAGGGTTGGAAAGTCCAGTTTTCGTGTGTTGTTTCTTCCTTCATCCCTAGTTATGTATACAAGTTTACATAACAGAAGGGATAAACAGTTGGAAAAGTCCAGGTTTCGTGGGCATTTGTTGATGCAAGGTCAATAAGCCAATGTAAACGAGACTTTTCACCTTTATTTTGAGTTTTGAATTGGATTGTACATGCTGAGGGCGTCGAGAGTTCATAAAATTCGATGAAAAGAACGATTTCCGACCGATTTCAAAGACAAACGAACTACGAAACAATGAATAGTATTTTACTATGCTGGTGCATGTAATAAGGCTATTACATGTATAGGCAATAACCTTTACATCACTCGCATAGTAAAACGTCGTACTACACACGGAAATTAAAGTGATATCTCGTATCACGATGAGTAAAAGTACCTCGGGCTGCCGCCCTCGGATACTTTTTCTCATCTGGATACGAGATATCACTTTACTTCCCTTGCATAGTAATGTACTATTCCATGCTTTTGTTTTCCCTAGTGTCAAAAGTGGCTTATTACACACCTAGGGAAAACAAGAAAATTGGTTTAGGTTTCAAAGGCATTTCAATATACTCCAATACACACAAGATGGGTGTTCACGCGTGGGCGAAGCCCAAGCGAAAACACACGTCTTGTGTGTATTGGGATATTTTGAAAGATATTTTTCTGTAATAGTGAGAGTGTTTTGGTGCATTCCTTCCCAACCGTTACTTTCCTTCTCGACGTTTACTTTCCCTACCGACCGATTCATATCTTAGCTCACCAATCCACTCTCACCTATACAGAAAAACCCATTAGATAACTCGGGATAAAAATGTGTGTTTTCGTGTGTTTATTGACCTCAACTTCGCCTCGGATCTACAAAATTCACACGACACCTCTACTTTTCCACATTTTATCAATTGTTATGTAAATAACTACTACACGACTAAAAAGATAACTAAAAAGTATAGTTTTTGTGTGAATTTTGATCCGAGGCGTAGCCGAGGTCAATAAACACACGAAAACGAGACTTTTCATTTTTATCCGTAGCGTTTTTCCGTCGTCGTTTAGGAAAAACGTTGAACCTAACTTATGATGAAAGGCGAATTTTAGCGAATTTGATTCACTTTCGCCTCGTGCTGAACACTCTCACTCGCTAAAAGCCTTTCAGTATGCGTTAGGAAAGTAACTATTACATGCTGAGAAAGTCGAAAGTAGTTCTTGAAGCATGAAAAGTACGGTTTTCGACATATTATATATTATGCACCTGTTGCCAAGATTGGTATTTTGACGTGTAGGACATTATTGCCTTAGCCGAAGGCGTGGGCCATAATGCCTATACGTCAAAATAACAGTCTGGCAATAGGTGCATATCATATTTTATCTGTCGAGAACAGATATATCGAGATAAACAAAAACTCCCTAGAGGGATAAGCTCGAGATTATCGTTCTAGACAGATAAATAATAGTATTTTTCATACCTAGGACTAAAAGTCTTTTTTAGCGTGTGAGAAGTTTCCAGACAGAGCCGAAGGCGAATAGTATTTTTCATATTGGACGGAGAAAAAGTGCGACGAAGTCACACACTAGAAAAGACTTTCAGTCCTAGGTACGAAATGTGCTATTACGATTTAAATGGAATTAAATTTTTCGGTCATGTTAAGGGTGTATTTTTACCTGCGATGTTCCTTAGTTTAGTCCCTGTCGAAAACCGTACTTTTCATAATTCAAGCACGTCTTTCGACGCTCTCAGCATGTAAAATCCATGACATGACCAGGAATAAAAAGATAAACACACAAAAACGATTCTTTTCATCTTTTTATCCCGAGGATAAATCCATTTCACGAGGCCGACGCCGGTAAGAATTGTGATGATTCCACCTTTTTTTATGTTGTTTAGATATCCCAAATCTATTGATAATTTCTCCCACACGCGGTGTGAATGGCACGGATATGGCATACGATTTGATAACGACACAAATCGACAATCGAAACAATCATTCGAGTCTGCAAACTTTGGATACATTCAACGTTGGGCAATTCTATGCGAATGCCAATTTATTCCCCGACAAATTGTTCGATTTGAAAGGACAACCTCTTCGGATGTCCATTTTCAATTATCCACCGTACAATGTGTGGTGGGAAGTTGTGAGTACAATTCGGTCTCATGCATGTATTTAGTGAGTCGATATTGTGGTGCAATTTTCCAGCCACCCGGCACTGGAAATGCGAATCTGGACGGCTCGGAAGATGGCAAAAGTTTATTTGTTGATGGAACTGAAACATTGTTGGCACTGGAATTTTGCAAACTGTACAATTGCACCTTACACATTGTTATTGGTTCGAGAGCAAGAAATTTCTGGTGTATGATCGACGAGTAACGGAAAACTGATCGTTTTCTGATTTCCAGATGAGGAGCATACATGGGGAACGGTTTATGATAACGGTACAGGCGACGGATCTCTAGGAAATACGTATGAACGACGTTCAGATATCGGAGTCGGTGGTCAATATTCATGGTAATTATGCGTAGTGAATACACGCCGGTTAGACTGACCACCAGGGACTTTTTTGGGAAACTGTTTTCCTATATTTTCCTTGAATTTTCCGAGATTTTCACAAAAAATATTTTTACTAAATGTGGGAAATTCAGTGAAATGTGGAAAATTTCAGGAAAATCAGTGAAAATATTTTCCCAAAAATAGTCCCGACCTACTACTGATATCAAGTGAAACTTTAAGGCATCAATTCCATTTTTTTTTGGATCTTTCTGCCCCATTCACACGAAGCGCTGCCACCGTAATGTGTCCAAAACCGAAGTAAGTGAAAAACCATCAATTGAACCTTGTTTCACTTAATCAATTCAATGAACATGACTATAGACAGCGCATCGGATTGGTGCTGCTAGTCTTACCATTCTCAAATATGATGTGGGCGGCTGAATTTGCAACATTATTCGCTTGTATAATGGCAATAATTTTGGCAAGACTTGCTTCATCGAGACTTCATCGAGAACAGCCAGTTGTCAGTACTTCATCCACGTGGTTCGAAGTGTGGGCCATTTCATTGCTTCAATCGAGAAATTTCGTGTAATCCATTAATGATTGAAAAGAGAATATCATTGAGACCGGGAGACTAATCGAATTATCTCTTAGACTACGACATCTACCGGAAACGATCATCACAGTCTGTGCATTGATCTCAAGCATGTTGATTGCAAGCGCATACTCTGGCGAACTCGCTGGTATGACAACCGTTCCGCAGTAAGTTAACCGATGCATTTGTGCTAAATTCTAAGATTCTTATCGGGATGCCCCTTAAATTAAAGATTCGAAGAACCCATTGACACAAATCGACAATTTGCTGAAAGGAAAATGAAATGGGGAGCCTGGCATCATGCATGGGTTACATCACTGGAAGATGCTCCAGATGTATTCAGAATTGATTTTTGATACAGCCAACGTCATGTAATCATTTTATATTCCAGCCAATTGTCGAGTATCTGTTCAATTCTTTTGAACTAATTTCGACGGAAGCTTTGGGAACGCGTCCATATTCTGACGATTTTTGTTACCCACTAGAAACATTGCAATACGGTAATCACACCGAAGCGAAACAAGTTTCCTCCATTCAAAAGATATTTTCTTGTCCAGGACATTTTGCTATTGGTGATTTCCTGACCGTAGAAAAGACGAGCTTTTTGCGATTGATTCGGGACGATTTTTATTGGGGACATGTGGTTGCATATCAGTATAAAACGTGGCCGTTGAAGAATCTGTACGACATGCATGTCTTGTATGTGGTTCAGAGTGGTTTGTTCAAATACTGGGAAACTTGTGTAATGCCGAATCGAATGTGTGCGCTGTGCATCGTTTAAGTTTCTGACTAATTTCAGGCTGCAGCAAAGTATCAAAACTGGAAAGTGCAATTGGCTATCGCCACATCAAGGCGTAAAGATAAACCAATGCCAATCAGTTTGCAAATTGATCATATGAGCGGAGTGTTCATAATATGGGGAATTGGATGTGGTATTTCGACTGCGGTTTTCGTTTCCGAAATCTTTTTCGTTCGATTTTATCGGAAGATAGGAATTCCGGTGCAATTGGAAGGTTTATCCTTATCCATCAAACATAATCGTCAGTTTTATCAGTAATGTACGAATTGAACGGCTTACAATAAAAGTTTGAATTGGCCGAAAAATAGGAGCCAAAAAAAGTGTAGAAAATTTAAAAGCTTACCCCAACCAATCAATCAATCCATGTCATTAGTCGTATAAATTTATACGTCAGAGAGAGCTTTTTTCTCCTTTGTTTCAGTCAGTTTTCTGTCAGTCAGTCAGTCAGTTCTGTCAGTTTTTCTATTTTGCGATTTAGTATGGAAATGAAAACTAAAATTGAGATATCTTTGGACTAAAATGTTTTAAAGTGTGTTTGGAATCGATTGACATTAATAAAATAATAAAATAGAAAAAAATATTTTCACACAATCTGTTAATGCCAATCGATTCCAAACACACTTTAAAACATTTTGGTCCAAAAAATATGAAAAACCACTTAAAACAGCAAAGATATCTCAATTTTATTTTTCATTTCCATACTAAATGACTAAATCGCAAAATAGAAAAACTGACAGATCGTAACAAAGGAGAAAAAAGCTCTCTCTGACGTATAAATTTATACGACTAATGTCGTATGCGTGGATTATTTCGTCGAGTTCTTTTGACACAAAATAAGGACGTAAACACACGATCAATTGTGTGTTGCTGAGATAAAAAATTACGCTCCATTTTACAATGCACTTAACGCAATCTATAAATAGAATTTACAGTGGAAAATGCAACGTAACTTAATCTTACTGAAACAGCTGGTCCGCTCTAAAGAATCAACGAACTCTGACGGTTAAGTAACACAATTTTTCCATTTCACATTTCTGTGACGATTGACTCGAAATTCGGTTGCAACAATGCTCTATCTAGCACCGAAGCTAACTGTGACATAAGTCAAATAAGAGACCAAAATCGTATCTAGTTGGCTATTTTAGAAGAGAGAGAGAGAATTTGTTTCAGCAAAGAAGAACAACTCCACCCCGAATTGTTTAATTTGTTGGAGATGCACCTCCTGCAATGCGTGAACATATAGGGTGGGTCGAATTACGTTGCCGGTTATTGCGACTTGTCAACTTTAGGCACACCGGAAAGTGCTAAGGGAGTCGGAAAATGCCGCCAAATAAATTTCAAGAAATCAAAAATTTGACTTTTGATTTCTAGAAATCTATGTGCCTAAAGTGCGTTAAACTTTTTCTTAAACGCCTGACCCTTGGTTGCACTTAGAATATAGCACAGGGAATTTTTTCTTGAAGAATTTTTTTAAATTCTTTTTTTAATGTCTTTTCGGGGGCTGGTTGCATATATCGGTGAATATTTTCTCTGTAATCATCCCTATTGATGACAGTTAATAGCTGACTGATAAAGCTTTCTTTAGATCAAGATGGAGATCGAAATCTCCATTCGTAAAGTGTAAGATGGAAAGTTTTGCCGACCACGGCTTTTCGACAAAAAACTTCCAAAAATCGATCCTCATCATTCCCCAAAATGTGAATTGTCAGGCGTGTGTTTCCTTATTTTATTTATCGTATTTGATTTTCCTGCGTAGTTAAATATCGTGTTAATGGTCGAAAAGTTCGACTGTTTTGTCTAGAGACCAGTGTAATAAGATTAGGCATTTTTCGGCTTGAAGTCGCAGCATATAGACTTCCATGCACAGATCATAGATGGAGCTACTAATCATGTCGATTTGGTTAATGAGATCAAAGCGTGTCGTTAGTTGCATGTTAGTCCATATACAGCTAAGGATGGCGCGGATGGTAGCCGCATATGCAAATTATGTTTTCTTCCCGGTATCCGAAATCCGAGTAGAAATTTTCGAAATTTCCCGGTAACCAAAAATGTAAAATTGGCTTCCCGCACATATATTTCCCGCTGGTTTATTCAGCTATCATTCAATTTCCCGGTATCCGATTTTTTTTCCTAAAAATTTCCCGGTATCCTGGATACCGTGGATTCACATAATTTGCACACGCGAGCGTAGCCAGAGTTTTTCCACGGTTACTATGGCAATGTGCCCACTATTGAATATCTAAGGTGATCTTAAATGCTCTATGCCGATTTTACTAACTAGGGCCTGAATGAGGATCATTTCAAGGGTCATTTCGTTGTGGCCTTAAATTACGATATTAAACAAGAAATAGATGACTTCGTTGAATCAACTGCGTTTTTATTTGCTTGCGGACAAATCGTCGAAATAAATAAATTTTGTTCGAAAGTTCAGTCAGTCGATTTTCCGTAGTTCAACTTTGTCCTAAAGCGTTACGTTGCCTTTCCATTCTTGTCAACAATTTATTTTTTCTATTTTTTCTTCTAACGCATGTATGCTCTAATCCAACCAACAAATTTCGCCGCATCTGTGAACACAACATACTCTCCCAAATTGCATGTATTCACAATAGGATCAGCCAAAGCCGCTGACACTATACCACGCAGCATCCATTTGTTATTAATTTTGAACGTCATGCCACCGCCCGAATCACCATTACACGGCCCTTGGCCGTTACGTTCTCCCGCACAAAATGTTCGTTGACTGGTAATGTATCGATAGGTGTCGCTCGATCTTAAGCATTCCGCTTCCGACACAATCGGCATATCGATTTTCTTCGGCTCAGGCGTGACAATTGTTCCACTACCATCTCGACCCCAGCCAATGATCGTTCCCCTTTGGCCGACAACGTTGTTCACACTGTCAGAAATTTCCCACAAACAAATCGGTCGAATGAATTCAGTGTATTCGACTCTCTCCGTCATTATGACCAGTGCAATGTCAGCGTCATAAGATGTATCCTTTAGCATGTAGTCTTGATGGATGATAATCTGTTCTGCTTGGGCTGCCTTGAATCCAGCTTCATTCCAATTGAGAATGTTGTGTCGACCCAAGAACAGTGTAATTTCGTTAGCTTGGTACGTTCGATCGGATGTTCGGAAACAATGTGCCGCTGTAACGACAGTTCTTGGAGACACTAGATTTCCGCCACAGTTAAATGTCGGACCAATTGGTTTCACCAAATAAATGGCCACCAACCTATCGAAACAGAGTTCAATGTTGTAAATGACGGCGATTTGTCTGACCATATTCATATAAATATACTGACCATGGCCATGCCCCACGTGGTACACCTGTACCACCAACGACCAATGATACAAAATTGCTTTTAGGATGAGGCTTGCCACATTCGACCTGTGATCTGAAAATAAGAAATTGAATGCATTGGTAAGACACGCCTTTATGAATGAAAAAAGCATTTAGCAAATTGAACGGACGTTCACGACTGAAGGGCCTACAATTGAGTTATCATTGATGGCAAAGGTAGTAAATTTTGTTGTTGCAAAGAGGGAAGTCGAGGAAACAGATTGCAGTTTACACAGTCTCCAGGGAGTATTGAGACTCGTATTGACCCAACATGGATACAATCAGACACTCAATATGTTCAAATTATTATCTTACGAATCAATCGTTGCTGGACTAATAAAGTTGGGTTGTTGCTCCGGTTGTGTCGGATAGATTGGTTGTGGCTTTGATGGATACTGCGACTGTGTTGGATACTGTGACTGTGTTGGAAGCTGTGATTGTGTTGGATATTGTGACTGTGTTGGATACTGTGACTGTGTTGGATAGTCTGGCTGCGTTGGATACTGCGTTTGATATTGTGGCTGTCTCCCTGGGGCAGTAGGTCGCGTCTTATAAGTGTTAGAATAATAATAGTCCTGATTATTGTATACAAGATAGGGGTCTTGAGGGTATATAGTGTTGTCAAAAACACTTACACCATGTCCAGCCGCTACCTCAGTGAACAAAGTATGTTCGAGTTTGATCTGGGTAACGTAGGAACCAGTTTCTATAAAACAAAAGTTCCGTTGTTATTTTGTCGCTTTTGGCTGATTATATTATCAAAACCTTACCTGGTGGTCCTGAACAATACACTTGCCCATTGAGTGATAATTGAGTTAGTTTTGGCAACGGTTTTTGCAAGGGAAAACGTATTCTGTATCGAACGGGTCCATTCGATCGGATTTCTTGTATCGCATCCTCCCTTGATCCGTAAAGTTCGACTGATCCAACATATTGCTGAAAATGAAGTTAATTTTGAGTAAGATTCATTGATTGCTGATGCAGGATGTAAAAGTTAAAAAAAAAAACCACTTCAGGGAAACCCCCAATAAAGAAACGTGACTCATTACATCATTACATTATACCGCTATAAAGTTGATCCACAACAGAGTATAATTTACCCAGGCAGGAACGTTTTGAATTAATTTTATTCGCAAAATATAAGGCTACTGGATAATTCAGGTTCCTAGTCAAGTCAACCGCTCCTGCCTCGTTTATCTTACTCTGCCATGGTTAATCTAAATCAATTTGTAGGAGGAGTGTATGGCTCTATATCAATCATTGGTCCGTCAAATGTATTCACAATAAATTGTGAGAATCTCCCTATCCAAAATCAAATTTAAACATTCGTCTTCAATATTCATCAGTAATATAAGTACCTACGTTGTGCTTTACACGACTCGTCAGTTCGTATAGAACAACTTCAACAAATTCGATATAAATACCAAAACCAATATACGTGTTTGTTTACCTAATGATTATCGTATGCGTTTGTGTTATTAATTTAAAATAAATTATAACCGGCAGTGAAGCTCTCGGTGGCGAGAATAGATCTTCATCTATATATCGATATTCAATTGTATTTTTAAAGTTATAGTGAAAGAATCTCAGTAGTTTGTTTGTTTACCGAAGCTATTATGATGATATCAATTTTAAACCAACAAAAGCATGGGCGATAACGAGCTGCACGATTTTGTGAGAGAATTTCATATTTCGTGCGATTACTCTCTCAACATCTTGCATATCTTTTGCACTAAGTTTTTTATGCGTTGTAGGAAAAATTTCATCGATTATCTTTGTTAAAGCACGAAACACACTACACTCCGTTGAGTCACCGTGTACCCTATAACAATGGAAAGCGAGAGCAGTTTTCACCGTTATTTTGAAAACGGCGACCAAAATGGAGTGCCTGCGAGTTGGCTTTAAGAGGACGTGAGTGTCAGCACTTTTTTCGAATTTTCAAACTCCCTCTCTTACCTACAGCAAAATAATAATAATTTATTAAGCTGTCAGCGGACTTACGTCGTTTAGCACTCCGTTTACGAGTGAACAATTGAAGCTTCTCCCACTTTCCATTGTTAGAACGTAAACGGAGAGCTAAACAGTGTAAGTCCGCTGGCAGCCTTATGTTTCAAGCACTATGTTCAACGCCCTCACCTCGTAAAATCAATTATAAAACTCTGGATAAAATTGAACTTTTCAACTTTTTATTAGTCATATGACTGTATTACTATAACTAGGGATGAAAAGTAGCTTTCGTGTGAATTTTGTTGTTCCGAGGCGAAGCCGAGGTCAATAAACACGAAAACGAGACTTTCTTTTTTATTCCGAGTTGTGTAATTGATTTTATCGCATACGCGGTGTGATTCCCCGAAAAAATTATTCACCTAGGATATATAAACAAACATTATACAGTGAGCCTAAAAAGTTTGGAAACATATAAGAGCAATGTAAACAAAAGAACAATAGATAAGAAGACAATAGAACAATAGAATCAGGTTTATACAATGTCTATTGTTCTATTGTATTCACGTATGTTATTCTTTTGTTCGCATTCTTATATGTTTCCAAACTTTTAATGCTCACTGTACTTCTGTAAATTGTCAAAGTGTCATTCGCATATCTTGTTGTCTCGTTTTCGCTTATGCGATAAAAAAGAATATGCACGTATGACAAGCCGTCTCGGCAAGCCTCGACCGCTTTGTCATACGTGTATAATATTTATTATCACACACGCGCGGTGTTCGGATGTCAAAATTACTGATCTAGAAGTTTAATTCAAAAATTACACTTCAGGTCTATGTTGTTGTCTCGTTTTCGTTTATGTGATAAAATAGAGTACACACTTGTCACTATCAGTCTCAGTAATATATATTTCATGCTGAAGGCGTCGAAAGACCAGAGGTGATTTATTGATGTACACTAAACGGACGAAATATCGATTATAATCGAGGTGTCGATAAGTCGACTTTTTGATGGTAAAACTTAGCAGATGTTTGACATTTCACCGTAATTAAAAGTAGTTATTCCAGTCAGTTATTTTGAATCGATATGAAAAATTGTTGGAAGCAAGCATATAAAGACGTATGAGTCTGTATGAGTAAACCAGACGATCATGACTGAATTTCCCTGACATAACGGTAAAATCGAAATAAGTTTAAAGTTTCACATGACTGAAAAAAACCTTTTCGGTCAATAAAAAGCTTCGGTGTGACTTAATTGTCGATATTTACATATACAAACCGTCACCCGTACATATCAAAACTATGCTATGCTAATTTTAGCAGACAGGTTTGAATATAGTTAAATAGCTATATTCCCGATACGACACATTCAGCCATAGTGAGTTTTGAGATCGGCTGATCATTCTCGCTGTCATATTCGTAGATGGTGCTGATTGCATGATTTGGAATAAAAGGCAAGTGCAGATAGCAAAAGAGAATAGGCGAATCAAACAATGCCATTTGCCTTACAGGAGAAAGTTTCAGCAATCAGACGATAGTATTTGCCTCACGGTGGAGAAATTTCCCGTTATTTACACTTGGCTTTATAGAGCTTTACTGAGGGTTTAATGAGGAGATGACATGTGAATGAAAGAATAGTAAAACTTTTCTGAGAAAGGTAGCAGGGCATGGTCTCGATGATAGTTTTGTTTGCTGTTTATCGTACTGATAAATTTATCAACGCTCATAAATTCTGACGGGAATACACCTACTGATTCGTGCAATGTACACCTTTGTCTGTGTAAATTGTCAACGCGGTCAATAGCTCTCGCTCTGCCACCAAAAAGTTTTAGTATTTCTAGCAATAATAAATATGTAAATGAGTGAAATAAAGCGTTTGATAGTCAGCCAGTCTGTCTACGACGAAATCAGATTTAGTTGAGACGATGAGGAAAAGGAAGCAACCGATCTGCATATAATGGTTTTGCAGAAAGAATTCATTTGTGTCAAAACTCAGAATTATTTTTTTCATATTATGGGCATACCTAGAGAAGCTAAATACCAATTGGTTGAGCAAAGCAGCACGAGATGAACCCACAAAATTATTTAATTACACTTAGAGTTTCGACATAGGCGCTGTAGTTTTCTTCAAGTTTCTTGTAATAGCTTTCATCATAGCACTGAACCAAGCACAAAAACAGAATTTTCAAAAGAGGCCTCCTCAACGCAGTTGGCAAAATTTCTCATCTAAAATAAGTAACTAGTATAATGATTGGTTCAGGGCTATGCTTTCATCGCGTCAACAATAAATTAATGTGCCAGAAGTAAAGCCAATCTAAAATGTGGTTACAGCCTAGGTTCAGAGCAACTAGTTTACAGCTAATTATTCTTGAGTGTTTCAGTTTCCGTTTCCACGCCATTAGATCTTTGTCTTCTATGCAATCTGTGCAAGATACTAAAAGAATAAACTCATTGATTTAGTATTTTGATTGGAATAGGGATGATGGGAACCAGAACATTAATAACTCTTAACTCATGCAAAATATCTTCATTATATGGATGGGTTCAAAATGACCTTCACTAGTTACTGTTACTACATGGACATTTGAATGATATGCTGTGGGCGCTACAGTACTGAATACCATGACTACCGATTGATCTTATTATGTTGTTCTATTAAATTTTATCTTCCTTTCACGGAAACAAATCTCTGCACTACTTCCAAGTAATCTGTTATAATGATGTGTGTATTATGAATGTAAAATATTTTGATGCAACAATTTATTGTTCTAGAAATCGATTACTCTCTCAAGGTCTTTGATGTTGTGTAACCGGTAATGTTTTAGAGCCAATTTTCGGTAACTTGATGTGAGAACAAAATTGAGTGATGATAAAAAGGAAGACGAATCCGGCTATAATGGTTGCTTAGTACTGACACTATCACATGGGTTTATTGAACCGTTAAATTTTTGTTCTGTCTTTAGTCTTTGAAGAGGAATAAGAAGTATAGTTTCCGTGTGAATTTTGTTGATTCGAGGCGAAACCGAGGTGAATAAGCACTTGAAAACGAGATTTTTCATTTTTATCCTGCTATATGTGGTGCTATTTACATGCTAAGGTAGATCGGAAGTAGTTCTTGAAACATTAAAAGTACGACTTTCGATTCATGTTGCATGTTAAATATGTGATTAAATAGAAAATGGAAAGCAACACAGCACTGCTTCTAGCATGAACATGTAAAATATTCGGAGGCCGATGAAGCCACAGTAGGCAAAGATAGATAACTTGCTTTCGTTGTATGAGTTAAACCATACAATACAAACAATCCTAAGCGGTAGCTCTTATCACTATGGGTGAAAACAAACGAGGCATTGAAAACGTGTTTTGGCAAAGCACCTAGCAGGGTAATAGAAAAAAATAAAGTAGTACTTTAATCGAAGTATGCGAATATTTCTATACCTTTTTTTCATAATGTCATTGCAAAATTACCATTAAGGCTGCTAATGGTATTATTTGTATCAAAAAACTACTCTATTTGACGTGTAAAAACCTCTATTACCCTGCTAGGTGCTTTGGTTTTGGTACTTGTTTTCATGACGTAATTGTTGCAACTGTCAAATAAAGTTAGAAATTTCTCTATTGAAAATTGCAATTGTTGCATCTGTCAATGAAAACTAGGACCGAGACACATTTTCAATGCTTTGTTGCTGCTATTCCTAAATTTGACACTTCTTAATTCAGTGTTCATGCTAGGAGCAGTGCTGTGAGTGCAATGAACAATTCTCGGAAGGCTGAGACATTGCGGCAAAGCAAAATTCTGTTCAGCAATTATCTGGATCTGACTATCATCTCTAGTGTCAGAGACTCTCAGTTATAAAGGCAAAACATATAATTTGCAAATTATAATCTGCTATCCTCATTTCGTTTCTTTAGTTTAAAATGGTTCGGCTTAGCAATTCACTTCTTTTCGGGTGTGAGAAAGTCGAGATTCTGAGGGTTGGTTTTCACACGGAAATTAACAAATTTAGAACGAAATACTACAGAGGTGATGATAGTTGGCGTCTGTCATCATCTCTCTGAAAGTCTAGGACGATGTACATCTTGAGGGCCAGAGGTTTTTCAAAAATGAAATCTTCAAGGAACGTCCTGTTTTTACACTTTTACACGATGCTTAAGGATTTTCCTTTGATTTTCAAGGAATTTCTTTGATTTGCAAAATTGATTTTCTTAAAATTTAATAGTATTTTACATGACTAGGGAAAAAAGATGAAAAGTAGAGTTTTCGTGTGAATTTTGTTGATCCGAGGCGAAGCCGAGGTCAATAAACACACGAAAACGAGACTTTTCACTTTTTATCCCAAGTTATGTAATGGATTTTACATGATAAGGGCGTCGAAAGAAGTGCTTGAAACATGAAAAGTACGGTTGCCGACGCATGTAGCATGTAAAAGGATTTTTGTGGTCTACTTTTCCGCACACATAAAATTAAGCATTTTGTTTGTCTAAGCTGTTCTTCTTCGTTTCTTCTATAACTGCTCTCTTTTTTAATGTTTATTCCAAATGGCAAAAGAGAGAAATGTTAATAAGAGATTGAAAAATGTTGACAGAAAATGTATGGTAAATCTGTCAAATTTTTTCACGAATGATGTCAACCTGATGTAAACTCATTTTCTAGGTGTTTTTCATGCATTTGACGAACTGTGCCTTAAGATGTGACTTAAGTCACTGACTTTGAATGAAACACACCAATGTTGAAGCATGTAGCTATACCGAGAATGGCCAAAAACTCTTAAAAACTACACAAACTCCTTAAACCATTTATCGATGAATATAAACAAAATGTAAACCAAAAACATTGAAATGACAAATTGAATCCATGAATTACCAGATGATAATATGATGGAAATAAAAACATAATTACCGAAGGTAATTTGGCCCGAAGACTCAGCATAACTTCCAATTTCATCGCCTGTCCTAATGGTAAACTTGGCACTTCTGCCAATCCGATCCAGTCATATTCGCGCACATATTGAAACATATTTTGACACGGACTCGGTGGTATATTTTGTTGCACAGATCGATCCACATGGACGCACAATATCACACACACCACATATGAAATCCAGTGAAATTCCATTTTTAATATTCGAATTCAGAATCCCGGAGCACAGTGTATCAAGCACAGTCGGTCTTTCTTTTTGCGTATTTGTATTAATCTTCCAAAATTCGCTTACGAATTTACATAATTTTATTTACACTAAAAACAAAATGTAAATTCATTGAACGCTGGCTACAACCACTTCATTTCACAGAAATCAACACAAATCATCGTTGTTGTGTACACATTTGTATGAATGCTAATGACGTGTGCCTAAAAGTTTGATGGATTTCTTTTACGAAAACTATTTTAACAATGTGATCTATTCCGCACGACCTGTTTAACGAGACTGACAAGATGTACACATAGATAATAACTTGTTTAGGCGATCGTTAATCGACACTTCAACACATTAATTTTTTCAATTTCTTAAATTATTCCAAACACTAAACTGCTCAACTCATGTCATATTACTACATTTCCAACTGACCATATACCACCTGTACGTCCAGGAATAGAGATATAATGCTTTCTCGCTTAAAGAAGTTTAACGACAACTTTATTGCTTTATTTGGGTATTCTACCTGTATTAGTCTGTTCGTCAGTTTGTAGTGATTTTCTTGCGAAAATCTACAGTGTAGATTCACACATTCGTCTCCGAAATGACATACCGACGCAAATAAAAAATAAATTCTTTCATTGGAATGACTTTGGTTCTTATATTCGCAATGAATGTTTTGGACGAAAAATACAATGGTACTCAGAACAGGTTTCACTGCAAGAAGAAAAAGTGTGAAAAAATCGCTGTTTTTGCGAATGATTCGTCGGTTTATCCCACTCGGTTCAATTCTGTTGAATTTATAATCAAGCTTTGTTGATGTTAAGCTTTTTATTGAAGTTAAAAAAGAGATTGCGAACGAGAGAGCAACGTGGACGAACAATATGAAATAAATGGAATCTTAGCAATTTTTATGTGGGTCGAAGCTGCAATACTGCATCGTTCCTTACATTAGGGAACGTCAGATTTTTCGACGCTAAATGCAACGACAGGAACACTAATGCTAATATGCATGAATGGTGGGTTGTCATCTAAAAATAATTAAATTTTGGTTTGACAGATTTTGACCAAACATCATGCCATTGTAGCGAGTAAACGACTCCGGTAAAGTATTTAGTTTTTCAATCGAACTTATATCATGCTGTTCGATAAGACTTTGTTAAGACGTGTAGTAAAAATGAGCAAAAAAGGGTATTTTCAAAGTCTTGTCAAATGAAACCTTACATGCCTGAGTATTAGTAGTTACTGTTAGTCGTCTGTGGAACAGGATAGAATTGTTACTACTGACGCATATGAGGTGTCCTTAGAGAGCTAAAACCGAGTACTGTATGAGCACACGTCTTTTTTATATCGACAGTTATTTTAGCAAAGCTACAGTACCTCCAAAGTTCAAGAATTTCACAATCAAATCTTCTTTTTTTCAAATTGATGTTGCTGTTGCTCACTGCAGATGTCATCGACAATCCACATAACCCATGTTGGCCCGTAACTACATGATCTCAGCTATGATACATTCATGTGCCTCGTCACCTGTGGCAGAAAAATAGGTAAGGCAATTGCAATTTTGAGATTTCAGTCGCCTCCCACTGACCGAACACAGTTGCCGGAAAAAAATTTTGAAAGTGGTTTTGGATTGTAGGGCACATAAAAATGATTCCTCTAAAAATTCGGTCCGATTTCGGTAGGCTGTTTTTCAAAAGAATCCTCACAATGTTAAGCAGCAGTTGTCACTAAAGTCTCTAAATTTGACAATTGTTCCTACAATTCCCACATTCAATGCGCATAAACGATTAGGTTTTAGATTATGTCAACGCACTTCAAGCAAAAGTGATCATAGTCGACAACTGCCAAATAGAGTACTATTTTGTATGAAACGGTTTTTTGCAGTGTGTTGCAGTCAGTGACTATTTTTGCGAAATCAGATTTCTCAAAATTCTCAAAATTTTCTCAAATTTCTCAATTATTTCTCAATTTTTAAAAGCTTAAAACATGGTTAACAATGTAGTTTTATGTGCAGACAGACAAAAAAGTAACCAGAGAACTCGTACAGTCGAGAAAGAGTAAGAAGAAGTAATTAAAGCCTTCGATATTCAGTTTTCAAGTATTTATCAAAACTAGCTGTCTAATAAGAAAAAAAGAATTCTCAAAATTCTCAAAAAAATTTCTCAAAAATAGTCCTTGGTTGCAGTTGTCAATTTTCCGTAACCTATTAATTTAGAGTACCACTCATGTTTGAAGTGTGTTGATAATGTAGTTGATTGACAACGTTGACATACACTTGATTAGTTGCTTTAAGTGCGCCATATACCTTCATGTGTCCAATGAAACGACACTAGGTATCTCCTCTAGGTAGTCTACATCTATGCTACGTATTGTCAATTAAGATTTGCAGGTCGAAATATATCCTTCTCCTTCTTGTTCAATTCACGGTTGAGATACAAGACATGGAAACGAAGTCGATAAATTTCTTGGACTTGAAGGTGTACAACGAGGGTCATAAGCTAAAGACGAATTGGTACCACAAGGCCATAGCATCCAACCGCATCCTGAATTATCTTGCCAAGCACCCCAAAAACATGGTCCGCAACGTCGCCAAAGCCTTCATCAAACGGGTTTTTTCGGTGAGTCACCATTCCTTTCATGAAAACAACCTCGAAACGGTAAAGAAAATCTTAGCCAAAAACAGTTTTCCGACGAAAACTGTAGATGAAATGATCAAGGAGGTGAAAAACAAATACAAGTTCGGTACCAGCAAAAACAACCACGAAAAGAGTTATCCATTTTTGGACGTCACAAAACAACCGCCAAGAATTGGACCAATGGCCAACTCCACAATGTGCGAGCAAAAAGCAATTAGTTTCAAAGATATGACGTTGTCCGAACGACCGAAATATCCCAAACAAGCCTTTGGCTTTGCTGGTATCACATACATGGAAGGGGTCTCCGATGCTGTCAAAACTCAACTTAATCGACACGCACCACAACTGAAGGTAGCCTTCCGCCCACCATGTAAAGTGGCTCAGGCTTTTACCAACATGAAGGACACGTTAGTCGCGGAACAACAATCAAACGTCGTCTACGGAATCCCGTGTTCCAATTGCAATCGGTCCTACATTGGAGAAACAACCAGATGTCTTGGCGAACGTAAGGGACAGCATGCGAATGATGTGGCCAACAGAGCAAAGAAACCGGGCAAAACTGCACTGGTACGGCATGTAAGTACAACAAACCATCAATTCGATTTCGACAATGCACAAATCCTTCGAAACGTACGTACGCGAGGTCTCCTCAAGATACATGAAGCTAACCACATAATCCTCAACGAAACCAGCGTGGTAAACTTCAAAAAGGATGCAAAACACGTTTCTCCGGTCGTCTATAATCTAGTCAAAAAGAAAATGATCGGAAAGAGAGTCCGGAACAAGAATAGAGGCCCGGTGTCAACACTGCTCCACACATCAACAGAAAGTGAACCGTCAGATGTATCGGTTGAATAGTTGTGTAAAAACGAATGACATTTCTAATCAATTTCCCACCAAATGTTTACATGTCATAGTGATAAGTAAATCACCTACAAAACATAGTGCAATTTGAGTGTGAAATCCACATAAAACACTAGCGTAAGCATTAATTAACCTGAAAAATATGTTCAAAATGTAAACTAATAAAATTATAAATAAACCAGCCTGAAGATGATCGGTCCGACCGATCGAATGCACGGCCACATCCAACAATAAATATATTTTTCATATTGGTCGCTGACGTAAGCAATACAAACACCAGTCGCAACAACATCGTCTTCTGGTCCAACAAATATCCTTCTAGTTCCCGATACAGCCTGTAAATATTTTTCATATGCAGAATGAGCACCAGCTGAATATCACCAGCTGGATTTACTAACACACACTTATTGTATGATAAACAATCAAAACACATTCTTAACAATGTGTTTACTTCATACATACGTGTTATGTGCGCGTAGATGACGTTAACGTAGAAATGCACTTTTATTTATTTATTCAAATGACTTTCGGATAATATCACAATGAAAACTTAGTTAGCTAAAAACAATCAGAAATATAAAAAATCAAAAATCAAAAACATTACAAATCCCAACAAAAATCTCTTCGAGAAAAGTGTGACGCAGTCTTTGAAATACAATTTCTAAAATGAATGATATCGCTAGAGTTGACGCTTTCAGCTTCGTTACGCAAAAATTAAATTTTACACCCAATTAGTTCAAACAAGCTGGCTTAGGTTTTCTCATCATCTGCCAAAAAATCTGCGTCGCTTGTGGCAGATAAATTTTCTTGCTGGTCTGTTCCTGAACATCTGCCACTTTGCGACGCAGATTTTTTTGGTAAAATTTTGGTTGTTTCCAGTCAAATTTTTTTTTGTAAAAATTATTTGGCAGATGATGAGAAAACCTAAGCCAGCTTGTTTGAACTAATTGGGTGTAAAATTTAATTTTTGCGTAATGAAGCTGAAAGCGTCAACTCTAGCGATATCATTCATTTTAGAAATTGTATTTCAAAGACTGCGTCACACTTTTCTCGAAGAGATTTTTGTTGGGATATCAGTCGTTTTAGAAGTTTTAGAACACTGCTTTTTATAACAGTTTATAACAGAAATTCGGAAATTTGGCAAAATTTGAAAATTTGTCGAAATTCGAAAATTTGACGAAATTCGAAAATTTGACGAAATTCTAAAATTTGACGAAATTCGAAAATTTGACGAAATTCGAAAATTTGACGAAATTCGAAAATTTGACGAAATTCGAAAATTTGACGAAATTCGAAAATTTGACGAAAATCGAAAATTTGACGAAAATCGAAAATTTGACGAAATTTGAAAATTTGACGAAATTCGAAAATTTGACGAAGAAAGTAATTCTCTATCTGCCACCATTCAACAAATATCTCCAAAACCCCAATTTGAAAATTTGTCGAAATTCGAAAATTTGACGAAATTCTAAAATTTGACGAAATTTTAAAATTTGACGAAATTCGAAAATTTGACGAAATTCGAAAATTTGACGATATTCGAAAATTTGACGAAAATCGAAAATTTGACGAAATTTGAAAATTTGACGAAATTTGAAAATTTGACGAAATTCGAAAATTTGACGAAATTTGAAAATTTGACGAAATTTGAAAATTTGACGAAATTTGAAAATTTGACGAAATTTGAAAATTTGACGAAGAAAGTAATTCTCTATCTGCCACCATTCAACAAATATCTCCAAAACCCCAATTGACCCACCCATTTCCAACTTTCGACATTTTTCGCAAATGCCCTTCTTTTCTACTCGTAAAACTCTGAGTCTTTGCCGAAGAAAGTAACTCTCTATCTGCCACCATTCAAAAAATACCTCTAAAAACATAATTGACCCACCCATTTCCAACTTTCGACATTTTTCACATATGCCCCTCTGTTCTACTCGTAAAACTCTGAGACTTTGCCGAAGAAAGTATCTCTCTATCTCTCATAATCGCAAAAATATTAGTCCTTTCATCCTACGCTCGAGTAGCTCAAAATTTGGTCACTCTAATCACTCTAGCTCAAACGAATCTGACCCGATTTTTTTAATTATTTTTTTGTTTGAATCGTGTTACGAATACCTTTTATTTGATGGGTCACACGCCTCTGTAGGTTTCAATACAGCTAAGCTACAGCCGAAAACGCGTTCCCGACCCTCGAAAACCACACTCAGAAACCACTTCGAGGCCAATAAAACAAAATTCTGGTTTTTCCTGGGGTAATGGCGTATCACATTTTCATTTTTATGCCCACCCTGAGGTTCCTGCAAAATTTCATGGAGATTGGCTGACTAGTTTCCGAGATCGACCGTCGATAGATAGACAGATAGACAGATAGACAGATAGACAGATAGAAACATACAGAGTAAGTTGAAAGATTTTGATTGTTTGGAAAACGTTAATTTGGTGCATTTTCTATCAAAATGACCAACTTTAAAACGATGTATCTCCGGCAATTTTAAAGTTACATAGTCGAGTGATAGCTCGTTTTGCTCGTATTTGAAGCGCGAATAAGATAGAATAGGATTTGTGGTGATACAGGCCAAAAGAAAGAAACTTAAATTCTCGCCTATATATAGTTGCCGCGTCTCAAAAAATTTTCTTCGTTCTTTTTTTGGAAGTTAGACTGCGTCAAGTCCTCCGCTATCGCTCCGGACATGATATCACAGAGAGTTTCGTCAAACGACTTCTTTATCATTTTCGTCAACCATCAGTCTACCTGCAGATTTGTTAACCAGTCGATGGCATTGTCCGTTGCGTTGTGAATGTCTATCAGATCGCCTTCGAAACGGTGTATTGTGCAGGAGCGCCAGATATGTTCCATCGTTTGCACGCTCCCGCATTCACAAAATGGGCTTTCTGCATAATTCCATTTGTGTAGCATGTATGCGCAACATCCGAAACCGTTTCGGATCCTGTTCAGTTTCACCCATATGTGACGAGGTAATTCTTGACCTTCGATTTCGTCTGTTGGATCGACTATGATGTGTTTGTTTGTTACAGTGAGGTTCTCCCACCATTGTTTCCATCTGCTCTTAAAATCGTTCATGTTTCCGATGCTTCTGAAGAAACGCCAAAAGGGATTTCTGGATGTCAAACGGAGTTCGATTGGAGCTGATGAGATGTCATTGTGCAGTGCTAGTTCATTATCGTTGGCTATTCGTTGGCATTCTTTGATGGCTAATTCTTCTCTGGTGATGTGATGAGGCGGTATATTGCTCAACGCATAGAGCCATGGCACGGGAGTTGAGCTTACTGCACCAATCACGGTTCGTAAAACGCTGTTGATTTGGATGTCAACCTTTTCTGCGTGTGCGCTTGCCATCCAGACCGGTGCACAATAGTTTGCTGTTGAAATTACTAGTGCCGTAGTTGTGATTCTTAAAGTCTTAGCCTGGCATCCCCATTTCGTTCCAGCTAATTTTCGGACGATGTTGATTCTTGACTGCAACTTTTTCGTCGTTTTTTCTATGTGGAGTCTGTATGTCAAGCTTCTGTCCAGTGTGACACCTAAGTACACTGGCTTATTATCGTGTTCCACGTTCTTTCCGTCTAGATGAAGGTTTAAGGTTCTGCTAGCTTGACGGTTGTTCAAGTGGAAAACGCAGTGTACAGTTTTGCCATGGTTCGGCTTCAACCGCCAATGTTTGAAATAATTTGACATGATGTTCAGATCCTGTTGCAGTGCTGCTTCGATTTCCTCAAACGTTTTTCCTTGGTTGGCAACTGCAATGTCGTCAGCGTAGATGAAAAATCTGGAGCGAGTGTTCATCGGCAGATCGGCTGTGTACAAACAGTACAAGATGCTTGACAGAACGGAGCCTTGAGGTAGGTCGTTGTTGAGGATGCGTGATCTGCTCTCTTTACCGTTTATCGTCACTTGGAGGTTCCGGTCGCTTAACATATCCATGATTAAAGAAAGAGTTTGTTTGCAAGGAATTATTTCACTTAACTTTAATAGGAGCCCTCGTTTCCATACCGTGTCATAGGCAGCAGACAGATCGACGAAGATTACACCAGTTTTCAGTCCTTTTTCAAAGCCGAGTTCAATGTAGTTCGTCAGTGCCAGTACTTGCTCGCAGCAGTTTCTGTTTTTTTGAAAACCAGCCTGTGCTTTCGGTATGACGTCTTCGATGATAGGACGAATTCTGGCTAGCAGACAACGTTCGAATAGCTTATAACAGCAACTTAGAAGCGAAATTGGTCTGTAGCTGGTTACTTCGTTCGGCGCTTTGTTCGGTTTTAGTGCAGCGATTACTCTTGCTTTTTTCCAAGTTTTCGGTATTTTCCCAGACAGTTTGATGTTATTGAAGTAGCTTGTGATCCACTTTCTAGCCTTTGTACCGAGGTGTTTAATGTAATCCGGGAAAAAGTTGTCCGATCCGGGTGCTTTGCCGCATTCCACTTCTGAGATTGCATCATCAATTTCCTCTATCGAATAAGGAGTTGCAATGTTCGAAACCGGTTGGCTATTTCGAAAATTTCGGATGTACTGCTTTCCAACCTTTTTCCTTTGGTTTTCTGACACTATTCCTTTGGAATTGTTGACCATATGTGTGGCAATTTCATCTGCTGTGACCGGGTATATTTTCTTGTTATTTTTCGATCGTCCGCATAATCGATTCAGTGTGTTCCATGCTTTCTTGCTTAATTTTGTGAAATTTATCGATTTTAAGTTTTCCTCCCATATTTCTTTTCGGTTTGCATCAATTGAGGCCAATAAAAGCTTTCCAGTTTCAGCGTTACCGGTACTAGTAAATTCGTCGTACAGTTCTTTACTATTGTCCGACCAGCCTGGGATGTAGATTTTCCTATGTCCTCTTGGGATTGACTTTTTTGCCGCTGTGATTACTAATCCGACACTGTCCTACACATAGAAATGCACTGTGTGTAGGTTGTCTTTGAATTGTATACAATACAAAGTGTTGTTGTTTGTACACCAGCTGGTGATATTCAGCTGGTGCTCATTCTGCATATGAGAAACATTTAGCAATTGTATGTCATTTTGTTTTCTCCTCAATGAACGATTTTGCACCAGTACGCTGGATAAAGTTTGTTGGAGTAGGCAAAGTTTCCTGAAGGTGAATAAACTCAATTTAGATAACATTTAGATTAGAATTGTCCTTCAATATCATGTGAAAAGGTTTGCTGACGGGCACTTAAGATTAGAAAGACGAACTGCTGATACATAATCATGAAAACTGTACGAAATGATATTGAATCTATTTTGATTTCAACAAAAGCGTCAATGGACATAGGGCGGCTAAAACCACAACTGAGATAAAATTAAACGAAAATGTAGCAAGTCAAAATCAAGGTATAGATATATGGGCGGATATAACCGATTCAGATGTGCGGTGGCACGAAAGTTCGCTATAAACGTCATCTCTACCATTTCTTTAAAAGTATTTAACAGTATTTTGTTAAACACAAGTAAATCGGAGTCAACCATTTAAAAAAAAGGTGTCATTAGCATCGAACTATTGTGTTAGGCCGCGCGTCTGAATGGCATTACCTCCGCAAATATATTTTACCTTGGTCAAAATAGGGTTTTGCGTGACTGTAGTCCGTCATTGTGGTCGCTGAGTAAACTAAATTGAAATTTGTGGCCTCCAATAGGTTTGTTCCAAATAACTGTAAACGCAAACTTTGACAGCCCGACACGACGATTTCATCTATAGACGACATATACTTATAGTGACAGCTTTCAAAAAATTTTACGTATTGAAGATGCTTCGCGCTATTTATGGCAGTTCATTTTTCATGAGCAATTTTTTAGGTTATGTTGTCTATGGATGAAATGTAACAATTCGGACGTCCTTGGAACAGATCTTTATATTTTATTCAAAGCGGAAAGTTGCAAAGGTTTGCAAAAAGATAGAAATGTAAAATGTCGGCGTGCTTCTCGCTGGACGGTAAGCTGAAGATGAGGTAAAATATATGCACCGAATCTTTTTTAGCCCCGTACGAAGTACTGGGGCTTATAAGATTAATATACCGTTTGTAACACGTCGAATTGGAAGCAGACAGTAAGGGCAAAGCATTTGGTTATGTTCATAGATGACGAATCCGCAATAAAAAAAATGTCCGTCCGTCCGTCCGTCCGTCCGTCCGTCCGTCTGTGACCCCTCTAGCTTGAGCAAATCACAACCTTTTTTCAAAATTCTTTTTTTTCCCGATTGGTATCGACAAAAGTAAGGTCAAGTTCGAAAATGGGCATGGTAGGGTCGGCCCTTCCAGAGCTAGGGCCCTGTAGGTGTTTTTCAGTCTTTCGACGATATCTACCGAAATACGCACGCAATAGTTGCTTGTGATATATCAAATGAAAGGTATTGACGAGTAGAACAAAGTTGCTGAACATTGTTTTTGGGTAAGATGCAACGTGGGCTTGTTGGGAGGGCTCAAAGGTCGTTACTCGGCCCTAAGTGTTTTTTGCACATAAATCGAGTAAATCTCATCCGATTTTGCTAGATTTAGTTTTTTATGGAAGGTAATTGAATACTGAAAAGAACGTGGCGAAAAAAGTTTCAAATTTGGGCCCTTGGACTAAGGCCGCTACTCGGCCCTAAGTGTTTTTTGCACATAAATCGAGTAAATCTCATCCGATTTTGTTAGTTTTTGTTTCGTTTGAGAGATAATTGAATGCCGAATAGAATGACGGCAAAAAAAGTTTCAAATTTGGGCACTTGGACTAAGGCCGCTACTCGGCCCTAAGTGCTTTTTGCACATAAATCGAGTAAATCTCATCCGATTTTGTTAGATTTAGTTTTTTATGGAAGGTAATTGAATACCGAAAAGAACGTGGCGAAAAAAGTTTCAAATTTGGGCCCTTGGACTAAGGCCGCTACGCGGCCCTAAGTGTTTTTTGCACATAAATCGAGTAAATCTCATCCGATTTTGCTAGATTTAGTTTTTTTATGGAAGGTAATTGAATGCCGAAAAGAACGTGGCGAAAAAAGTTTCAAAATTAGGGCCCTTGGACTGAGGCCGCTACTCGACCCTAAGTGTTTTTTGCACATAAATCGACTAAATCTCATCCGATTTTGTTAGATTTTGTTTTTATGGAAGGTAATTGAATACCGAAAAGAACGTGGCGAAAAAAGTTTCAAATTTGGGCCCTTGGACTAAGGCCGCTACTCGGCCCTAAGTGCTTTTTGCACATAAATCGAGTAAATCTCATCCGATTTTGCTAGTTTTTGTTTCATTTGAGAGGTAATTGAATACCCAATGGAAAGTTGGCAAAAAATTTTGGGTTTTCTAAAATAATGTCGTAAATTGTTGGTTTTATTTGAGAGGTACTTCGTACGGGCTTTCGTAATTGCGCTATGCGCAATTTTAAAAATGAACACTTTCAGTAAATTTGACAATGCCCAACTTGACTTGCATTTTGGTAACAGACGGATTAGAGGGTTATAGACGTATTAGGGTTCCGGGCTTATTAGGGCTACGAACGTATTATGGTTGCGGACGAAATAGGATTACGGGTCGTACGGGGCTAAGTCGCAGCAAACGCTCCGACTGTTCTGATGCCTTGTTTCTCTGGCAGTTACGTATGCTGGGAATTTACAAATTAGACCCACTATGCCGTGCGTAATTAAATCCACAATTTTACACCGATGATTTTTAAGTTTAGTCTTCTCTTGGGTCAGAAGAGCAAACCCTAATTCTAGTTCGATTTTCAGTTCTAGCTACACTGCTCCACTGACAAAAAAGTTTTCAGATTATTACCTGTCAGGTAATGTGATTTTTATGTGAGAAATTACATTACCTGGGGACAGAACTGTCAACGTTTTTCTCAGTGTAGCAAACAAACTTTGTTTTGACGCTGTGAAATTACCATGTAAATTGCAAAGGCTACGTTGCATACATAGAGATAGACTTAGTATACAGCTGCCTCAGTAGACAAATAAGTAAGTCCTTCTTCCACGCAGCTGTCACACACACATTCAAATATATGATTTTTTATTTTTAATGTGTAGGCATTCTGTACGTTGTATTTACATTGTCTGCGATGAGAATGTAAATGAAACTTACATGTTAGGTTTTTCGATGATTTACATGCTATGCGCGATCATTTACATGCAATGAGAATGACAACAACAAAGAAGTCAATTAAATATAGCCGAAATGGCGTGCACAACCGATGCCTACTAAATCAAAATGAAATTTTAGTTCAAAATGGATAGAAGTGGAAAGGTTCCGAAATGCTGTTTTATGCAAAATTGTTTCGTAGTTTGACAATGTAAATACAACGCACAGGATGCCTACACATTAAAGAACAGTACAGAAGAGCCTATGTGAATGAGTAATACATGTGTGCAAAATTAGGCGGTTCGCCTTCGGCTCACACGCCGCAAACATCGCACACATGTATTACTCATTTACATAGGCTCTGCTGTAATCTACTATAATTTGTCAGTTTGTTCTATTGAGCAGGGCTTACTTTAGAGAATTTTAATTCTGAAAATTCTCAAAAAATTCCGAAAAAGTTCCGAAAAATTCTGAAATGATTTTTCGGAATTTTTCAGAACTTTTTCGGATTTTTTTCAGAATTAAAATTCTCTAAAGTAAGCTCTGCTATTAAAAGGCCACTTGGTTGCACATTTACCACCTTAGCAACCGTAGTTAGGTTGCTATAGAGGGTATTGGTAAACGTTATCGCACAGACTGTTTTCACAGTACTTATCTCACATAAACCATTATTAGGTTCGTCAATCACAATTAGGATGTTTGTTATCTGCTAAGATTCGTGCATTTTTCAATCGCGCAACTTATAGTGTTCTGAATAAATAAAATCAAACACGAGAATACTGAAGACGACAGTTTGTGGACGGCCGTTGTTTCGCTGACAGTGGATAAAACAAATTTAAACTGACTGAAGAACAACAAAAAGCAAGGATTTCGTAACAAGGAATAAAACAAGACAAAATGTTGTCAATAATATTCCAAATATCCGGCGTGTTCGTTTTGATTTATTTGTATTTGGTGTGGAATTTCCAGTACTGGAAAAATCGCAAAGTTACAAGTGTAAGATCATATCCGATACTCGGTTCGTTTCCGAAGTCATTTATGCAAAAAATAAACCTTTGCGACGAACACATGGCAGTCTATAAGTGAGTTGCATTATAATGGTTATTTGTGCACCTGTTTTGGACGATTGATTTTAGGCAATTTCGCGGATTGTAGGTCGAACGAAGTGAGGCTTAGAAGCGAAAGTGCCTTAAATCAACCGTCCCAAACAGGTGCACATGTAAGTTTTCATGCAGAGGGCCGGAAGCCCGAGAAAATTCGAAAAATTGCCCTCATTTTCGTCCCCGAAGCATGAAAACAAAATTACGTGCAGACTACTCTAAATGAGCATTCGGTCGACACTGAGGACTGATTTAATAAATTTACCTCAGTTCGGCATACTAGCATTTAACACTATTGATGATGAGTGTACAGTGTACTTAGCTTTAGTTAAGGCCAGGTTAAGTTGTTTACAATTATTCCGATAGTCAGCACCTTTACCTGGCCCTAACAAGAAGATAAAGGGTTTAGCCAAAGCACCTAGCAGGGTAATAGAGGTTTTTACACGTCAAATAGAGTAGTATTTTGATACCAATAATACCATTAGCAGCCTTAATGGTAATTTTGCAATGACAGTAAGAAAAAAAGGTATGGAAATATTCGCATACTTCGATTAAAGTACTACTTTATTTTTTTCTATTACCCTGCTAGGTGCTTTGGTTTAGCCTAAGCATAAATCCAAGCTAAAAGACTTTCTTCAGATTGTTCTGAGAGGGGAAGCTATTGGCCATGAGACAAATGATAAAAATTTCGTGATTTCGCCTTGCGGCGTTCTCACCTTAGACTAATCAAAACTAGACAGGAAATTACGAACATAACTACGTAAAATTTGTGGTCCCACCATGAAATACGTAATACATGCCTAGCCTACATGTGTTAGTGAAAAACTCTACGTAAATTTGACGAAATTAGTGTCTTATACAAACTGGTGTCTGGACCACATTTTATCGTACAAAATACCAGTCTTTGTATGATCAGTCTAAAGTTCTCACCTCCTGTCAATAAACTTCTTAATCTACGTGATGATTAAATCAACTGAACTGTTTTTCTTTAACATCAGACAGTACCGTGGTAAGAGCCCATTCGTTGGCATCATGTCTGGTCGAACTCCAAAACTACTAATCATCGACAGTCAAGTTGCTAAAGATATTTTGGTGAAAGATTTCAAAAAATTTCGTGACAACGACGTTGCGTCACTCGTAATTATTATCTTGTTTATTGAGACCTTTAAGACGAATCTACACATGGCTAAATTGTTGCCTACTTTTCGGGGAAAATTTATTATTATTTTGATGATAATTTTGGACTCGCATTCTTTTTGGAAAAAGTACGACCATCGTTTGGTGTTAAAATGTGTTAGCTTTCAGGAAAAATTTAAATGCTTGTGGCGATGTAGCCTCACTCCGATAAAACTCAAAATATGTGTCAATTTTCGTGAAATATTGAGTTTTCTCAGACTGAGGTTACATCACCACAAACATTTATATTTTTACTGAAAGCAAACACGTTTTAACATCAAACGATGGTTTTACTTTTTTCAAAAAGAATGCGAGTTCAAAATTATCATCAAAATAATAATAATTTTGCCCCTAAAAGTAGGTATCAAATTAACCATGTGTAGATTCGTCTTAAATGGCGGGTGGATTGGATTATACTAAAACGTATTTTGTTAACTAAATAACATTTCCATTTAGACCGATAAAGAAACCGATCCGATATTTAAACGCAATCCAATTATGCTCGAAGGTGCCGAATGGAAAGAAAAACGAGCCGAAGTCACACCCGCATTTACGCGTAGCAAAGTAAGTACGGGGTTCACAATGACAAAGTAATTCATTACAATGAGATATTAATTTGTGATTCGAGAATTAATGGCTAAAAAAAGAGTGACTTTCAACACTAAATAAAGGCTAAACTCCGCCTGAAGATAGTTGCTAAATTTTCAAGTTTTCAATGTTTTTGCAATTTCTTCAGTTTAACTCAAACGTTTAGCGAGTACTTCATCTTAAAGGACGGGACAGGATGGCTCCGTGGTTCAGCACTAGCATTCCGCATAGAATTTTCTATAATGCTATTATCGCATTATGTTATTATTTATACTTATATCATTGGTAACGTCCTAAAGTTCATTCAAGCTTCTTAATTTGCGTAGTTACAGTGTGTTTGGTTGCTGCAACGATGTATACCCTGAATGACTCGTACGACATGTCGACATAACCAAAATACGTTGAATTTGTCTGCTAATGTCTAGCCTATATTTAGGTGACATATCAATAAATTTTCCGCAGATGTCTTGTGTGGTTAGAACAATGCTTTTTTTGCATATTTGCCTACATTTAGGCGGGAAAATATTCGTTTTTCGATTATTTCTTTGAACCAAAACCTTTTTTTTTTGAAAAATTAAAACCAATAAATCACGTGTTGGTTTTAAAGGAAAAATTGATTTGTGAGTCATATTGCAACCCTGCTCACTTTGATTTACCAAAAATTAAGACGGTAATTTACCGTGAGCCAAATGATTATATTTCATTGAGTTATTACGATGTTACGATGTTACGATGTTACGATGTTTGACTTGGTTAATCAGGGGTAAATCAATGGTAAATCGATGGTTAATCACTTGTTAATCATGGTAAATCAGGTGAATCAAAAAGTCGAGCAACCCCTCGACCTAACCCACTTGGACAAACTTGTGCAGACTAGGCCCCACCTTTTGGGCGGGTCAGGTCCCTTGACTGACAATTTTTTCAATATATTTTTAATCAATTTCATTTTATTTTCCGTTGTTAATCTTCCGAAACATCACAAATAACTGATATAAAACCTTCGCTTGAGTACAAGTTTTTTGGAAAACCACTTTTTCTGTTCTCTATTTTCTTGTAAATTTGCGGCCAGATTTTTAATCAACAATACATAAATAGACAGAGACTCGTGTGAATTACGGCCCTCGCTCCGCTCTGCCCGCAAACTTCCCACTCGTATGAGTCGTCTATTATTCAGTTTTAGTCTTATTGTTCAACAAAAGTAAAAGATGCGAATTTGGAACGATTAGAGGACTCTTTCACTTTGGTACAATATAAAATAGGACGGTAGACCGTGTCATTCACAATAACCCACAAAGTGACATTTTCCTTATACAAAATATAAGGCGCGGCGCGAAATTCCTAGCAGTCGTTCTTCCCTTACACTTATGTACCCCCCGGTACTTTCTACATTCACAAAACCTTTAATCATGAATAAAATAGCACGACTCGTGCGAATTACGGCCCTCGCTTCGCTCTGGCCGCAAACTTCACACTCGTGGGAGTTTTAAAGTTTTCTGTTTGATTGTTTTTTTAGTGTCATTCCATACATTTGAATAACGATTCAGAAATTGGTTTTTCATAAAATTTTATAAATATTTTATGTCATGGCGTGAAATATGCTAATTTTGCCTGTAATAGCTGACTATCACCGTTGTAGAAAACTATCATGAGTGATAGCTGACTATCACCGTGATTGCTGACTATCACCGTGATTGCTGACTATCACCGTGATAGCTGACTATCACCGTGATAGCTGACTATCACCGTGATAGCTGACTATCACCGTGATAGCTGACTATCACCGTGATAGCTGACTATCACCGTGATAGCTGACTATCACCGTGATAGCTGACTATCACCGTGATAGCTGACTATCACCGTGATAGCTGACTATCACCGTGATAGCTGACTATCACCGTGATAGCTGACTATCACCGTGATAGCTGACTATCACTGTGATAGCTGACTATCACCGTGATAGCTGACTATCACCGTGATAGCTGACTATCACCGTGATAGCTGACTATCACTGTGATAGCTGACTATCACTGTGATAGCTAACTATCACTGTGATAGCTGACTATCACTGTGATAGCTGACTATCACCGTGATAGCTGACTATCACCGTGATAGCTTACTATCACTGTGATAGCTGACTATCACCGTGATAGCCAACTATATCCCATCTTCGAACTTAATCTCAGGAATTCAATTCTGCGTCGATTAAAAAAATAAAATTGGTAATTGGTTGATAATTACTCAAGTTATCGTGTATACAAGCAAAATATTGGGACAAACAATTCCGTTTTTCATAACATTTCATACAACCTTTGGTATACAAACATTCTAGGGTATTTTCCGGCATAAGACCCTGACTTACAGTCAAGGGAATTACATAAATTTACATTATCTGCACAGGTTTCTCCAAGTTATCACCGATAAACCAATTTGTCCTTTAAAAGTAACATATTTTTGCATGCTTTAATGGTTTTACTTTTTCAAAAAAAGATTTTCCTTCATAGAAATCATCAAAAAACGAATATTTTTCCGCCTAAATCTATGCTACAAAGAGTCCATTGCTCTTAAACTTGTGTTGCATCATATATGAATGAGAGATATATACGACATGTAGAAGAAAAACATATGCTAAAACCAATCTCAGTTGGTCACACTGATTTTCAGCTAGTGTTCCTTGTTAAATTTCATAATTAAATAACGCTAGATGGCGCTAGTTTATCCCCAGACCACACAAGTTCAGTCTTACCAACACACGTTTTTTTGTGCCACGAATATTCAACTTTGTCGCATACATCACTCTTTCATATATGGCTACATACTGCACTTTTTATTTGCCGTAAAAGGCTATTAGTGAGGTCTCTAAACAAATCACATCAAAATGAAAGGCTGAAGTAATCACAAAACGTTATACTTTAACGAGAACTTTAAACGACCACTTCAGACTTAAGACCATAGCCTGAAGTAGTCGCTAAAAGTTCTCGTTAAAACCAAACTTTTTTTTTACAACTGCAGAGGTGTAGCTAGATGAGCTAGAAGTAATTGGAATTTTGAAAATATTTAATATAATTTTAAGACAAAATTGGAAAAGAGAAGGTGAGGTAGTCCTAAAATTGAAAAAAAAAGTCTGGACGTCATAAATTTCTTTTAAATATTTTTTTTACCTTTACAGTTGAAGGCTATGTATGCGTATATTGATGAAGTCTGCATAAAAATGACGAAATTCGTCCATTAAGAAATTCAAAAGGAGCATCCGGATGGATTTGATGCAAAAGATGTACTCAGTTCTCGATAAGATAATGTCATTGATTGCCGAATTATTCCAACGAAGATTTTTTCAGCTAGCTGCAAAATACGCCGTTGACGTTGTGGCAAGTTGCATCTACGGTGTCGATTCGAAGGCATTTTCGGACGAGGAATCTGATATCCGTAAAGCGGGCTCGACCATATTCGAACCGGATGCCAAGTTTATCATCTACTTTTTGCTAGTTTTTATGTTTCCATTCATCGCGAAAATATACCGAATGCCATTCGTGACAAAGGGTACACAGGACTTTTTCACGAAACTGAAGGAAGACGCAATTAGATTGCGGGAAGAGCAAAAAATCGAACGAAATGACTATCTAAATTATTTGTTGCAGTTAAAAAAGAAAAAGAATTTGCCAGACATTGATGTGGTGGCACACACTACAACGTTTCTTTTATGTAAGGAGAAGTTGTGTAGATCTCCTGAAATAATGATTTTGATAAATGAAGGCGTTAGGAGCTGACACTTTTTTTTAATCATCACTCGGGAGATCGGAAATATAAATTTATTTGGATGCCTTTTTTCTAGACGGTTTCGAAACGTCCAGCATTACAATTTCACATGTAACAAAAGTAGATTTGCCTGTAAAAAGGACAATATATCAATCTGACCCTTTCAGATGTTGTACTATTTGGCGGCAAACAAATCGGTTCAGAATAGATTACGGAAGGAGATCTATGACAATATCGGTAAAAATGGGCGCATCGAATTTGACGTTCTGAATGATATGAAATACATGGATCAAGTTTTCCACGGTAAAGATTCCAAAGAAAAATGTGTTCGTCGAAATACTAAAAAAAAAAAATTCAAATCAGAAACGTTGCGCAAAAATCCACCTAACGGTATTGCAGCAAAAGTTTGCACAATCTCAACGAATCTAACCGATTACGAGGGTAATGCCGTACCGATTGAGAAAGGAATGGTGGTTCAAATACCGACGTACTGTTTCCATCACGATGACCGAATCTATTCCAATCCGGAAGTATTCAATCCGGACCGATTCAGTTCAGAAAATGGTGGATTGAAAGCATACAAGGACAAAGGAGCTTTTCTGGGCTTTTTAGATGGACCCAGACAATGTTTCGGTGAGTTATATTTTGCCTAAGCAGTCTGACATAATTTCATTGGGCCAAAAATTTCGTTTCATTCCAGGAATGAGATTTGCAATGGCCCAGTCGAAGGCAGCTGTAGCAGAGATATTAAAAAAAATCGAAGTCATTGTAAATGCAAAAACGCAGGAACCTCTTGTACTTGACCCTAAAGCCTTTCTGCTCGTTCCAGTTGGTGGATTGTGGCTTAATTTGAGAGCTCTGTAGAAGATGTGCAGTGATCACGTTGAATATAGCCATTCCTGAGTATGTTAAAATTGAGTAAGGTTCGTTTTGAAAGCATGAATAACTCTGAAAACCAGGGTCTTATTGGGTTTAAAATTCACCCACGCACTTTGAGTTATGAGCAGTCGAAAATATGCGTAAAAATTTGACTATTTCGACGAACTTCTAGCGGTTTCTCTGCACCTGAAATCTGTCTTTGAAGTGCAAATTTAAGACTGAGCTCCTATACCCATTAACCACATTAGGTCCTATTTGTCCCGAAAGTACATGCAATTACCTTTCCAATGATATCCCACACGACCGTGTACCCGAAGAAAATTCCGTAAGAAAAGTGCATGTTCTCGGTTTTTGATCACCTCTCACCACGCAAGCATCGATGAATTTTTTTGTCAGTAGTTTTGGCTTCTAAAGACTAATACCAATCTAATTTACCCGACTTCGGCAGGCAGGTTTTCAAAAGAATCCCTCGCCGGACATATAGATCTCTTCGTTTGGTGAAACTGATGACGGAAACGTGAGGAATGGTGGGGAAAAGTGTGCAAACTAATTGAAACCAACTTCACAATTTCACATAGTAATAAATAAGTGAGTGCGTCCAATTCTTTGAAATGAATGTAAATGAACTAAATACGGGGAATTCCCTTAGAAGCAAAGTTGGTTGTCATTAGTTTGCACACAAAACCGAACCGTCGATCGTCACGCCAGCGGACATTTTAGTGATCTATTGTTCACTAATCTTCTGACACACACCTACATCAGTCGAGTTTGATGGAACTTTACTAGGACATCACTGATAGGAAGCCCGTGCGTTGATATGACACATGCAATTTACCATTAATTTTCTTGTACTTTCTGCAATACTGCTGTTGCCAAAGGTATTTTAGAGGCAATTGTAATCGGGAATCGTGAAACTCTTTGATTAAAAACATTAAAACACTGAAGCATTAAAATTTTGGTTTATTTGTATACATAAACTCTTTCAGTTATACTAAATACTATTTCACAGCCTCTCCACACATTAGGGGTAAACCATTATGCTCACAGTCGATTTCGTGGAGTTTTGACGTAAAATATATGGGAAAAATGTTAAAAGATCACGAAACTGCCATACTTACGAATTTTACGCACCATAATGGTTGACCCCTATTATTATTGTTCTTTGTCTTAACCTGTCACATACGGCTATTCACCTGTTATCGATAGCGACGACAAAAATAATGACATGCTCTGGGTAATATGGCCCTCGATGGTAAAATTCATGTTACAAAATTTGAAGTACAAGATTTGAAATCAAGCAATAAACATACTTTGATCGATAAAAGTGGTAGTAGACCAGATAATAATGCTGGTCAAATGTTTGCTGCGTCTGTAACAGGTTAACTTTTAACATTTAGTATACTAAATCGAAAATTATAATTACGTTGTTTGTACTCATGAAAAGTTTGTAAATTCTACAAAAACAAGCGGAAATTTGAAAATAAAATGCAACTAGCAAGAAGAAAAACGTTCCTATCAGCGTTCTAACCTGAAATTAACCTAACTTAAATTTAACCAGACCAAATACCACCTCTGAGGCTAGTTTTAATTTATCAGCGCTGACATGAGTGGAGCTAATGGTGCAGCGAATACCTCTCTAACAACCTATCAACATTAAATTAATAAGGTAAAAATACAACGTGGGCTTTCAATTCCATGTAAAATTAGAAATTAGTCAACAGTGTATGATTCTACCAACAAAGAAATAAGATGATATTTTGACAGCATCAAAAGATAATTGTTTTAAAATAGAGAGCTTTGTTGGGATTCAATTCGATCGATCGGAAATAATTTTTGATAGACTGCAAATTTCATTTTACCGACTGAAAGTGAACGTGAAAAATAATAAAGACCGATCACCGATAAAGTATGATTTAATCGATGTCATTACTATCTCCTTTTACTTATTTTACGTCTTGGTATTATTTCTCAATTCGAAATGATTGTTTGACCCCACGCTTCTTAATCCTTATTAATACTGAATTTTACACAGGGATGATATTGTTGCGCCCTGACCCGCCAAGGCAATGGGGAGTATAAAATGACAATAGTGATAAATCGATTCTCAGCCAAAAGTTTCTTTTTCTATTCTTTTCCGAACACCCATTCAAAATTCTATGATTCCCTTTGCTGTGATTTCGTAGTAACTGATGATCGTGAAGACTTCTTCGTCCAAACCTTTCGTTACTCTAACTTGATAACGCCACATACCAATAGGTATCAGGGGTGGCATGTGCTCGTAGCTTGTGTAGTAGGGGTTTTGATATCTGCGACCCTGTAAACCAGTTTTATTTATGTTTTTCTCGAAACGGTTATGCAATCGTATCAGATACGGACTGACGAACCTTCATAGGTCGATGACCTTTCGATTGTTACCATTGTTCGGTAGGCTTTGTCACGCCGCAGAACAAAAGCGCTTTGTCCCGTAAAACGCTATTCACCGACATACCCAAAATGGCACTGGACGATGTGAAAAAGAATTCCATGAACGTAATTACTCCGATGAGGAATGGAACGGTCGAGAAAACGAAACAACAACAGGCGCTATTTCTACCGTCGACAACAAAAGTCAAATCGTCAATTCAGTTCAACGAGACAATAGATTCGACACCCGTGCCAAACAGCCACGCTATCAATTGTTTGAAGAACGTGGACGAGGTGGGAATATGGAACCGGAAGCAGTTGTTGAGCGATCATCAGTTCGATTTGCTGTTCATGAGTCCGCCGAGAATGAGTCCTCCTTCACCAGGAATATCACCACCATCATCACCGCCACCATCACCGTCACCAATGCCGTTACCAGAACATTGTTGGAATTTTTTCAGTTTCGATCCGGTCTGGGACTGTCAACGTAAGACCGCAGATGAAGAGTTAGATCTTCCACCTCTAAACAATTCTTTCTTATCTGACGAAAACTTTGACGGTACCCACTAAAGCATTATGTATGCGCGGGTGAATCGGGAAACTGTGGTTTTCTATTTCTTATGTTTTCGACTGATACTTATTGTAGGCTCAATTCCTGCTTTTCTTTAATATAAACTAATTTCAATAGAGTTACAATTAGCCTGTGTTTTGCCTGGACGGTCGTCAAATGGAGATTTTGTTGCACATGATTGGTACTCTTGATGGCTTCCAATATTTCTAGTTTTTGACGTCACGGAAATTCAGAGGTTAGATAGTCGATTTCACATAGTCAATCATTGTCTTTCAGACCCTGTGGATCAGATTTGCAAAGTTACTGGGTTCCTCCTTCTCTGATAATTGGAAGGAGACATTTCGAAAATTACACTTTTGAAGGTGTCTATTATGGGTGAGTTACTACTTGAGTGCATGGCAGTGGCAGACAATAATTTTAGAAGTCTAATGAATGGAGAAGGAAACTCATGTAACGGAATCTGCTTTAACAAAAGAGCAGCGACGTAGTAGCATCACAAGAAGATGAGATGTGAGATATTGTGAAAAATTTAAATTTATAAAGAGTTCATCAGTTTCCACATTAGAGAAGAGACACGTAACCTGATTAAATCTCCCATTTTTCTCTTCGACACCAATGGTCGAATCGTTTCACGGTTTTATTCCAAAAAATTACTATGAAAACGATGTATGCGCCCGTCATAATCATATTTTGGACATTTGTGATCCATTTAGTGAAATGATAATGTGATAATAATTCGAACTGATGTCGATCTTACCGGTCGGTTGCCTTCGGTAATAATGTTCATTCAACTAACATTTATAGTAGGGTGATATTGACTGTTATCGCCAACGACGAACGGTCGGGTCTGGTTATGTTGTTCCTTTATATTAGGAAAATGTTTCAGTATAATGAAGTAGAAGATTTTGCATCTAAGGATTCACAAACATTTCAAACAAGAAAAAACAGATTCAACTACCACAAGCATGATTAACTTGCCGTTTGTGTTTACTGGACTATTTATTAACACAAAAAAAGTTCGGTTTAATCATAAATTAGTGACTGTTTCCGACAAAGAGATTTTATGTGTAAAACCGTGTTAGTTCAAAATTTACGTTAAAGGTGATCAGAGATGAAATTTTTGGCAACCACATTCGTTATGTTTCTTCTTCTGGAATTTTCTAACATTGTGGTAATTACGGACGCTTTGAATTCTGCTCGTTAATTTCCTTAGTTGATCTTCGAGTTGACGAACTTTCCTAGTATAACTGTTCCGGAATAATGTGACCTATTACCTCTCTCTCTTTCTCTTTTAAATTCAATCCAATGCATATACAAGACAAGGATGAAACGGTGGAATTATTCCATCGTATTGTCTTAAATGTGCATTGGATTGGATTAAAAGAGAAATAGGTGACATTATTCCAGATTAGTTGAAGGTCCAAAATTTTATTTTTAGAGTTCTACTCTAGCTCATACTTGGAAGGACAACACCCAGTTAATTGTGATCAGAATCATTTTTGGGCGTGCCGCTGATGTTACCACTGTTGATGAGGAACGGTCGGTAAATGTTGTGGAAGCTTGCAAAACCAAAGTATCGACTTAACGTTCGGAGGAAGTGTCGAGAAAGTCATACTTGAAATGTTTAATTTGTGTTCTATTCACCATTCCTGTGTAGATATACTAGATATGTCTTACAGACAATAAAATTAATTTCTAATTTGAAAACAAGAAATTTGAGTGGCTCTCAGGGCAGGACTGACTGATGGCACACTGTGCATTTTAGTCTATGGCAGCAAAATCTTACTCTAAAAACACAAAATTATGTGAGATAGGCGCCAATACAGCAATTTCAATAGATAAAACCAAGAAGCATTACGCTTGTACGATTTCACTATACGCCCAGTTCGGCACTAGTGGTTCTGATCATGTATAGCAGTTGAATAAGTTGGAAGTCCCTTAATATAAGTCTATGCATGCACCTTTCACTTCGATACAGTTGTGATCACCTGCGACTGAGGTCAAAAGTGTGTACGTACCACATAATGTTTAATGCAGTCTTATCGATTCTTATCTTCATTATCTCAAGCCCATTATCGAAAGTTTAGTTTTTGACGAATGACTCATAGTACTGATATTGTGTCACCGCGGTTAGCCACTTTAGAACACATTCGATTAAAATCTTAACTTATTTAAGCTTTCCTTAACAACAGCTTCCATACTCCTTATATTTGTTTGCTAGACATTTTGGTAAAGTTTTGGATAGATACGAACTTACGAACACATCACTCGGAATTAAGTTTTTTTTCGATTTATTTCCGTAGTTTGAGTTGAATGTTTACACCTTTTTCGGAAATTAGGAATGGCGCTTTTTTAAGTTTAAGCGGAATCTGCGTCTGGTCATTTGGTTCAAACTTAAAGTTTAACAGCAAATAGAAAATGACTGCTTTTGCTTCCATAAGTGCGAATCGAGATCCTACGGAAAAGAAATGTTTTTAAATTTTGAACTTCGGAACTGACCACTGCTTAAATTACCTATGCAATTTCTAGGCCCTAGTCCGAACGGAATGTATGCACCAGTATTAATGGTATGTTTGTTCTCGTCGCTGAATCTTTCCGTATCGAAAACGTCAGGATTTTTCCAATACCTTTCGTCATGATGCAGACCGTAAATTGGAATGAATAGGAACTTTCCTTTCTCGATTTTGAAGTCAACCAGTCCATCGTCATAGTTATAGTCTTTGACGCAAAGACGATCTGTCATTGCTGCAGGTGGCCAGTATCTCAGAGCTTCGGATATGCATGCATCCATATACTTCATCTTTTGCAACACATCATACGTTAACCGTTCTCCATTCAAACTTTCGAATGTTTGTTGTACTTCGTCGTAAAGTTTCTGTTGAATATCAGCATTGACGGTCAGCTCGTGAGTGAGGAACGACAATAGCGTTGAGCTGGTATCGAACCCAGCCAAAAAGAAAATGAAACACTGCGCAACAAGTTCATCGTCTGTCCAGACTCTTTTAACCACTTTGTTCCCGATTGTTGACTCTTGTACGGTAGCAAAGCCTTCAGCATTGGTTTCTTCGACGGTGTTCGAGTCGTTGGACTTTCCTCGTTTAACGTTCATCAAAATATTGATCATGTCTGGCCGAAAGAGTCCTTTTTTCGTCCTTGTCTCTATGTTTCCCAAAACCATCGAACGGAAAAAATTCATTACTTTGGAATCGGTGAAATTAATGTCTAACAGTCTTGCAACCCTCGGCAACACTTGCATTAACAAGAATTTCAAACCAGCCAACGGTGTATTAAATTCCATAAACTTTTTCCCAGCTAAGTAAAAGTCATTGTTCGGATCTTCAAATGAATTGACTTTGTAACCGAATGCCGCTGATGAGATTACGTCATTAGTGTACTTAGAAAACAATTCCTTCATTTCACAGTCAACGTTGCCACCACCGTTCGATGACGCTTTCTTCTTGAGTGTGGCCGACATTTCATCGGCACATTCGGCAACCAATTCAAACATTTGCCTCATTTTACTTCCTGTAAACGCAGGCGACAGTGTGGCTCTCATGTCTCGCCATTTGGACCCTTTCAACATAATTAAACTGTTCCCAAACATAGCATCGACTGTTTCATCAACGAAAGACCGATGGTCCTCGAAATGTTCGAAGTCCTTAACTGCCAATTGTTTCAGTAATTCTGGATCTCGTAGACAATAAGTCGGTTTACGCATGTCGAACATTCCAATTATTCTACATTTAAAACAATGACAAATTCATTTGTGCGTCTTACAAACCAAATCAATGCCAAAAACTCACTTTTGTCGCGGAAACATTCTGTACATAGTGTTTGCAAACTCATAGGGCGTCTGCAGGCGAAGAAGAAAAGGGCCCATATTCCCCAAAAAGAACGTTGGCTTCATGTGGGCGATCCCTCGCTTTTGAAAGTAATCATTGTTCAGCGTTACGAATTTGTAAATTGCGTATAAAACCAACGCGATGGCACTCCAAAGTAGAAAACCCATTTTAAAGAATTGAGTTAAATTTTCCACTCACAACAGAATGTAATTTATATGTGGTCTACGACGGTCGCGACCACACTATAGTCGATTTTATTTATAGTTGTTATGGTAAAAAAATCGGAGATTATTAGATAAATGAAATTCCATTTTTACTTATTGTTGTGTGTAAAGAACCATTTACAGCATACCAGAAAGGCTAAGACTGGGGATAAAAAGTTGTAATAGTATATTACTTCCGAGGTTCCAAGTTGTGTATTTGATAAGTGGGGTGTTACAGCCCGACCCGAAGGGGAGGGCTGTATTCCCCACTTGTCAAATAACAACTTGGAACCTCGTAAGTACAATGCTTTACGTGATTAGGCAATGTAAATGAAAATGAAACATGCCGTAACACGTAAAGTCCATTTTTACTTTTTAAGTTTTTACTCTTATCCCGAGCTATGTAAATGATTTGAAGGCTTCAAAGGACGTGCACGAAATATGAAAAGTATATTTTCCAATTCTTTTTTTATTAAAATAGTTGACCTGCACATTACTGTACAGAAAGTAAAGTTATCTTTACTTCACTGAGCCAAACTTTACCTCAAGTTTTTGAATAATAGTACATTACTTACCAATGGGGCAAAAGATGGTACTTCTTGTGTGAAGTTTGCCGATCGAGGCGTAGATGAAAACGTGAGTTAAAGTTAACTTTACTTCACGGATCCAAAACTTTACCTCAAGTTTTCAAATACAATACCTTACTTGGCAATGGGGCATATGATGGAAATGGTACTTCTTATGTGTTTCCCGGTAAATTTCACACAAGAAGTATCATTTCCATTATTTGCCCCATTGGTAAGTAATGCACTATTTCGATACATGTATTTAGCATTTGGAATATTTAATATTACATGCCAACTCGACCGTAATTATTTCATTGCAGCTCATATCACGTAATCTTTTATCTTCAAGTAGATTATACACATACAAAGCAAATAAAGTGGTCGACCTTAAAAGGCAACAAGCAACAAAGAGTGTTTTTAATTTGAAAAAGTCGATATCATTGCGAAATATGCTTATCATCATCGCAAATTTGGGATTAGAAGACATTTTTTTGGCCATTTATGGAGTTTTTAGGCGTTTCTTGAGTCTGACGTCCTGAGAGAAATGACTGAAATGGAGAATAGTACGTTACGCATCTGCGGGAAACTTTGCTTACTCACGAGGGGGAGTAATTTTTCCGTAGGTACATTATCAAATTAGCCCGGTAAGTTAAGTTTGCTGTGTATGATAGCTACTTCGGTAACAAACACATAATGTCACCATTGTAACCGTGATTGTAAATACTTTACCATTACAGGTACCTATGATTGTTACAGGTGTGTACCTGGGATGGTAACGACTTACAACATGTGTTTTACTTGAATGTTGTTATAACAGACATATAAACTGTTGTTACTACAATTATTGCAATGACAGTGAGTGTCATGATTTAAACTGTATCGAATGCTGATGTGATAAAACATGGTATATAATTGTCCAAATAAGTGAGTTAGCACTCCTTTGAAGCACTCGTTTCACAAAATTTCACAGTTAGATATATACTCAAGCACATATTCAATTCGTGCTATTATGACTCACTTACTTGACAGTGATGTAAAGTGCACTTTACCGCGCAATATCAAATCAATAAACAAATTTTGACTTGAACTTGAACAGCTTGAATGCGGTGCTTACAAAATTATGACTCAGAAGTAAGAAAAAAAATTGTAGAGCGTGTTGCTTTTCATATTTGTACCGAATTAAATATGTCTTGTTAACATTGACCTTATGACAAGTGTAAGGTTTTTTATAATAACTGGCCAAGTAAATTATTAATTAATTGTAAAATGTAAAATGTATAATTTTGTAGATAATCCCACTCGTCAAAATAAAAATTTAGAACCACGTTCGTACTGTGCTTTACATGATTTGGCAATCTAAACTCATTTGAGCGCAGCACCAGTTACATTGCCTCAGACAAATTATATGTATAAAATTACTGTTTTAGGTCGTAACACGTATAAATCTGTTATTTTAAGTTTAAATATTCCATGCGATTCATATTGTTACATACGAATACCGTGATAGGTATAGTTTTTAGGCCTCTATATCACTTTATGAATGAGAGAAATGAAAATGAATGAAATTTAAGTGTCAGTACGCTGATGACGACTAATTTGTGAATGAATGTGAGTTTTTTAATGGTATAGGTTAATTTCAGAAAAGGCAAGGTTTTCGAGCTGCTAAAATATTGAAGAAAAATTTATTAAGATGTTGATCTCGAAGTTGGTCTATTTCACAAAGACACAAATTTTGTTTGTATTCTTGTAACAGACGCTCGGAACAATTTGGGGACAATTTGTGTAATTAAAAATTAAAAATCAGTGATGAGGCTATAGGGTATTAATGGGACACCAAAACACCAGTTATATTAGACTTACTCACTTATTAAATCGGCTCTGGGTAAATCACAAGATGCATTTTCATCGTCTATTTGTGTTTTGTGATTAGGGAATGTAACCGGGAAATTAAAAACCGGGAAAAACCGGTTAACCGGTTTACCATTTCCCGGGAATTTTTCATTTACCGGTTAACCGACCTTCAAAAATTGAATGATTTTTACATTTTTCCTTTGCAATAATACCTTGAATTGAATTATTCTTCCAGTTGCATTACAGCATTACACCTGATTTGAACTCGTTGTGAACATTTTCATCACATTTTCATCGTAAATTGCACCTCAAGATCAGCCCTAGACTGAGAAAAAAGGATCAGTTTGTTTTGCGTTGCTGAGCTGGACAATCATGCTGTAATTTCTATTGTAATTGAATTTTCACCACAGTCCAAACAAAAGAAAATGCAGCATAATTGTCGATCTGAGCAACGCAAAATGTGTCATTTGTACTTAGCCTTAAGTTTGCAACTCTGAAATTGATGTTCTTTAGAAAGTCAACAGAATTCGAAGTTTAGAAGATCGTGTTACTACATCTTTAAGAAACCAATTGAAGCAACGTCCGTCAAAAATTCATGAAAACAGTTTAATAAGGAGCTTACCTTACATTTATTTCCTTTCTCAGCATCTCGCTCAGCATAGTAAAAAATTCAATCTTTACACTGTCCAACAGAAATTTTGAAACTAGTTCACACGATCGATTTCCGATATTTCTGTTGAAATATGTAGATACTAGTCTCTTTTAGCTCATACGGGGGGATACATATAAAAAGTGTGAAGCAGCTAAAGCTGCTGAAACAACGATCTAGATTTTTTTGAAATTCTATTTTTTAAACCTTTTGAGATTTTAAGGTCTAAATTAAAATGCGTTCCAAATTACGATGTGAGACCCTATCTCCTTTGCCGTTGTCAAACAGAAAAAGACCATTATTACTGTAACTTTTAGGCTTCATTAGCGTGAACGGTAAATTTTGTAAAAGGAAAAATTAAATGACGCTGTTCAATTAACGTCTACGATTCATTTTTTAAATGGGAATATCCAGTGAAGTCCAGTAATTAGAATTTTTATTGTAGAAGAGAAAATGAAGTATGCCCACGATAAATCAGCGTCCATCTTATATTTTGTAAAAAGGAAAATCTTATGTTGCTTATCCTTAAGTGTTTACGACACATCTTGTAAAAGGAAAAGCTGCTATGACGTCACTTTATAAGCGTCTACGGCAAGGACAATTTTTAAATTTCTGTGAATTTCTGTAAAAAAATTTAAATTTCTTAAAGAACTTTATTCGAAATTCGTTACAAATTTCTTAAAAATAGTCCCTCTGGTCTATGGTACATTTTGTAAAAGGGAAAATCATATGACGTCGTTCCATTAGCGTCTTCGACACATTTTGTAAAAGGGAAAATCTTATGACGTCGTCGCTCTATTAGCGTCTACGGTACGTTGAAATCAGGCCTTTACAATCAAACTGTTCGGCTTTCATTTAAAAAAATCTTCCTAAATAACTTCGCATTAGTTATTGGGATAGGAAACCTTTTTTCAAGATTTTGGGTATGCAGAAAATTGAAATATAGTTATTTTTAATAGAAAATTATATTCTGTTAGTTCACATTTGATAATCCTTTGGCGTTGCTTCATTAGCGTAGACGATAAATTTTGTAAAAGGAAAAATTGAATGACGCCGTTCAATTAACGTCTACGATTCATTTTCTTAATGGTAAAATCCAGTGAAGTCCGGTAATTAGAATTTTTATTGTAGAAGGGAAATTGAAGTCTACACACGCTAAATTAGCGTCCATCTTATATTTTGTAAAAGGGAAAATCTTATGTTGCTTAGCTTTAAGTGTTTACGACACATCTTGTAAAAGGAAAAGCTGCTATGACGTCACTTTATAAGCGTCTACGGCAAGGAATATTTTTAGAAATCGACTTTTCAAAATGTATGTAAAATTCTTTAAATTTCTCTTAAATTTTCTATACAATTTTTCAAATTTCTTAATGAAATTTATTCAAAATTCGTTAAAAATTTCTCAAAAAAAGTCCCTCTGGTCGACGGTAAATTTTGTAAAAGAGAAAATCAAATGACGTCGATCTATTAGCGTCTACGGTACGTTTTGTAAAACTTAAAATCCTGTTGTCACTTTATAGACAAAATTAACATATTTTGTAAAAGGGAAAATTTTAAGACGCTTTACCATTAACGTCTAAGGTACACCTAATAAAAAGCAAAAAGTCTATGACGTCGTTCCATTAGTGTAATGGGAAAATCCAATGACGTAGATTCTAGTATTTTAACGTATGAAGAACAGTCCATACAACAAGGTGTGAAGCAGCTAAAGCTGCTGGAACAACATTATAGTCTTCGTACCATGTAAAGCTTTTTCTAAATTGAAGTCTTTCGAAGAGTTTGTATTATAATCCCAAAAAAGTATTGTATTCTGTTAGAGGATTACTGAAATATGAAACTGCTGTTATCAACTTATGTAAGGAGAAATTAAGTTGAACCGACTAAAAATTGTGTATAAACTATACAGGTTTTCTAAACCGACGAATATTTTATTAGTCGTTTAAATAGTGCGCACGCTGTCTCATAAGAGGCTGAGACCTAACCGTGTGTTTGATACATTTTTTCCTATGTACTTTAGCGCGCGACTCATTGTATAAATTCTAGAAATTCTAAAACCGTGGAAAAGGTTCCTTAACTTGCAAAGCCTTTTTTGTCACAAAGAAATAGGAGAAAGCTTATTTTGATTTCTCTCAAATTAATAAGCTGACTGTTAAGAAGTATAACAAAATAACTAAAACATAGTTTTAAACATCATTTTTCTTTCAAGTCTTTTAGCATGCGTTAGGAAATTCTGTTGCATGACCATTAGCGATCATGAAATTCGTAATGAAACATTTCATGTTAACTTATAAAACAATCAAACAGTATTCAAATGATCAAGTTTTCCATATTATTTTCATTCAAATCTCTTTTTCGCAATTCCGGTCCATAATCATCACCTTTCCATGCATCCATTTAATGTCGTTTTGAAGGTATTTATTTCACAGTGCGTTTTTTATTATTTTTTTCGCACGCTACAGAGCTAGTACCTTTAAGAAAGACTAAATTTTATAAACAAAAACATTGCACAGAACAGGGTTTGAACATCCAACACCAAGCAACGACTATAGCCATTCGGCTACAGAATCACACAATTATACAGAACGTATTGTTAAAGCGTATATACTAAGCATTGACTACTTGATTTTATTTAGCGCGTCTCTATACATCACACATCACATTGCAATGTGTAGGTATATAGTGCAGGTTGCTTGATCGTTCAATTGAATTCATGTTTGCGTGTGAATGTTTGGTAGAAATTTTGGTAATATTTTGCATTGAAAAGGTGATTATGGCCCGAAATTGCGAAAAACGTTGTATCTACCACGGTAGGTATGACGGTATTTTTTCGCACACGACGTCTTGTCGACCACGGCTTCGCCTCGGATCGACAGCTTTTCAAGGTGCGAAGATCTTCTGTCTTGCGTACACATCTAGTGCGAAAAAATACCTTCATACCTACCTTAGTAGATAAATAACTATTAAATCATTCAAATCTCAAAATATGGCACTATGCTTTCCTCGTTGATTTTTTAAGTTTTCAAATCTTGCACATTAGAAATAAGATTTGAATTTTTAGCGCTCGATCATTGAACCTATTTTAGAGTGCGCTCGCAATACGTCATCATAATGACGTTTCATAACACGTACACGTGTGTGTGATCATGTTCATGTTTTGATGAAACTTCATGGTTTGACCGTCGAAACTGGTCGCCAGCGCCAATGTTAACTTTTTCTTTTTGATTTTTCACTTCAATGATCTATTGAAATTGAGATATAGACTCAATAGACCAATTAGACCAAATAGACCAAATAGACCAAATTGTGTATTTACTGAGCGTCATAGACCTGAAACGACATTCTTCTTCTTCTTAAAATGGCGAAAATCACAACCCATTTTGTTGATTTGTTTTCAACTATGAGAAATGGAAACAAACCAATGAAAAATGAACACTTACCGAGCCACATAAATGAAATTGATAGGTTCTATAGTGTTACAGGTAATATAATTCATATTAATGCGTTAAAACAAATATTTAATAGCGAAAAGTCTATTTATTACAGCAAAGGTACAGATTTTACTCATCAAATATTCCTGGTCAAAAACTCGAAGGTCTGGCCCAACATAGGTTTCTGAGCAGTAATCATGCCAGCCACCACCCCACTGATATCAGAAATATAATTTTTAAACGAAATGTTTCATTAGATTAAGCAAGTTCCTCCCAAATGAGTATTGGACATTTTCGCTTGAATTTGGTCAACTTTAGCACACACAAATTTTTAGATTCTTCCACACACTTCCTATTGCCAAAACTTGTTCTGGAGTCCTTCTCAACTTTGTAAGACGATCATATTTCGCCATACAAACGATACGCTACGACGCCATATTGTAGGTCCACCAACATCAAAGCTCGCATCAAAGTTGAACCGTTGCGTAACTACTTTTTCGAACTTTTCTCGAAAACGGGCCCAAGGATTTTTTCGAGTCGTACCTCAATCGATAGGTATTGAAGCCCTCTATACGTTAGCAGTAGTCCGATGGAAAAACTAAGCCTCACAAAAAATTATTTACAAAAAACTATGCCAAAAACTGGTTTTTTGCATTTTACGGCCGCTCGCATACATGTGGCGGCTCTTTTATGTAAAAAAATGAATTGCCCGACCCCAAAAACCCCCTATAGCGTATCCACGCCCAAATTGCGTTCAATTCGCTCGCGTAATAAGCGTTTCAAAGTTGCAAAATTTCAACTTTACCTCACTTTTCTCCCCGAAAACGCTATAAAATAATTTTTTCTCCACCGCCATCGTATTCTACGCCCTCAAAAGTACCCGAATCAATGTAAAAATCGTTAGGTCCGATCGTAAGGTCGGCCCTAACCTATTTTTTTCGAATCTGTAAACCTTAAAAATGTACCTGAGCCACTTTTTAGATTTTTTATAAATGTTGGTGTCAAATTTTCAAATTGGTCAGAAATATTCAAATTTCCGTACAAGTCACATTTGAGGCTTGCGAAGGATTGAAATATCGAAGAAATCCGTTATTCAAATTCTTTTTTCATAAAACTAATGAAACTGAAAGCAACCTGTTAGATCCGTGTCCTGTGAAGGTTCGTCAGTCCGTATCTGATAGGATTGCATAACCGTTTCGAGAAAAACATAAATAAAACTGGTTTACAGGGTCGCAGATATCAAAACCCCTACTACACAAGCTACGAGCACATGCCACCCCTGATACCTATTGGTATGTGGCGTTATCAAGTTAGAGTAACGAAAGGTTTGAACGAAGAAGTCTTCACGATCATCAGTTACTACAGCAAAGGGAATCATAGAATTTTGAATGCATGTTCGTAAAGGAATAGAAAAATAAAAATAAACATAGCTAACGCCGACCCGTACGAAACACCTATTCGTATCAAAAGCCTTTACTGTGAAACTCTTCATTTCTTTTACTTCATTCTCTACTGAAAAGCTATTCGCCCTTTAAAATCACTTACATTATCTTTCTTTGCCTTGTTAGCATATACAAATAAATTGCCGGAGGCAATATAGACAGCCCCGTACGAAGTCAACTTTCATAAATTCCTATTTAAACAGCTATATATCGCTATATTTACCTATATTTTCCTATAAATAAACATTTCACAGATAAATATATGCTATCATATAGCTCTATATGCCTGTATATAGCTCAATATAGCTGTATATAGGTATATATAGATGTCCGTATATGGAATCCCTGAAACCCCACACACATAACAAATTATTTCCATGTTAACAGAAACTCTCTAAGTACCATTTTTCCCAAGATATTTCTATTTTACTAAAATCGAATATGGCCGCCGGCAGCCATTTTGTTAGGAGACCGGAAATAGTACCGACGCTTTACATTCGTTAATACCTTTCAAACAAAAAAAAATTCATGAAATTCGGTCAAAATTTACTCGAGATATTGACAAAATACTCCACGTTCACTGTACGGCCGAGTAGCCAGATAAGAGCTCACTCCAAGAGACCTAGCTCACGCTCCAGAGAACATAATTTCAAAAACTTTTTTTTCCCTGATTGGTACGGTCAATACCTATCTAATAAAGCTAAAACAGACGAAATATGTTGAAATGTGGCCGACCTACAAGCAAAAACTGCTTGCCGCCCTGTGCCTGTTTCACACCAAGGGGTCTAACTGACGAGTCGGACATCCGATTTCTATAAACTTTTTTTTTGTCGATTAGTATTGTGGATACCTTTCATTTGACGTATCACTTACAAGTGTAGCGTTTAAAATGCCGTAGATATCTTCGAAAAACCCTAAAACACTTATTGGGCCCCAGCTCAGGAGTGGTCGACCCAAAATCATCCATCCATCTTCGAACTTAGCCTTTCTTTTGACGTTACCAAACGGGGAAAAAAGAATTTTCAAAATCGGATGCGTTTTACTCAAGTTAGAGAACGGACAGACGGACAGACAGACGGACGGACATTTTTTTTTCGCGGATTTGGCATCTCTGGACAACCACAATAGGTTTCCCCTTACTCAGGGAGTCCGATTCGACGTGTTACAAACGTATGCGTAAACCTATAAGACCCCAGTACTTCGTACGGGTCTAAAAACAAAAAAAAAACTTTTGGCTGAGACTCGATTTATCACTATTGTCATTTTATACTCCCCATTGCCTTGGCGGGTCAGGGCGCAACAATATCATCCCTGTATAAAATTCAGTATTAATAAGGATCAAGAGGGGTCATTTCGAATTGAGAAATAATACCAAGACGTAAAATAAGTAAAAGGATTTAATCATATTTTATCGGTGATCGGTCTTTATTATTTTGCACGTTCACTTTCAGTCGGTAAAATTAAATTTTCAGTCTATCAAAAATTATTTCCGGTCGATCAAATTGAATCCCAACAAAGCTCTATAAGAAGAAAAGTGTGGCGGTAGCCTTGTGTAACTTGTAAAATAAATGATATCGCTGGAGGTGTCGCTTTCAGCTCTACGCACAAATAGTTGACTTAATAATGTTAAAATTTGACGAAAATCGAAAATTTGACGAAAATCAAAAAGTTGACGAAAATCGAAAATTTGACGAAAATCGAAAATTTGACGAAAATTGAAAATTTGACGAAAATCGAAAATTTGTCGAAAATTGAAAATTTGACGAATTCCGCTGCCTGACTCTATCAGTTTATTAAAACCCAAACATATTTAAATGACAAGGGGCTAAACGAGGGGCTAAATTAGGAAAAATCAACCGTGTGCGAGTTGAGACATTATAGAATACACGTATGAGCCCTACCCTTTCGGTCTGTAATTCTTCGGAGCAGCAGTGTTTCAAAAATACATCAACACGATACTTTATGTAGCTACCGAACGATTGTTGCACTGGAAATTCGACGACTTGTCGCGACATCAGTATCGACGACTTTTTGAAACAACGGTGAGTTCCATTATAAATGACGAGTAGTTGACGTTTCTTCAGGAAGTAGGTGCATATTTCGCCTTCGGCTCAGCATACAAACTCCACACCACACTCTTCAAAACAACGATTTTCCGCACAAGTATATGTAATCTACTAATTCCTTCTACAAAATGCTTACAAACGACGACCTCCTGAAGAAACGATGAGTACGTCGACTAATTGTCATTTCTTCAGGAACTCACCGTTTTTTCGGAATGCCGTCCATACTGACGTCGTCGAGTTTTCGGTGGAATCGAACGATTTTGTATTTGATTCGGTGAAAACATTTAATCTGAGTGGAAAACAAACGTAGTGTTGTAAGCCAGACAACCTGTCTCGTATTTTGAAAACTAATTTTAGGAATTAATTTACATGAAACATTAAACTAAAACCATAAAACTGTATCGGTACTTCTCCGGAAAGATCAACATATTGACAAATCCAAATGTAAACCAAGTTCACAGCTGTGAGCTAGATGATTATCGTAAGTCAAAATATGTAAATATTGAGCCGATTAAAAGATATTCCGACAATTATGTCATGGATAATATTATTTATGAATAATAACAGAATATACAAAGAAAATTCTGAGCAAAGCTTATAACAATGGCAGTGGATTTTTCCACAAGGAAACGATCAATTCGGAACTGCTGCAGTTAATCAAATCGATGTAATGTTCGATTCAATGTTAATGAAATTATTTCTTTACAATTGCACGCAAATTGCGTCGAATCCCTAAGACTAACAATAGCATCTACTTAGTGTAAGGTCGAATCCATATTTTCGATCTTGATTTTGTGCGGCGTACGTCATGAGTCATGAAATGTGTGTTACATCGAAGTTTTGATGACGAAATAAGGATGGAACACATAGCCTGATTAGAGCTGACGCAATTGATTAGTAGGCTAGTCTTTGACTATGGTAAAATTTCGAAGTTCCGAGACATCTGTATTCTGGAAAGGAGAAAGTTGTCTCTTACAACTCGACCAAAACTTCTTTCATGTAGGGAAATATCCGATTGAAGTCCGTGAAAAACTTCATGTTTTTCGCACTAACTTTTAACCGACGTTCTCACTGTGGAGGAGAATATTTTGAGACCGAAATCCTTTGAAAAATAGTAAGTAGAGGTGGAAGGACATTTTTTCATAGGAGCGACAAATACAGCTATAGCTCGCAATGTCGAAACTCTACCAAATGCAAATACGAAAAAGGATTTTCGAGGGTGATGGAAAGAGATTAATGTTCAGTTCCTGTTGGAGGGCTTTTTAAACATTGCTTGACGAAGAGGCAAAGATTAGGTCAGATGACATTTTTTTGAATGTAACCGTTCCGCGACTGTTTAGTGTAGAAATATTGAAAAGTATAAATTTCACTTTAAAAATGCATTTATTTCTAACATAATTTGACTATTCCATAAATTTGATCCGTGTAACATAGCGCCAAGTCTTACAGACCTACTGTACAATCTTCCAATTTAATTTTTTTTGAAGGTTGCGTTCCTTCTTCTTCGGTTTCATTGCCATCGCTCGAATCCGACGACAACAAATCCAACATTTTCTCATCGGGAAACAACAGATTCGGCGGCTCTTGTTCGAGTTTAATTTTCTTGAGACGACGATCTTCCATTTTTTTCTCGATTTCCAACCGTTTCATTGTGGCTCGCATTTCCTCTTCGGACTTGACAAGACCATCATCAGATGCAGTCGACTGGACAGACGGTACAACCTTCTTCTTTCCGTACAATAACTCAAGCTCTTTAAGATATAATGCCGTTTCACGTTCAATTTCTTCGTCTGTGGATGGAAAAGAGAAAATTGCGAAAGGTGAAAATGATTTTCGAACTTTAAAACCCAGAGCAATTGAACGAAATAAAAATAGTGATGGGATCATATTCTGACCTTAATGGACACTGGACGCGTTACTGGGCCTACTTCCCGTACTAGTGGTATCACTTTCATTTTTAATGACAACAATGTTTTCAAAGAAAAATCCTCCAGACATTTTGAACGGAAATTGCTAACTTTTTTAATAAAAAAATTGAAAATTGAAAAGCGACCAAGAAAACACTTGTATAACTGTGACTGATGAAACTGTGTATCACTTGATTATCAAAACTGAATTGATCGATATTAGCATTGTGCCGTCGCTTTTATATTAAAAAACACAACAATCGAGCTGTGACTAATTTCGGTTGAATAAACAACAAAATATAAAAAGAATTTTCTTCTTACTAATACACGATTCGATGAAACAATTCGTAATACGAATTTCGTATAGTAAATAACCGGCAGATTTTTTCAATGTAAATTTGGGATGGGATAATCGCTTGATTAAAATGCTAGATTTCTTTAACGTGTTGCGTTGATGTTATGTTATGATAACAGATAAACAAAAAATATATTTTCACAATAAATTGTGCGTCACAGAGCACGGGATATAGTCAAATGTTCGAAAAATTTCCTACATTCACAATTGACCTATTATTAGAGGTTCGTTATCCGTGATCACTAGTTCTGCAGTGTCTGGTATTTTGATAACGAACAAAATTAGCAAAACAAACAAACAACCGACAAAGAGCCTGTAGCGTAAATGGCTTGTTGAAGAAAATGGCATTAGCATCTCACAGAATCATTGCGTAATGTGATAGTACGTTAAGATAATACAAGAGTCATTATGATGGCAATGTGTCACTTTATCTGATAAGCTTAGTAGAAATTAGAAGGAATGTTGTTACTCAGCTAAGGAATGTGGTTACTCCATAATCTAAATCATCACTGATGATGATTCATTAATATTTCAACAGATCTACGCAGAGAGGAAATTGACTGATGATAAAGATATCGTCAGAGAAAGAGTGTCGTAGAAGAAAACGTGGGTTTCATTGATGAATTGAGTATGGCTGGCTTAAATCAACAATAGAACTACTTTCTTACAGATCTGGCTTCTCTTTATTAAAGACCCAATTCAGTGAAGTTTTAATCTTTATTTTTGACTGACGTCGTCCACAACCATTTCGAATAATTTATCTGGGGATTCGACGGGTGTGACACGACAGCTCTCATTTATTTAATCACACTCCTAGAAGCTATAGCTAAAGAGACTCATGCAAAATGGCTCAAGACTTGCCTAATCTAATACACACATTAGAGGTCAAGGTGCAGCGTTCGGCTTGGAACATCCAAATCTAAATTTGAATCGAGTGATCGGCCACAAGCGACACCACTCGTTTATTAGATCTTACGAGCCAGACAACCTTTATAAGCTTTTTTGGCCAACAGTTGGATTATAGGTCACCCAAATTTTGAAACTGAACTACTTGACTCTCAGTAGTCCGATTTGGGAAATTCCAAAATTTGACCGTATTGTCGACTCACAATCCAATTGTTTTGGTGGTCAAATTCCTAACAGTTTTTGAGTAATAAATTGAAAACACGCAACTGAGCAATATGTACAGTCAGAGGCAGATACTGTTAATTTGCTTCAGCTGTTGTTTAGCTGATCCACACACACAATCAAACCTGTATATACGGTTGAAGCTGCTGCACGCACGCGCGTGGTAGTGGTTTGACCATATAAAGACGCAGTTTTTATTAGAGATGTTGTTAGTTGCGCTGAAAAACAGCTGTAGCAAATTCACGTTGAAATTTCACTGTCTCTAACTGTATTCACAATACATCTTCAACACGAATTCGGTTGGATCTATGAGCTTTTTATCAGGCGTAAGCTATGTATAGCTTTTGTTAAACCCCTAGTTGTACACAACCAAAGACAATTGACAGTTGAAAAATAAACACCGATCCAATTTAGCTGGTGCCATCGTAACATAGCTGCATCAAATTCATGTAGAAAAGTTAGATTAGGGGTGTCGTACAGAAGTGACTATTTTTATTTGACTCCCCCACCTAAATGTGTATAAAAGGGTGAAAATTGACTCAAATTGCTAACAACTTTGATACCTTCTTGAACACTTCTCCCCCTCATAGTGAGATGTAATTTCGAGTGTGGCTTTGACGGTTGCTAGGGCCGTTAGAAGTCAAAAAAAGGAATGTAACTTTGCGGTCGAAATTACTTGCAAAGAGTGTCTCCATATCATAGAGATACCTGGACCATATCAAACTAACATAGTGAATCAATTCTGTCGACAATAACATTTTCCTGTAATTGACTGCACAATGTCCATTCATACATGTAGTAATTCTGTACATGAAGTCTAATTCATGAAGACTGTCACTTCATTTTAACAATTAGTTCAGCCATTACGAGACAGATTTTGGTCTATTAAGTAAGTCATTGAAGCTAAAAAATTATTTCGTTTCTTTTCAATGTCGTCGCGCCTAAATTTGTTTGGAATCGATGTACCATCGATACTTGAAACGGCAATTTCATTGATGAAATTCGATACAATTCAATGTCAATGAAAAATTGTAATTTCTTGATACTAATGTTCATTGAGTGAATTATGAATATTTTGGGCACTTTATTACAAGGAAACGAAACGAATATATCGTTCAAGGTGCATTAAAACCTTGAACGATATGTTCGGCTCGTTTTACTCTATCATAAGATGCTCGACAACTACTCTTAATTCTGATCAATCGTAGCGCAGCGCACTGTTATCATAGATTGATGATTCATGTTGATTTTTCATTGGTTGGTTATTTTGTATCTGCAGAGAGTTGGCTGTTGTGAAAGACATAAGAGAAATAACTGTAACCGATTCGAAGCAGGGCTGATTGTTTGGAACTTTAATTCTGAAATTCCGAAAAATTCTGAAAAAAATCCGTTAAACTTTTTGAGAATTTTGTCGGAAGTTTTCGGAACTTTTTCGGAATTTGCAATGCTAACAAAGTTTCAATGGGCAATTGCAAGAAATAAACTGCGCTCGTCAAGGATCTCAGAAACTTTCCCAGGCAAAACTACAGATGTCGGAGCAGATGTCAAATTTCGCTTTGAAGAAAGATACGAAACGAGAATGAGAATCAACAAAATAGGGCACAACAAAACTAAAACATTTAATTTGGCGATGAAGATTCGAAAATTTGCGACTATACAACGGGCGGTGAGAACCAAGGTGAGAACTGGAAGAGCATTAACAATAAAGGTGGCCTCACAGTCCTCCGTTTTCATACCGTTCTGCTTCCATGTACGTGACAGTTGTAATTTTAAACAATGTGCTCTATAGTGCTCAAGTCCGGTTAATGCCATCCACGTTAAAAAATCTCATTCAAATGAATGGATGAACGAAACATTTAACGAAGCTTAAGTGAGGCTATGTCTAAAACTTCCGTGTCTTAAAGATGATCTATAGTATGAAATGCCAACTGGCATGTACACGGAGGCAAATAGAAATGAAAACCGATGACTGTGAATTCAGACTAAGAAAATGCAAAGGTTAGGACCATCATTCGTTAAATTTTTCGTTTCGCTAAGTTGAGTGTACCGATAATCGAATGTTACAGTTCTTTATGCTAAAAACGGACGAAGCATTGAGAATCTGTTTCGATCAAATTTTTCATTGTTTCAATGTCGTTATGCGTCAAATGTGACATTAGAACAATGACAAATTTGATCGCAACAGATTCTCAAAGCTTCGTCTGTATATGTTTGTTCCAAATACCTGTAAAACCGAACTTTGACAACAGAGATGAACATAACCTAAACGTCAACAAATTTCTTTGTAAATTTTTTCGTTAAAACTTTCGTCAACCTGAAAGTTGAGGTTAAACTGTCTGTTCTACATTTTTCTCCATTCGACCAAAAACGAGCCATCATTTCTTAATGGTGTTAGAAACCTATTCAGAATAATGTATCTGGGTCTCGATTTTCATTAATTTGACCCAGGGCGCCAATTCTCGTAAATTTAAGACTTCCGAACTTGGCAGTTGTCACCTTAATGCTAACAGTGGTCCATACAATTCGTAACTTTTAAGAGGCACCGGTACTTAGCTAAAATTGTAGCCTACATTTGTGTGCCTCATATTTCATTTTTAATGATATCTTTTCATCAGAATCCTTTTTCAAAAATGTACGACCGCAATTTCGACCACGAATGTGTTAGCTTTAAATCAAAATAAGTTTTGCTTGTAGCCATTTGACCAGCTCTGAGAAAAGTGAGCAGTTTAACGAAATTTTCATAAAGTGCTCATTGTTCTCAGAGCTGGTCAAACTGCTACAACCAAATGTATTTTCTGTTGAAAGCTACCACATTCGTGGTCGGGATTGCGGTCGTACATTTTTGAAAAAGGATTCTGGTGGTAAAATATAATCAAAAGTAAACTAAAATCCAGTATTTAAAAAACGCCCAAATGTATGCTTTTCAGCAAAGGGCCGCTGCCTCTTAAGGTGACAACTGTCAAGTTACGAATCATTAAATTCACGAGACGCCCTGTGCGACGATTCTCGTATTTTCATAATATTTGTAACTTGACAGTTGCACGTATAAAATCCCATAACTGTCAAATTACGAATTCTTAAAGTTGAGAATCTACGCTCTGAGAACCAAGGCTATAAACTTTGGGGAGGTCACGCCGATACAGATACGCAGGTGAAACACAACAGTTGAAGATAGAATGGCGGATTTCATACAAAATTGCACCTCATGTGACGATTCTCGTCGCTGTGACGATTCTCGTCGCTGTGACGATGTGGTGAATCATGCCCTAACGTTAGTAAGCGGGCGTGACGCAAGTCCACTACCAAAAATGTTTTACAAACATTTTTACAAATGTGTTTTGTGTGTGTGTGTGTGTCGGAAGATTTTTTATTCAGCTAGTAATTATGAATTATGATTGGTAAATGTTGGAAAAAGTGTTTTGATGGATTTGGGTTATTTTCGTCATGAGTGATGTGTTCCAAGGTTGGTTCCTAAATTTTGGAATGAGAGATATTCCTCTGGTACTTCCTAACTTCCATCAGTTTTTTCGATGGATTTGGGTTATTTTCGACATGAGTGAGGTGTTCCAAGGTTGGTTCCTAAATTTTGGGATGACAGATGATTTCTCTGCCTCCTCCAAACTTCCATCTGATTTTTAGATGGATTTGGGTTATTTTAGATAGAAGTGAGGTGTTCCGAGGTTGGCTCGTAAATTTTGAGATGACAGATGATTTCTCTGGCTCTTCCTAACTTCCATCAGTTTTTTCGATGGATGTGGGTGGGTTGTTTTCGATACAAGTGAGGTGTTCCGAGGTTGGTTCCTAAATTTTGGGATGAGAGATGATTCCTCTGGCACTTCCCAACTTCCAACGGATTATTCGATGGATTTGATCTGTTGTCGCTTACAAAACTAGTGACCCTTACCCATCAACTTCGAAAAGAACTGATATCCGCCAAAAAACCCTAAAGGGTGAAAGTGTGACGCAAGTCCCTGCTTCTACTTACAAAATAACTGACATCACTGAGGTTGACGCTTTCTGAGGCGAAAAATTTATCAACAAAAAATTGACACAAAAAATTTAAGAAAGAAAATTTTAGAAAAAATCGCGTCACATGTGGCAGATGCTTCAGGACATATTTTTCCCTGTTTTAACTATTTCCTAACATTAGTTTCCTCAACCACTTGTGACGCAATTTTTTCTTAATTTTTTTGTGTCAAGTTTTTGTTGATAAATGTTTCGCCGCAGAAAGCGTCACCGTCAGCGATATCAGTTATTTTGTAAGTAGAAGCAGGGACTTGCGTCACATTTTCACCCTTTAGGGTTTTTTGGCGGTTTTTTTTATATGTAAAATCTTCAAAAGTGGCGTGACTTCTTCAAAGTTTACAGCCTTGCTGAGAAGCCAAGACAGACCAATGAATAATATTATGTCAGGAGGACAGTAATGTTCGACTAACATCGAATTATGAAACTAAATTCTTCGGTTGCATTAGATACAATTCAGAATATTTTGTCTTAACAAATTTCCGTTTGTTGCTTCATTTTCCTTAAAACTTATATCAACGGACACACAATCCGAGTGAAGTTTCAAATTTGATTCGCTTGACTCAGACGTGTATGCCAAAACCACATCATAATCTCTAGATTCTTTGGTAAACTAATGTAACGTCAAAATATACTTTGCCACTCACCATCATCGATGACATCGAACAATTCCCTGGCCACATTCGAGTAGACGGTATAGATCACAGGATATTCGACCAGTGTTTTCCCATTGAAGTTTTCTCTCAATGTTTTGCTGACATCCAGTTCGTAGAATCGATTCTTGCACTTTTTCACACCTTCCGCCTTCAGCAGAAACGTCAGACCACCGATGCCCTGAGATTGATAGTAGACCAAAGCTTTGTTGTCCGCCTCCAGCGTAGAGCGTAAATGTTTCTCAGCCAAATCGATCAGCTTCTCATTTTCGGAACATTTCTCTTCGACAATTCGATAATTTTCGGCATTCGGGTAGATCCATTCGATGCGCCAGTGAATGATGTTTTCGCCACGATCATAGCTAGATGTATTGGCTGCATTGCGGGTGAAATTCGGTAGCAAAAATTTTAGTTTTGTTCCGCGTTCCTTGGCTGCTTCGCGGATTTTAAATTGGGCGGCCGGCAATCGTTTGTTGTACGATGTGAAGGTTTTGATTTTGTCTCGCTTTCGATCAGCTACGTAACGAGTACATTCTTCCAGGAAACAATAGTCGCTCATGAAGTCCTTGTCGGTCATTTGCTTCAACGGAATGAACTTTGTTTTATCGCGAATTCCCGTACACTTTAGCTCCCGTTTGTGTATGTTCAGACAGTTTAAGCAACATGTCTTCACCTCACACTTTGGACAGCAATATTTGGCCACTGCATAATTGCAGACCTCGCACAAACCAAGCCTAAATGAATTTTATTCGGTCAAATTACACGCTCAATCAAGTCATAACCTCAATGTCAATGGCAAACCTTGATTTCGTTGCCGAATATGTTTCCGTGTCTGTATCGCTTGAATCCATGATTTTATAGCGATAGACTAATTGACTAGTAAATTGATTATCAACACCGGATTTACTTGCAAATAACTACAATCGGATAAGCTTTTAACAAATACGTTGTGCAGTATCAACACTTTCGGAATGAAAGAGTAAAAAGCGTGTTGATATTGACCAACAAAACATTAGGATGTGTGTGTATGTGCAGCAATTTGTTTGTACTACTTTCAGTGTTGCCGGCGTTTCACTTTCTATAACTTTTACAGTGTAATTCAGGAAGAATTTGAATTATTCTTATGGGAATGGGAATAGTACATTACGTTTGGAGATTGTTATTTTGCCGAGAGGAAGGTTTGTAGCCCGAGCCGAAGGCAACGCAATATAAGGGAGATAAAGATGATGTAACTTCACTGTGTCAAATTGTAATGGCATTAGAGTTAACAGATGTCGAATGAAAAATTGTATTTTCAATTTAAACAACTGGTCCAATCCGAAGAAAATTCCCTGAATCATTCGATATCAAATGAATTAATTATTGAAACATGACAGAGTAAAATGTACCAGACACAAGCGGTAAAATAATGCTTGATTTTCATTTACAAAAAAGCGCTCAGACTAAACAGAGAGAAAACGTAGTGCTTTTATCGTAAGTGGAAATCTAGACTAATGGACCTCTACACTGTAAGAACATGAATTAATTTTAGTCGCAAAATCCTAGTTCCTAGTCAAATCAAGCGCTACCGCCTGGCTTATTTTACTCTGCTATAATTAAAAAGTAAAATTTCAAAGACGCCAAGCAAATCAACGGATATATTTCCACCGTTAGCCCGCTGCAAATTCAAAATGAAACATTGCATTTGGTCAACTCGCTTGAAATGCGTTGAAATTTATATTATATTATTATATATATTATTATGCATCGATTCATCGAAAATTTGAATCCTGAAGCGCACTTATGGTAATTCACGCCATTTGATAAAAGTATATTTGAGAGATGCAAATCTCTTACTTTAGGGGTATTTCTTTCATTTGATTTATACTCGATGTACGAGCGTATATCCAGCATATCGAGTGTATTTGCAGGTCTCCGGTTAAGTAATTAGTTTTTCAATCGGACCAATATCGAATTAAAATTGAATTATTTTTTAGGCGATTTGTCAAAGATAGCGATTGAAACGCAATATATTCAAATATACTGGATATAAGCTCGTTTAACGAGTATAAATAAAATGAAGCAAATGCCCATTTTATTTGTTTTGAACATGTTTTATCTAGAGACAAGATAAGGTAGTAATTTTTCCCATCATTGCAGCATTCGTTATTTATAACAGATGCAGCCGTCCCAATCACTTAAAGGTAAATTTCGTTGATTTTTTCTTGACAACGCATTATACTCGCAGACTAACTGTTCTACTCAAGTAAACCTCTATGTCTCTCTACTGCAAAGTGCAAGCGAAATTGTTGACGCATCTAGAGCTGGGACGTTAAGTTTTGATAGACTTTGCCGCCGAGTTTTGAGTATTTTTGACAATTCATATGGCTTTGGAACAACCCTTTGGAAGGCATGTTCCGAAAGGTTATTTCAACTGTAAAAAAAAACGTAAACGTCATCAATTGAGATATAACCAAAAAAACTATTGTTGACGAAATATTCACAAAAGTGTCACTTTTCGGACTGTGAAAAATTGTTTTTACAGTATAATGGCAATAACGGAAAATGTCTCTACCGTAAAAGGCAAAATTTCGTATACGGACAGAACAATGGTATGAATGTGTTGGTTTGCCTCACAGATACAAAACAATGGAAATACATGACAACGGTTCTCTGCACTTGTAACGGTTTAGCCCAAAAAAATGTCCGAACGCGAACCGATGTCATCCATAGTAATTCTTCGTTAAGTTTAACCCATAGAAATGATAAGTTGGTATGCCTGTCATTGGAATGGCAGTTGGCTTCTATGGGAGAGAATGCGAGAGAATTTGTATGTAACTCTCTCAAATTCTCTACCATAAAATCCAACTGTCATTCCAATGTTCCTTCTATCTCGCCACAGGCGTACCAACTTATCATTTCTCTGGTTTTACCAGTGAATTTTGACAAGTTTACCCCTTTAAATTATATGGGTTGACCTGCCAAAATTTTCACAGCGAGTGAACTTCTCCGGACATTACTGTACGCTCTCTAGAACCATAACACAACTTATTTTTACTTGTTATTTTGGCAATTACATTGTCAATAGATTAAGGAATTTGTTTATGTATCGTCCGTTGACAAGTAGGTCGCCACCAGTTTCTGTTGGGTTTTGGTTTTTGTTGCCACACGTTATTGACAATTTGAAGATATTTTAATTGATAGGTTACGCTGATCGCTTGATGAAAAAGGACTTCACCTACCACAAATTAAAGACCTTGTACATATATTTTACATTCCAATGTAGGCAACATAGACAGACTGAATTTCAAAACCCACCGAAAACCCGTGCGTCCAACTACATAAAAAACACATACCGAACGAGCCAATCTTAATCTATAGTGTTGAGGTTATGGCTCTACGGATGATGGTTTGATATATAATTTCACCTTGGAAGAAACCTATGGAGTGTTTAAAGAGAATGTCAAAAAGAGTGTTCTCCATCAAACATACAAATTTTGACCATCGAAACCTGCTTAATTTTCTTTTTTCTCTATTTTTTCGCTCTTTTAACACTCTATAAAGACTATCGATACTGACTACTTCACTTTTTTTAAAATTGGAAATAGTTTTTTCTGGTGACAAAAAACTAACAGCACTGAACGCTAGATTTTTTTTTCGAAAATGATGACGTTTTCATTATCGACACACTCGAAAAAACGAAAACCTTTCAAACTGACAGAAAACAGTCTCGGTGGAACTCTGCATAGAAAATTGAATTTTACATTAAGTGCTAAAGTGTTTTTTTTTATAATTTCTTCTTTATTTGCATCGAATATTTCGTTAGAAATACTCAACAAATGGCTTCATATATCTAGCTAAAAAATGAAATACTTTAACATCATAACGAGTGCTCGAAATGTATGGAAATTCTTTATTTATTCACTGTTCCTGAGTAAGTTCGTCAAAAGTGAAAAAGATGTTCCGGGAAAGAATGAACAATTACCATACTGTGGATCCGACAATAATAATCCAAGGGACACCAGTCGTAGGTGATTACCAACAATTAAAATTTGTATAACGTTTTAATCGGAAATTATGCGACGATCAAGCTACATAAATGGAAGGTGGTAGAAACATGTTGCCTCACGAGTCATCATGTTTTCAAACATGAACATTTTTCTCGTTATCAGAAAAAAACAATGTTTTGCCGTGCATCAAGGTCACAATTTTTGTTAGATGATCAGGCAATTGTTCATTGGTTATCAATAAGTTATACTCTAGAAATAATATAAAAATTTTGTTCATGCAAAAATTGTTGATATAATAACCAGAACTCTTACACCAAATTTGATATAAAGTTAGGTAAACAAATTATCTGTTGTATGGTATAATGCTATAGTGCGGCATCAATTTTTGTTTTGATATTTACGTTGTTTTGCAATGCTAATACCGACAATACCACTAATAAATTTGATTAAATTACCTGTTGAATTACCTGGTGAATCATTTTTGCTCATTCAATTACATTCAGTTTGAATAAGTAGGAATACGTGACGGTTCCCGACGTTTTAGTGGTGCTAAACTGTTGTTATATTAATTTACACAGATTGGATGATGTAATAAATTTAGCGCAAATCGTAATATGACTGTAAGGCCAGTCCTCTTATAATGACGAAGGTTCATAGAAAGTTCAATTTCATTCGCTAATCTCAGCGTTCTATATTGCATAAAGTGGTTTAAAGTGGTATGTGTTAAGTAATAGCGATCATGCATGCACTTGTAATTGAACGAGACAAGAAAATTGTTGTGAAACAAACGAAAACGTAGATATTGTGTCGCGATACGATTTGTTGCAATTTGCAGCTTGCAAAGGATTTTTATGTTTTTTCGGGTGGGTTGGATAGTCGTTGGAAATCCTTCGACAAAGAAATCTTTTGAAAAGAATTTTAAATTTGAGGAAAGTCCACAGTGTTCAAATCCTTACAAATCGGACACAGTCCTTGAAATCCGTTGAAAATATTTGAAATTGCAAAACCATCTTCTGTCACTAAAAATTTAGAATAATTGTTGTCCAGTGTCAAAGAAAACACACAGTGGGGTTGAACAAAATTTAAATAGAGTCGCGCCACCACCTCTGATTTTTTTCATGTTCTGGCTGAGGGACTCGAGTACTGCACGAAACTGTATTTATTTTCCGGATCCGTCCGGCCCTTTTGGAGAACCAGCATGCATGGTCGCCCGGAACCCTCGAGTCAATTTGAATAGAGATTGTTATCAAAATGGATAGAGGGACTAGTTCTGAGCTAATTCGTGTTAAAATGGCTTCCCTCGCCAACCTGGCCACGTAGCCAAGTAAAGTTGAAAATTCGACATTTTTGAATGGTGATATGTTCTCCGAAACGGCCGGGCGGATCCGGATTCGAGCAGTACTCGAGTCGCTCAGCACATGAAAAAAAATCAGAGGTGGTGTCGCGACTCTATTTAAATTTTGTTCAAACCCAACGTGAACATCCATAAAGGACAATACAGTGTTGCCAATACAGGTCTTCAACCACAGCATAAATTCTACTTGCAGAAATGAACACTTTACGACCTATAACTTTGTCTGACAACATTGAATGGCAGACGTCCTTTTCGGATGTATCCATAACTAGTTTCAGGTGTGCTTTTCAAGATCGGTCAGGTTCTTCTAAAGAAATTCAAGACGGGATTGAAATTGGTGATAACATTCATAATTTCACACATTTCGTCCGTAAGTCATTTGCGCATTATGCTATACTCATTTACTGAGTTTACAGCTGGTATTTTGAATGGAATCGCCTTAAATATGGAGCGTATAGAACCCACTTGTACCACGTAATGGCCCAGGCGTATGAATGAGAGGAACACTTTCAACCTACATCAGCTGAGAAAAATCGCCTGAATTTCTGCAGTTATATGGTTCTCAGATAGTGAAGACAGTGGACCACTTAATCTTAGGAACTGGCCTCTAGTGACTTCAAACTTGTTAGAAGTCCAAATGTTAGCCGAAAAAATGGCCAAAAACGTGAAAAATGTCTAGAGCCTAGAACAAAGAAGTTCATAAAAAAAACTTCATCCTGGAAAGGGACCAATAAAATAGTTATGTCGTTGTCACACGAAAAAGCTTTTGTAAAAGTAAATTGAAATTTTCATAGGGAAAATAAGGAAAATCGTCAACAACATCAATATGGAACTTTCCTTAATCCTTACGCAGAAATTAAGTAGAGGGGAATCAGGGTCGAAATGTATGTGTAAGAAACACTGGAACTAGTATCCCAAACTATAGCTTCTTAGCTTTTATTGATCAAGAAAAAACTTAAAAAATCCTTATAAGGATAAACACGACTTTCCCATGCCATATCTCTGGCTTCTGAACATGGATCATCGCCGACCGGCTGAAATCAGAAGTTTTTTCGAATGACACCACTTTTATGAAAAATAAATTGGAATGGGCCAGGCTTCAAAGTTGATAAAATTTCCGGGACACTTTTTTCGGAAACCCTAAAACCGACTCCATTCCGACTCCTCCAAAAAAAGTTTTTTCAATAAATATCGTTAATGAGTCATACTTTCCAGAACAGAAGTGATATTTTTTAAAGGACTGTATTTTCGGAGATATTCGACTTTGAAGGTTTTTATATGAATGGCTTTTCCGGCCGGAAAAACGATTTTCCTGTCCACAGCGGAATTCAATGAAGAAAAAACAAAATTCAATTTCAGGCTTCTATTCGTTTCAACGCTAGATGGAAGATTATCAGCACTGGACATGGGCAACGGCACTTTGGAATGGTCGATTCCAACAAAACCAGGCCCAATGCTGTCATCAAGCATTCACAATTATGAGGTGAGAATTTTCGTTTTTGTGTGGTTGTTCTACCCGTTCCTTAATGTCAATTTCTGTTGACAGATGGGACAGAATTTTCAATCCGTTCGCATGATACCATCGTTGAACGGTAACTTGTACAAATTTGACGGTGAAGACATCGAGCAGTTACCGATTACTGCTGACGATTTGCTACAATCGTCATTTCAATTTCCCGATGAGTTAGTGTCGAATCTTGTCATATCCGGTAAGATTATAGCAACAATTCCATTCACGGCTCCGCCGTCACTCATATCACTACAGACACGAAATGACCTCGAAATAACTTCAGGTGGCAAGGAAACCAGATCCTACGGTGTATCGGCTCGAAACGGACGTGTTATGTACGAATGTTCCATTAAAGGTTGCAAAGACACAATCGACTACGACAACGAAATTGATCAATACAATGGACCATACGAAATCGGACACGAACAGCATGATCCGCAACTGGACGATATCATAGTCGTTCGGCGTGATACACAAACCGTTCGAGCCTTCGAACCGATCAGTGGCGGTGAGCGCTGGAATTTCAGTGTCGGAACACATCAATTGGAATTGCTGAAATCGGGCGATTGCCATAATCGACCGTATAGTGAACGTGATCAAGTGCTGCTGGATTTGGAGTTGAAAGTGATTGTACCGGAAGGTATTATTTGTGCCGTTCACAAGCACACACCGAACACTGTTCTGTGGCAATATAAGTTCAGTCATCCGATAGTGAATGCGTGGAAAAATTCCCACGACGATCTGGTGAAATTGGATCTGTTCAGCTACACCCATTTGCCGTTCGGTATCAATACAATGGACGGATTGGCGCCGGCCGTTTATGTAGCCATGTACGAAAAACAGTTGTACATTCAGGAGTCGGACGAAGTGAAACCATTTGCCGAAATGAAAAAGTTAAAATATTTGGAGTCGCAGGTGAAAATTCCGTGGAAACCTTTCTCGATAACATCGTCCGAGTTTGCGATGATCGAAGGTTCGATACAGAGCGAGGATCAAGACGAATCGGATGTTACGGCCTTGTCCGTGTTACAGGGATCGGAATATGTGAACGGCAACGGTTACTATCTATTCTCTCACGTAAAGCCGAAGAGGCCTATGATTTGTGACAGCAATTCGACGAAGTCAACAGATGATGACGAGGAAGCAAATGCACTACCGGTGCCTGTTGATGATGATACGCCAGCTATGTTGATAGTTTCGTTGTGGTTCTGGTGGTAAGTTTAAACAACAATTTTGGATTGGGTGTCGTACGGCTTGAAGGGTTGAACCAACACACTGAATCCTTTCTTTTCCAGGAAGGAAATCCTCGTCATATCCTTGACTACCGCGCTAGTACTCAACGTGATGCTCTCGCGACGACTATCCAACGAACGGGAAGTTGTTATCGTAGAACGTCACGTTGAAATCAAAGTTCCAGTCACACCCGACGTAGCGGATGACGAAATTCTAACTCGGCGCAGCATATCCGAATCCACAAACAATGACAATTTTGTGTCGCGCTTCCAGGACGACTTTGACATGGTACAATGCTTGGGCAAGGGCGGATTCGGTGTCGTGTTCGAAGTGAAAAATAAATTGGACGATTGCAAGTACGCCATCAAACGTATCGTGCTGCCGAATCGGCAAGAGTCCAGGGACCGTGTGATGCGAGAAGTTAAGACGCTGGCTCACTGTGAACATCACAATATTGTGCGCTACTTCCAAGCCTGGGTGGAAACGCCGCCACCGGGATGGCAAGAGAAAGAAGACAAAATTTGGATGGATCGCGAAGCCCTATCACATTCCATTGACATAGATTCACCATCGGAATTGTCACCGCCACCATTCCCCGTTGCCGACAGCACGAGTAAGGTTTTCAGCGAAGTGATCAATCAGAAAAACAAAGGACTCGACTCGTGGATCTCGAATCTGAACACGAACGAGTGCATCAATTTCGATGATTTCAATCGCAAGACATCGTTTAACGTAACCACCGACAATGACGACAGCTTCATTCAATTCCGCGATTATACGAACAGCAAATTATCCGACTCAGTGTTTAAAAGCAACAGCAAGAGCGCAACTAGGTCTATTGACGATTCATCGGGAGTTGCCGAAGTCGACGACAGTGACAGTAGTGATTCCTTTCAAATTGAGTTTAAAGAACCGACAATTAGCAATGGCTGCAACGGTCATTCGTCGACCAACGATGACTCATTCCGAATCGAGTTCCGAAGTCCATCGCTTAGCGGCCGAAAGCAGAGAACTTATTCGGTTAACGAGGAATGTCTGAACGGGTTGTTCAAAGAAAGTGCGGGAAGCTTCAATACGAAGGCCATCGATTCGGTGGACTCGGCAACAAGCAATAACAAAGTGGTGCCTTTCCGCAAGACACATCGACGTCCAATGTCATTGGATCTGAGCAGTCGGCGCAGCGTACAGTTTTTACATCCGAACCGAGTATATCTGTACATTCAGATGCAGTTGTGTAAGAAGCAAAGTTTGAAGGACTGGCTGAGATTGAATTCACTGGATATGAGGCAGCAGCAGATTGTGCCAATTTTCAAACAAATTGTCGAAGGCGTCGAATACTGTCATCTGAAAGGATTGATCCATAGGGATCTGAAGGTGATACAGATTAATGTCTCAACCGAACGAGCGTTCATAATTTCGAATTTTTTTCCCTTCCACAGCCGAGCAACATTTTCTTCTCACTGGACGGGCAAATTAAGATCGGCGACTTTGGCCTGGTCACTGACATGTCGGACATACCGAACTCACCGTGCGGTGATCTTAACGGGAGTTTTCTAACGCGTGTCAAGCACACGGAACAAGTTGGAACACACCTGTATATGTCACCAGAACAGATAGAGGGACGCCAGTACAACTACAAAGTGGACATCTACTCCCTTGGCCTAATATTCTTCGAATTGCTGGTAGTATTTTGCACGGAAATGGAACGTATCGAAACGTTAAAGTCGTTACGAATGAGCCGCTTTCCATCCGATTTCCATTCGTCTTTCCCGGATGAGGTACATTGACAAACTCTTGCCGTCATTTCGGTTTCTCGCTAACAGAAAATTCCATTCCAGTTCAAACTACTCAAACTGATGCTGTCAGAGTCACCGTTCGAACGTCCCACCACCATTGGCATTCGATCGCATGCGCCGTTGAGCGAAAACACATCCACCGAATGGCATTTCGATCTGCCACCTCGTCGACGTGATAGTCATGTTAGCAGCGGCTTGAGTAGTCACAGCTCAAGCGATATTCCGACCAGTCAATCTAAACAGTCTATTTAGCATTAAGATGAATAAGTAAAATGTGATCGTGAGACATAGAAGCGAATAGCGATATGGATGTGAGCTATGATCCGATTGTGCGTCCTGTAATAAGTGATAGTATTTCCGTAATTTACGTAGGCTACTCAATGTGTGTGTGAATTGTGTGAAGCATGAATGCAGTGTGAATGTAAGTACACTAAATTGTATTATAAATGAATCTAGGATAATGTTATCGTAGTTTTTACTAAAATAAAGTGCAAAAAAATGAAGCAAATGCAGCAAAGGGTTTTCTTGGCAATAAATTTGCTGTGACAATTCCCAGCCTATTTTTCATTTAACTCGATGACTGTAAGCAAAGCGATAAGATCGGTAGATTTGGATGTAAAGAATGAATTTGCCAAAGTATCGAACAACTGAGATTCGCGCCACATCCGATCCGAATGATCGATGGCTCTATAGAATCGTTAGTCTCCCCTGACAATTTTGTGGAACAGCTTTTTTCTGGTTGTCTTTATTTTTGGCAGTAGAGTTGTAAAAGTGAGCTGTGTCGCATGTTGAAAAACATTTATTTGTGAACTAAAAGTTGAATTATTTCGCCAATAAACAGACGATTTATTTGGAAGTGTGCAGGTTTGTAGTACATACTTAGACGTACCCAAAAAAAGGTCGAAAGGTCCGTGTGTGGAAGCGCTAGACATTGAAAATCAGTATATGGTTTTCGGTTTCGGAATCTCTTGGACAGCAGCGACTAAACAAATTTGACAATAGATAGTAGAGAGTAGTCCACCAGGAGTCCCACGATACTACGGAGGCCGTTGGCCGTCGCTGTCCAAGGTTCTGACAGGAAATTGAGAAAATTTGACTATGTCGGAGAACTTCTAAGGACCTCTGCCGCCTTAAAGCCACTAAAAAACGAAAAACCTATCAGACCTCGTTACTACGTGTCTCTACTTTCCAACGATACCAAACACGCGTGGGTAGAGACGTAGTCGCATTTTTTATTAGTAAATGTGGCACACAGTACGTACGTCTATGTGAAGAATAATTATGGAGGGAAAAAAATGCCAAAAAATTCATTCCAACAGTCTTAATCCTCTTTCTTCTCATCATTACAGATTGAGTGAAATGTCAACTTGATAAAAATAATTTTTTTTTTCAAGTTTTCTTTTCGTACAAAACATGCCTAAATTGTCATAATTTGTGTTTCACAGCCTTCGTGAGATCAATTCCGAAATGTCTTAACCTGTGCTTTCAGAACCAGAAAGATTTCGATGTTTTAAATGTCAAAGATGACCACGTCACATTTTTGTTGTAATTGTTCTTCATTCTGCAATTTCGGTTCAGTAACAGTCATGCCATGCTTGTATCAATCGGTACAGATTAAATTTACCAAAATTGCCGATAACGGAATTGCCATGATCAAATGATCAAATGTGTCGAGAAACTGTTTCGGTCCAATTTAGCTCACATGCCCAATGTGGCTGGTATGGTTTAATAACAGTGGACTAAACATAAAAACGAATATCAAAATTCTGTTAAGTCTCGATTTATTCTTGGAATTTTGAAAATCGCAATTAAATATCATTACATGATGCTTCTATGTTAGCCCCCGCGTTTCTGCAACATTGGTCGAATGACGCACGGTCGCCGTCCGTTTCACAATGAAGATTGAAAACGTATCTGTAGCAATACAGATCCACGCCACGAGATTCAGTGGCTTTTCCGGAAGCTCTAGTATTAAGACCACGTCTGGTGCATTTACATATTTCCTTAGCGTCGACGATTCCAAGGATCAAAACCAGTAAAAAGATGATTGTTGTTGTAGATTGACGTCACTCAAACTCAAATATAGGACTGAACCGATCAAAGTTGGCTATTCTTTTTCAAATTAATTACGAAGCCCCGTACGACGTTACTTTCAAATGTAGCAAAAATTTCAAATAGCCCTAAAATTTTAATTTATTGCAAGCGCAGCGCGCAGCGCTGCGCCTTAATACATGACTGTCCCGGCATCTATTACACGATGTCCGCAGGGCATCGTACTTTCTAAAAATCTAAAAAGTAGATAGGAGCGTTTCTTAGGGTGGCGAGATGGGAAAAAGTCGAGTTCGGACCTAGGTTAGGACTGAGGCCGTACCTCGGACCTAACGATTTTACGGCTGATTTCGGTAGAGCTTTTGATGCTGATTCAGGAAATGTAGGTCAAAAAAAAATTTTATGCGTCGCTTGGCCGCTAGGTGGCTTCAAAGTCGGAATTTTTGAAACGAAAAATGGCTGCCATTTCGCGTAAATACCATGGATTGTAGTGAAATTTGTGTCTAAAGGGTTTTCGAGGTCGGCGCTTCCGAATAAAAACATTTGAGAGCGGCTACATGCATGTGAGCCACCGCAAATTACCAAAAAGTGGTTTTTTGGGTGGTTTTTCTCAATTTTCTCAAAAACGGTACATAGAACTTTCGTGCAATTTCCATCGTTGATAGCCGCTGAAATTACCTATCGATTGAGGTATATATTAAAAAAATCGGCGGAAGCGTTTTCGACAAAAGATGCAAAATGTGTCAATTCAGGGTACCAACTTTGATGCTGGTACGGCCACAAGATGGCGTCGTAGAGCTTTGGTCTCTTCGGGAGAAATGTTCAAAAATGGAAGTTGAGGGGGGTCCTAGAACAAAATTTTTATGTCCGAGGTCAGTGGACCGATTTGAGATTTTTGGTCACTCGATGTCACCCGAAGAGCCTCAAGGTGCGGTTTCAAAATGTCATTTTAAAGTTGAGGTCTTTGTATCGCTTGAATTTCGTGTTTACGTAGACAATATAACGCATCGAGTCGAAGAAAAAGAATCTGTTTTCTTAAGCTCGGACCGGCAATTATCTAATCTAATGTAAGCGGTTGATGCTGGATCATTTTCCTAAAACAATTTTTCGAAAATAAAAATTTGGATCAGTGCGTGCTTTTGAATTAAATTACCTGCGAAAGGATAAGGCCTATCTATTGCACAACATTTGATCATCAAACACTAAACATTTTATATTAAAATATTCGATTTTCGACTCAACTTTTACAAAATTTCAGTTGCATCAAAGAACCATTTTGTGGTTTGTAAACATCAACAATGTTTCTGATTGATGTACGTCAAAATGGTAGTGCTAATCGTACTAGATCAAAAGGTGTCAAAAATGGTACGTTTTTTGTGAGCGCTAAAACTTTTTAAAGTTCATGTTCGTAACTTCACATGCAAATGGAAACTGATTTGGATTTATCGAACATTGCAAACTTTCATATGGAAAAAATATCAATTTTTTTCGGTAATTTGCTGAACATCGATGTCGTGGGATTGTTGTCACGTGACGATTGTGATGTTTTTTTTTGCGCTATCTATTTTACTTTTAAGAAATGTTAAAGTGAAACATTTTCTTTGGGAAAAGTGAATTGATCCTTTTACAAATTAATACAGTTGACGGTTGTTCACGGTTTAACCGAATTTATTCAATTTACGTCTTTAAAAATCTTTTGCGACTTTCGAACGGATCTTAAATAAATGATTACCAATTAAACGTTTCCCGTTATTCATTGAAAATTTAAATAGGCTAATCCAAGGTAGTACCGATGCGCTTCGGCTATTATTGTAAAACTTCTTTCGAAGAAAGAGTTAAAATCTTCGTGATTTTTTGTCCATTTTCGTATTATTTTGAATGTTCAGCGGAGTCATGATGTGAAAAGTCGTTAGAGGCGTAAATTATGGAGAGAGTATAATTGCTCATTCTAATACAAATAATTCACCTACCGAGATGATCGTCGTCGGGATGATTAGATTAGATGGGAGGGTGTAAGCCCAGCACCTAAGCCTCAGATGGGCCTGTTGTGCTATTGTACAAGTCTCTTGATCATATGGACTGTGATTTTACATCATATCTCTCCCGACTTAGATTGTTCACAAATCGACCGTGTGTTAACGTCCCATACGTTGTGAATTCTCCAAGCCGTGGGTGGTATGCGAATACCACAACCATCACTAATTGACCTGTACATTTTCCCAAAGATGGCGCTATCAACATTGTCATGTTGTAGCTCTTTCTACTATTGACATTATGTCGATATGGTTTCTTTTATGGAGAAAGCGAATGTTGGGTTTTTTGATATTTCCGACTTTGTTACGGTTACGGCTATTAGTTTTAGGTAATAGCAAGTGTCTAATCACCATAGGCCATGAGTTGCCTCTTCGTATAAATCGCCATGCCACCATGTGACTGAACTCGTTCTGGCGTTGCAGGTTGTAGCGTTTGAATGATTCGTATTTCGTCATACCCCTTGACATCCATACAACGTATCAATCAATAGATCTGTTAAACCTCGCGGTCATTTTGGAGTACAAGATAGTTTCTGTATCTTGGGATTGTACCACAGCAAATTTGTAAAAATTTGCTATGTGGTTTTGGGGTGTCAAATGAGAACCCGAAGCGTTTGTACCTTACCTGCACTAAAATTGACTGCCAGATGCCATACGGCAATGTGTCATTTTCGTACATTAATCGAGCACGTAATTTAGCATTAGCTTCTGGTAGAGTCGATTGTTAACCCGTAAACCGACGCCACGAAGCACATGTTAAATAACAAAGGAAATAACACAATTGTTGATATCGCACAATGAGGCGAGAACGACTTTATTGATCAAAGAGAAAATGACCTACGAGAACAACACTTTGACTTCGTTAATAAAACCTTTAAAATAATTTCACCATTTAAACATTACAGCAAAATAAAAACACCAAAGCCGTAAAAGTTGGCACAGAAATTAGACAAAATCGAAAATGAATTCACACACAGCCACACAAAAGAAACACTTTTAGAGAGCAACGCATAAACACGTCCGTTCTCTGTGACTGCCGTTGTCCAACCGTCGGGATGATAGAATGAATTTCTTATTATGTAAAATTATTAAAGGTCCTATACAAAAATTAGATTAGGAGGATTAATTTTGAATAAATGTTCAAACGCAATCTTTGATTCCAGCAGATTATACAGACTGAAGTTTTTGCACTGAGTCAGTAATACAAGAATATCCTGTAGTCTGTATAAAAGTTTTCACAAGCAATTTATCTGTCCCATAAAGGAAACCTAGGAGGATGGTTAAGCAGCTTTAGCTGCTTCGGATGTATCTCCTTTTGAGTTTACCCCAATGTTTTGATCATGAGCAGCGAGATGTATAAGAGACTAGTTCAGTGTAAATACACATAGGGGCCTAGTAGCAACCTTAGTCCAAGGATCCAAATTTAAATTTTTTTCAACAACATTCTATTTGCCCTTCGATTACCTTTCAAATGAAACAAAAATTAGGAAAAACGGATGAAATTTACTCGAGTATGCAAAATATACATAGGGTTCTAGTACCGGCCTTAGTCCAAGGACTCAAATTAAAAATTTTTCGACAACATTCTATTAGGTGTTCGATTACCATCCAAATAAAACAAAAATTCGGAAGAACGGATGAAATTTACTCGAGTTACATATATGTAAAATACGCATAGGGCACTAGTAGCGGCCTTAGTCAAAGGACCCAAAATTATTTTTTTAAACAATATTCTATTTGGTGTTCGAACACAGACAAATGCTTTCAAAATGTTACAAATGGCATATTAATCTCATAAGCCCCCAGTACTTCGTACTTCATCGTCACAAAGTGTCAGTTGATTCGGCTTTCTTCCGTTTGAATTCCATTCTTTCAGGACATATTTTCCCTATGTCAACAATTCATCTGCCATTTGTGACTAATTTATTTTTGTGTGTCGAAGCTGTAAGCGACACCCCACTGATATCAGTTCTTTTGTAAGTGGATAGAAGTCCCGTCACACTTATGCTCAACTTAAATAAATTTTGTATTGCTGAGTCGAAAATTCAACGTTTCGAGGGTACTTCGAATACTATGTACGAACTTATGCGGATGAGTCCCGAATAAGAACAGATACAATGGCTAACCTTTGGTATTTCAGAGTTCCAGTTCCTAGAAAAGTTACTCCTACGAATCCCAACTATGGGGGATTTTTCGTCAATCCTTGACTGTTCCATTTCACTACTTGGCACCTCGTACGAATCAGTTACGAATTCGAAAACCTAAGGCCAGTTTTTCGTCCTGATTCTATCTAAATCACTAATAAAGTAGTAATCTAGGTCGTCAGGATCCGGAGCTATCCCAATTTTAAGTTAAATGGAAAATACATTGGTGCGAGCAATGTATTTCCCATGTAACTTAAAATTGGGATTGCTCGTAACTGTTACGTGCGAGGTATATACCATTTCCATATCGACAACTTTAATAAGCGAGCTTTCACTTTTAATTAAAGCCGATCGCTTTAAAGCAAACATTAATTCAATCAAATTCAATTCTCCAGATTAATTTTTAATTCGGAATCGCCTACAATATGCAAGTACGAGTATAAGTATGAAGGTTGAACATATTTACGTAGCTTTCGATTAACATTCGTGCTGACTGTAATAACTAATTAATTATTGGTTGGATGCGTCTAAGGCTGCAAACACCAATAACAAATTGTAGTCGTAATTACCGCAGCGCTATAGTTCGGTCTTGTGTCAAAATTTTCCACTCATTAAAAGCTTATTCAAAATTTGTGAACAATTCAAAAGAAGAGCTTTCCCAACGCACTGCGTTGGCTTTCCTCTATGTTTTAATTTGTAACAAATTTACAAAAATGTAGTGATAATTAACTAAAGTTTTTAGGAAGCCTTTCAACTTCTGGGGGACGACAAGCTCGCTGAAATTGTAATAGAACCTTAAAGTAACGTGAAATCCACAATTTGTTGGATTTATAGGATTTTCTACACTCAACTGTTATATTGGTACTGTGAATACCAGGTCACCATCGACCATATATTATGTGAAACGATGAATTGCATGACATGGCGAAGCTTTGCACATTCAGCATTGTCACACTTTGCTAATCATTTATTCATTTCTGACAAATGAATTAATTGATCCGAAGAAACATATAAATCGAAATAGTCGTTGGTCACGATTCAAGGGAAAATTCAGTCATCGATTCCGGAAAATTCACTCGTATAGTATCTATAGTCCCCTGATTTCATCGTAGAATGTTTTTATTGGAAAATTTTAAAACTTTTTCGAAAATATTTTATTGGACCGGATTGGCTCCGTCTCCTACAATTAGCAGAAAGCAGCAGAACTATATTTTCCTGCTTTCCGTAATCGTTTCGTTGCTTATAAACATAGGATTTCTTGTAATTTCAGTTCATTTTCCTTCGTATAAGCTGTACGGTAACATTGAGAAAATAGTAAGCTATACATTCGTTGTAAGCTTAATCCTTTCCAATTTGAGTGCAAACGCACAATGTTACTACTTCAAGTGGGTGTACGGAAGCATTAATGACCGGATTTCAAAAATGGAAACTATTTTCCAAACAAAATTTTCACAAAATATCCGTTCCCAAACATTTGCCAGGCGGTATAAAACTAAAGTTTTAGTTATCACCATCATCCTATCCATCGTTTTTACGCTAAAATTCGGCGAGTCATGGATAGAAAACGATTACAAATCATTCGTCAGATATTGTTTTGCCTTCCTTGCTGAATGCTTGTCATCTCTAGTTTTTTGTCATGTTCTTCTCTATATTTCCATTGTTCAATTATTTATCACCGAACTGAATGGACGGATCGGTAGTACTCCGATTGGTTTGAACTCATCAAGTAAAATGGAATTGTTAAAAACGATAAAATTATTGCACATGGAGATATGGAAATTGATGGCACAGATCAACACATTCTTTTCGTTTAACCTAACATTTTACATGATTTCTTTGGCTGTTCAAACAACTTATTACTTGTACTGGCTGTTTCTTATAATGCAAGTGGAATGGAACACATTGTATATTACGCGTAAGAAACTATTTCTAAAGCAATAAGTCTGTTCTACGTACCTCAGCACGAACCAAACAGCGTCATACATTTTCGCTCTAGTGCGATAAAATAAATGATGAAATCGCTTCGTTACGTGATTGTATGAAACGTGTTGCATAATTGAAATATCACACGATGTGTTTTGAACCTCGGCTTCGCCTTCATTATGCACCTAGTTTCATAATAGTTATTAATGTAACAAGAATCGCATGAAGAATCGCACCAGATGTCGAATGTCATCCGAGGCGAAGCCGAGGTTTACAAGACATCCTTTGTGTGAATCCATGATTGGTTGATGTATTTCGAGTGCGATAATAGAATGTTCTTGTGTTACAAGTGTTGTAATGTTGATTTTTTCAGCATACGACCCAATTTGCTATACTCGCTTCGCTCAACATTACAACATTTGTAACACAACATACTATTTCGCCCTCATTTAGCATGCGATAATTTTTTTCGCATACTGATTTTTGGATGAAATAAAATTGGTTCATATGACTTTGCACACATACGACGTAAGTATCGAATTCGCTCTCTGAATTACACAAATCACTATTACGTACAGCAGTGCGTAAATGGAATTTTTATGGAATTTTATACGTACATTTACGCACTAGTGCTCATTTAATGTGTTTTACAACCTCGGTTCAGCCTCGACATAATCTTCCACAATTCTTTTACTTCATTAGTTTCAACATTATTTCGCCACAGATTATGGATTTTCAATTGAAATTCACTGACTGTTTCAGAGTCATTAGTGATAATAATATATTGCCTGGTCAGAATTTCCCTATTGGTCAACGGTTGTCAATCTCTTTTGACCGAGGTAAAAGACTCCAATCGAATTAGTTTTCTAATAATTTTATAAAACGACACAAAATGAGTAGACAACCAATTTAATGGAACATACGGAGAGGCATGCCTTTCGGACAACCAATAATCTTCATCTGTATTTACTGAAAATGGAAATTCAACAACAATTTCACAATTTTCCAATCATTGTCACAGCTGATGGATACTTCAACATTAATCGCTCGTTTCTGGCAGGCGTAAGAAATTATAGTACATTTTCTACCTTGGTGTATATTTCGAGAATAACTTCGTATGTACAATTGTATATAACGAGCGCCAGCGAGTGTATATACAATTGTACATAAGAAGTGATTCGAGAAATATACACCAAGGTAGAACAATGTTTTATCTCCTGCAAGCTGATATTTCATACATTAGCGAAATAACCACAAAAATTTATATTTAAAATTAATTAATTAAGCATGTTGTTTTAAAACGCATTCACAACAAAAAAAAACATCATACAGAGAATCCTTTATTTACTTACTCACACACATATACTATCCACCTCAACATTTCGTTCAAATCATATCATTCCGACTACTCTGATTATTTGATCGATGTAGAAGTGACTAACGAACCACTACCGACACCAATTGCATCGCGTTATGTGATTTGTTGGCGTAGTGGTCAGCATGTTTGGTTGATATGCTGCTGGTCCCGTGTTCGCTTCCGCCGTTCGGCGATTTTTTTTTTTCAAATATGTAGATGGAAAGTAAATTTACCCAAGGTGGGTTATGTGTGAATTATCCAATCGTATAGGCTGTGGTTATGTATGTGTTTATATGCAGAAACGCGTAATGTATGAAATATCAGCTTGCAGGAGATAAATATATATTACGCTGTAGCACTGCCCCTTGCATTTAACACTATGTGTTCGTACTTTATATGTGGATGCTAGGAGCAGTGCTATGGTTACGTTGATGTGGTTCTTATTAAAGTGTTACTCGTATTTTTAGGTGGCTTCAAATTGCTGTACATATATTGTCATTTTTATTCAATTCTTTTTAGAGGATGACGCATCAAAAGCAAGCTAAATTAATCTGATCAATTGAGGGATCGATAGTTAAAATGTAACATTGCTTATAAAAGATCGGCAAAACTTTACCAAATTTTTCATTAAACTGTCAAGCGATTTTCACACATTCCACCCAATGAACGTCAACACAAGGTATGGTCGAATGTCAAACTTTGTATGGAGCGGAGGAAAGGTGAGTTTGTTTATATGAAATCGCTATGTCCTACGGTTTGTATGAATAGACCATACCTGGTTTATACTTTCATTGAATCCACCATGAGATCGAATAATGCGTTGGGTAAGCCCCTCTTGAAAATTCTTTTCTTGTGCTTCGTTCAATGCTATGATTAAATCCCACATGTACCGCATCGTCGTGGATTTTTTGTGCGTGCTCTGTGTTCCCTAAGATATCAAGGCTGCGCATCTTTGGGAAAGTCAAGCAGATCGCTAGATAGATAATTATTAGATAAACGGTAACACTCCACTTCTCATGATTTTACATAAATATACAAAAACTCACCAATCATCACGACGACGAGAATCATCATGGACGCCTCCCATTCGGAGGTGCTTTTTTGGTCTGAAAATCCATCACATTATCGTCAAATGTGGTATAACATCTGCGTGATCTGATCTTCCTAAAGTTGATAGCCCTCATAAGATTGGGAACACACACAAAAATTCACCACACAATCTGCAATTGTATCTATAGCTGGTGTTCTTGTGTCTGTAGAGGGATCTCAGCAGCCGTTCGATTGTATGGCCATTTTTGCATGTCGATCGGAATGTGCAACTTCGACCGCTGCCCAAAATTTCCACCTCCACAAGGTTGGAGAAGGCTGTATACTTTGATACGCGGGTTACACACCACATTTCATACAAAAAATTCACCACGCCATACAAATTCAATTTTGGTGAATTTGTTTGTATGGAAAAGGTGTGTTCCAGCGTATCTAATAAAATGGCGATCTGCGTGACCTCCCCAATGTATACAGCCTTGGCCATGTCTACTGCGGACACTATTGACAATATTGTCTGTCTATATGGAACTTAAACTCAAGTCCTTCAAAACGGAACAAAAATACTTTCAATGACATTTCCTCACGCGTCCGAAGAATATTTTGTAAACAAACGCAGTCAACAAGTAAGGGCATTCCGTTTTATGTGCATGTACACAACACAGTGCATTGATTTTCGTAATCAACAAATCGATGGAGAAATACGCCGTTGCGAAGTTAGTTGGCGAGGGATCGTTCGGTCGGGTATACAGGGCCACTAACATTTTAACGAAGGAAACAGTAGCATTGAAAGTGATCGGCAAGGTAAGGTCCACACATATCGCATAGTTGATGATGTTCACAGTTAATGCGAATTCAATTCAGCACGGTCGATCATCCAAAGAAATCAAAAATCTTCGAGGTGAATGGGAAATACAGGCGCATCTGCGACATCCGAACATAATTCGAATGTTGGACTCATTTGAGACGGACAATGAAATCGTAATCTGCACAGAGTTTGTGCATAGCGATTTGCATAAACTATTAGCGAAGGAAGGTTCCATTGGAGAAATACGTGCACGGAAATTGTCATATGATTTAGTGTCGGCACTGTACTATCTGCATTCACATCGAATTTTGCACAGGGATTTGAAGCCTCAGGTTGAGCATTGTGTGCACTTGGTGTACGAAATTGTCTATAAACCTTAGGCCAACTAAATTTTCCATTGCAGAACATCTTACTGGACAGAGAATGTCACGCGAAATTGTGCGATTTTGGACTAGCTCGAAATATGGGAATGGGTACGCATGTATTGACTTCAGTAAAGGTAAGGTGGTCACTAAATTCAATTGGCAATTACTTCCAATCTAACACGCGATCCGGATACAGGGAACTCCATTGTACATGGCTCCAGAACTGATGAACGAAACACCTTACGATTATCGTGCCGATTTGTGGTCTTTGGGTTGTATCATCTACGAAACGTTAGCCGGTGAGCCGCCATTCTGCACTACATCGTTACGCACTCTGTATCTATTGATACAAAACGAGAACGTTAAATGGCCAAGTTTTCTAACGGAAATGGGTTTCTCGTTCTTGAAGGTAGATCAGTCCTTTGGTGCTCTTGTTCTAATCCACGGTCACACATTCCCTCCATCCTCTCCACCAGGGTCTGCTACAAAAAGAACCATCGTTACGGATGACATGGAATCAGATACTCGATCACCCGTTTGTCAAGGACAAAATTACAATTTTGGAGGAAGATGTAGCTGATTCACCGTTCACACATCCGTTGACTAATTCACAGAATTTGGAAAAAGAGCGACAGAAGAAGCAAATTATGTGCTTTGCTGGTGCGTCCAATTTCCACGCACATCGTACGCAGGATCCAGACGAACCGGCGTCGTCATCACGGGACAGCATGAAAGCAATACTACAGAGTGACCTTGAAAATTTCGAAACCGACAACGACAATGACGATCAAAATGTGCCTGAGCCGCAGGGCAAACCTGTTGGTCAACATGTTAAGACGACAGATGATGTGTGCTATGTGACCGGGAACTATAATTTGATTGTTAATCGGTTGAGCGACAACTTACAGTATTTTTCGAATCAGTCCAGGGAGCGGAAGCACAAGACTCGAGACCTGGAAAAACGTAAACTCAGTCAGAATTTAGTTAATTTTTCGCTTCGATTAGGTAAGAGTTTGACCACTGATCCGGCAGTAGCTGCAGTAAATTTAGAATCTACAATCACAAACAAATTGGAGCGATCAAGGTAAGAGAAAATTGGTTCAGGCTCGAATCGGGTTCAGCTTGACCTGTTCATTTCAGGTTGACCCGAACCGGATTTCAACCCGACAATGAAATTCTCGATTTCGGGTTGAGCCCGAACCTAAATTGGTTCCGAATCCGAACTTTTACTTTCGGATTTGACCCGAGACTAACCTGAACCTGAAATTTTCATGATGAGGTTCGGGTAAATTTTCGTCCCAGAAATGTCAAATCTTACGATGAGTTTTTGGGTTACTAGAGCCTGACCTGAAACTGAAAGTTAAGGTTCGGGTCAGATTCTGGTCAAAACCAATTCGGGTCGAACTGGGAATCGAAAATTCAAGTCAAGTTCGGGTCGAACCTGAAATCTTCGTTACCGAACTCAATCCGTTCCGAGCATTACAACACTGTGCTGAACAATTGTTTCTGTTCTGCATAGCGACAAACAACAAACCAGTAAATTTACAACACCTCCGTCGATGTTACCTGGATGGGATTCGGGGATTCCAGACGAATACCAAAGTCCGCCAATCGAAAATGAGGAATGGCTGGCATTCCTGCATCGATACATGCAGGAAATATTAGACGGTGACATTGAATCGTTGAAGCAACAGAACTTGGTATGAAAGCTGCACGGGTACGACATTTTTCGGCTGATGCACTGAACATTTTGTGTAATTTCAGGTCAGCATAATTGTCGCTCCACTTCGTAATTACAAAGCCAGCAGTAAAGTACTGGAAAGTGTCGCACAGGTGTTGAGTCTTCCACTTGTACTGAGTGGATCGCTGGAAGAGACCGCTGACATACGCAACGTTTACGTTGAAGTGAAGCTCGTTGCGAATTTGATTTATGCCTCAAAGCTATTGTGCACAGCCCGACAAGATTGTGTGGAAAGTCCTTCGCCAACAGTTTCGCGATCGTTTCGGTATGAACCTATCAGTGGCATCTACGACTGCAGAATTGAACGTATTTCTTTTCAGACAATTGAAGTTTCTGAGTTTAACGGAAGTGAAAACTTTGGTCAGCATGTACGAGCTGGTTTGTCATCTCGTTCATTTAAACGAACAATTTTTGTCCCAATTTTGCGACAGTGTCGAAATTTTGGGCACCACCGATTTGTTGGTGGGTTTCATATCACAAGGTAAGGATGAAGCTCGGGATGAAGACGCACGAAAATATTTTTTTGGTCATGTAGAAGGGATGAGGTCTGAACACGAATCACATTCACAGTTTCCAACGAACCGTCATCGATCCGCCTCGTAAATGTTGTCCTTGCATTGCTATGCTGTGCCTTGCGTGAACTTCCCGAAAATGCTGAACTCGTCGAAAAAATTGTTTTCCATGCGAACGTCGATCTGGTGACTTTAATGAAACATCCAAATAATCTATTAAGGTGATTGGACACGATACGGTTGAATGGACATTAATTGAATTTGGAATGCACTTTTGATGTTTCTGTATAGTATTAATCAGCTCTCGGCGTCAAGAAAAAGAATTCACAAAAAATTTCAATTTTCGACGGTATAATTTGGTGTAGCTGGACTCATGGATACAGAGGGCGTGTTGTAAAAAAGTTTAGGGTTTCAATCGATAGAGGCTGGAATTTTGCATACAAAAAAAAAAATTGGTCCCCTGGGTGCAAGGGAAGCGCGAGCGAAAACTCGTTGAAGTTTAAAAATTACGATTTTCGAAACTTCGTGAAAAAGGTTAAGCGAAAAACTACAGCCACGTCCACGGCCATGTCGAAAATCATAATTTTTAAACTTCAACGACCACGCGCTTCCCTTGCACCTAGACGACGATTTTTTTTTGTACAATTGTATGCAGAATACAGCTTCAATCGATTGATCCTCCAATCACTTTTTTTTAACACACCCTCTGCATCCTTGGGTGCAATGGATCCCGCTGCACCAGATTCTATAACTAAAAAAATTGGTCGATTCTTTTCTGTGTTCCCGATCTGATTAATAATATCCAAAGTGCTTATTATGGTCATTTGAATTCCATTTAACCACACCGTGAATCGACAGTGAATCTACAAGTTCATCAACAATTCACTGCCATGAATATTCATCGTGTGTTGTCTTTCAGATCCAGAATGTGCATGCTATTGCGTATGATAGGACGATTCAGTTGCAGTTCACTGCAAAAGGTTTGGTCATCGACGATGAGAGAGACACTGCATGGCTTAGCAACAAACGATTCGAGCGAGTGGGTTAGGAATGTGAGTATCTTACGACAGGGCGGAGTACTCCAGTTCATTTTTTGAAATTTCATTTCAGGAAGCCGCAGATGTGTTGGAAGAATATAAACATTTGTCGTTCTATGCGCAGTACTGACATTTAATCGTGCAATAAATCGTATTTCATTTGCCTATACAGAAGTCTCTAAAGATCACATCCAAAATCTGTTCCGTACTAACATGTCCCGATATCTGTCCAATGCACTGAATCGCCGATCGAAGATACTGCGCTGAAATGGCTGAGTCTATGTATTCGTGTGATATGCTACTTCTAAACTCATTCATGCAATTCACACATTCTTCTAGTAAGTGTCTATGACGCTGTTGGCTTAAGTTGGGACTATTGGCGCTCGGTTCTCCGCATCTGAAATTCGAAGAACATTTTTACTGTGATGCGGCTGAGACTCTTCAAGTTCACTCACAATTCTTTCAGGTGGTGCGACATATTCGATACGGCGGACGTTATTCCCATGTCATTCTTACAGGAAATGAATGCGATGCCCGGACCGTTTTCTTTCAATGTCACTAGATCTTGTTCGCTCAACAAATCGATTTTATTGATCACAAGCATAGCACTTTTGTCCCGCATGCTCGACTCGTTCAGTCCCATTGATTTTAAATAATTTTCTTTGTATTCATCGATGCTACCAGCGCCATGCACCTCAACGGCATTCATTATCACAACAACAAAATCGGAACATTCCACCCGATTCCGGGTTCGTGAAATTCCCTCGATTTCAACAACGTCCGTTGCATTTTTCCTCAAACCAGCTGTATCGGCGAGCACTATTGGATAACCGGATACATTGAACGAACTTTCAACAACGTCGCGCGTCGTCCCCGCTATGTCCGTCACAATCGATATCGGTTTCCGACAGACTTTATTCATAAAACTACTTTTGCCAACGTTTGGCGCACCAACGATGACTGTACGCACACCCTGCCGCAATATTTCACCCCGTCTCCCGTCGCTCAAATGCGCCTGCACTTCAGTCTGTAATGATGTCAATTCCTTTTCGATGATCGTCAGCGTGTCCGAACCGATATTCTGATCTTCGGCGAAGTCTGTGTCCGCTTCGAGATAGGCGACACATCGGATGAGTTTGTGGCGCCACTGTTCGTATAATTTCGATAAGGATCCATCGGTTTGAATAAGTGCCTGGAAGTTGTGAGTCGTTAGAGATTGATAGAACTGTACCGAACAGTGACAATTGCCGATAATACGCACACCTGTTTTCGTTGCACCTCAGTCTCAGCATGAATTAAGTCTGCCAAACCTTCGACTTCAGTTAAATCCATCTTTCCTGCATAAAATGCTCGTTTGGTAAATTCACCTGGCTTTGCGGGCGTGAGTCCCTTCATTGAGTTCAGTGCATCATGTAGTGCGGCAATTACAGCCAGTCCGCCATGTACTTGAAATTCGCAGCTATCTTCGCCTGTGAAACTTCTTGGCCCTGGTGTAAAATGATGGTAAGTAAACGTGAAATGGTTACTATGTCCACAGCTGACCTGGAAACCACAAACACAGTCCCCTGTCAATACACTCATTCGTGCGTGGATGTTTGAGTTTACGCAAGTATGCGAATCGTGGCTGAATTGGGGCATTGTCCGCAAAATTTGAAATTCTCTTGAAAACATTCTTAGACTCTGGACCAGAAACTCGAATGACTGCTACTCCACATTTACCTTGACCTGAACAAAAATGTTTAGTTTACACAATTCCGTGTGGTAAAACTTCTTGCTATCTTACCGGAAGATAAGCTAAAAATCGTCGACAAATTTTTGGACGAGTACAGGCGGACAAATTTCGCACACTTGTCACGAATTTTACTTCTGTTTATCATTCTCAGCGAAGGGGCTATACCTTGCCAATGGCTGACAGTTTGGTTTGTTTTGAAATACTGTATTTAATCAGCTGATATTTCTAACAGTGTTGTCAGCTAATTATAACTCTGGATGGTGCGCTGGTGTTGTCAAACAATCTTTATTCTGTCACATACGGCTATAAAATCGATAACAACGACAAAAATAATGACAAGTTCTGGGTAATGTGGATCTTTATCTAGTAAAATTCATGTTAAAAAAATTGAAGTACAAGATTTGAAATCAACAGAGTAAAAATACTTTGATCAATAGAAGTAGTAGACCCGATAATACTGGTCAAATGCTCGCCGTGTGTAACAGGCTATACTGTCCCACCAACACGACATATCGGAACTTCATTTGACGAATTTCGGTCGCTTAACGTTTGGGATTGGACATGTGCATTCCTCATAAATGCAAATGTGGACGCCAAGTGGAAAACGACGGCATACATGGATTGTTGTGTAAATATAGTGAAGGGCAGACATAGTTACTTTAATCCCATGGAGTAATCCCATGGAAAATGCTTGTATGGGACGCAACAATTCGTGATACACTTGCTCCTTCATAGGTTCATTAATCTTCGTTAAGAACAGGCAGTTTAGCAAGCGTCTGAAAAAACGAACGATTATAAGAAGATTAGAGCTGATAAATACATCTTTCTGCCTTTCGCTTGCAAGACATTGGAACCACGGTGTGAGGAAGCTGTCAAATTCATTAATAAATTAGCGAAACTCATTCACGTGACAACAGGAGAAAAAAGGTCAAAGCAATATTTGAAACAACGGTTGACCATTGCCATCGAAAGAACAAGCGCTGCAAGTGTAATGGGGACCTTTGACAGTTGGAAGAGATCTTTTATATTATTTCTAATGATGTATAATTGATACAGACTGTTGTATGACGAAGTCGGAAGTGCCAGTGTATGTGCAGTCTATCGTTAGTCTGGGGTCGAGGTTCAACTTTATGAAGCGTTCTAATGGATTCGGACAACACTGCTTTGTGAAGATCGAATTTAAGAGTTTCCTGCGGCAACAGAGTTTACGCACCATGCAACGACGGCACAGTTGTTTATTCAAGAGACTGCAATGCGTACATCAGAATATTTAAAACGAAATGGAAATTTTATAATTTCTTTCGCGGACAAGGGTGGAAAGTCAGTTATAATGGACATAAACGTTTACTCGCAGAAGGCTGATGAGCACATTAACGATGGAATGAAAGAACACATACTATAAATGGACAGGGACCACCGTTGATGACTGTCGGAGCCAAAATACGATCTGTTGCGTAAAGACATTAATGAATGCTTGAGGAGAGACGCGAGTGCAGGATATGAACTGAGAGGGGAACCTTAATATCAATAATATCAAATTTGAATGCTTGGTGCAAGCCTTTATGCAATACAGTACAAGGGTTTAGCTGTGGACATAAACCAAATACTATGTGTCTTATAGTGTCTCATTGTGTCTTCAATAACAAAAGAATCTGGAACATCGAAGACGACCACCATAGAAATACTGTAAAAACAAGATGGCCGCCGTAGTAGAAAATTTTTTGATTTTACTTAATTTCGTCGAAACAAAAAGGCATTTAAAAAAAAGGAAAATATATTTACGTGGTCAGCGACATAAGGGACAGTTTTGATATAGCAACTTATGTGATTATTCTCGATGTACTTACTGCCTAAAAAATGAACCTAAAGTGGAATTTTTTTTGCCTTGCAGACGTGTTTTAATTGCGAAAAATAATTGTGAAAATCAAGTAATTTTATAAATGCGAAAACACATTTCAGTTAAGTAAGGTTCAAATTAACCGTTAATCCCCTTTTTTGCTGTATTCCGCCTCTTACATCCTGAGAATTATGTTCCTAAACATGCCCTATTTTTCGCGCTGTTTTGGTTCTTGTGTCATTTTTGGCTTCAATTTAAAAAAATATTGAAATTTGTTAAAAATCCACTAAAGGTATCATCCTTTTCGCACGTGTACTGATATGATAAACACTGTCAATAATTAATGATTTCATGATCTTCATAACGATTCAATACAATATCTAATTTACATAGGGTCTGTACAGTGTGAACTATAGGTTTGTTCCAAGGCCATATGAATTGTCAAATTTCATCCATTTAACCATAACCTCAATAATATCTCTGTGTAAATCGCGTTGGCGACGTTGCTCGATTTGTATGAAATATCACGTAAGCGACGTTGCTATGGATGAAATTGTCGTTGTTCGGGTTGTCAAAGTACGTGTTTACAGTTACTTGGAACAAACCTATGTCAACCCTATTAAATTATTCAAAAAGTATCGAATGTAACGGTATTTCTGTTCTGTAACGTGTCTGTTGTTCGTCGAAATAATACATGAGTTGAGTTGAAGGCATAGGTGAAACTTATTAAATAGGTGGACGATTGACGATGACATGACATTGTGCATATGTAAAGTGTTGATTGGAAACACGTCAGTTTCATTTCATAAATAATTCTATATGGAATATTGACAAAGTGTATGTAGCAATTTTTGATGTAAAGCACATTTTATTGTGAAATAAAAATTTTTGTTGCATACGCGCGATGATTTCTTTTCTTATTATGCTAGGAATCATAAGCAAACAATATTAGAACTGACAAGAAAATTTATTCTTTATTCTTCCCCTACATTGGTTTGCTCCTTTTCGCTTATGCAATGAAGTATGGTCTTGAGATTTAACTGGAAATCTCGGCAAGCCTCGATGTTCACCTTAAATGCCAAATAATCTCGAAGGAATAGTTTCGGAAATTCAAAATTTAAATACAAACAATAACCAGTTAGCAGTCTTAAATAATAACCAAATTTCAATGTCAAATATTTCAAACACAACTGAAGAGAAAGAAGAATTCTGGGTTCCCATACCATACATTGGAAATGTTTCCAATTAAGTACCTCAGATTCTGAGGTCCTCAGAAACAAACTAAAATGGAAAATCACATTTACACCAGGCGTGAAAGTTCAGAATCTACTGAACAGCATAAAAGACAAAGAAGAAAAAGAACCTGCCGGAATATACAGAATCCCATGCAATTCTTGCGATTCAATAATATATCTTAGCGAATCGTTAAGAGTAGCTGCAAGAATCGAAGATTATAAAGGAAATGTTAGAAGACGAGAAAATAAAAAATCAGAAGTGGCAAGACACGTAATTTGTAATAGAGGACATACAATCAATTGGGATAATTCAAAAGTAATAATCAAAGAGAGCAATCACCACCTGCGATGCATTAAAGAAGGTTTAACAATTCAGCAACACACTGGCCCATTAATGAATACAGATAAAGGTTTAGTTTTAAGTCGAACATGGCCTCGAATTATCCCCAATATTTGAAATTGAAGAGTGCAAAGTATGAGAAATCAAATTAAATTTGGAAATAAAATTTTTGTTATACGCGCCCTAATGAGATTCGAACCCGAGACCTCTTGATCCCAATATGTTAGATTTTACTTAGCAACCCTTGCTACACATCGTAGAAAAATCATTCAATTTTAGTCCCTGACGAAGGAAACTGTTTGTTTCCGAAAGCTCGGAATTATAAAATAAATAATATTTCTCAAAAACCACGTAATCCAATTATTACAATGAATGCCAAATAATATACTATAGGGAATGTGCAAACAGAAATTCAACACAATTCTCCTCTACTCACCTTGCCTTACAGATGAATATTTGGAGCGAAAAATTCAAAAAATATGAAAAAATAAAAACATAAAAAAATCAGGTGACAGTAATTTGTGTTGTGATATCGTTATTTTCCGATTTTTTCGTTTAAGTAAATGAAGGAATGTTAAATTTATGTAATTCCAATAAATTTGCGAAGTTTACATGTAAATATGATACATCATTTTTTGCTTGTTTTGAAATTTTTTCCGCCAAACCATCATCTGTAAGGCAAGGTGAATAGTGGAGAATATAATTTGTGTAAGTGTGTTGAAATTGGAATGAAATGTTTTATCTAAGGTTTATAATTTCTACTTAATTTAATCCTGCGTCAAATCACTCTACTTTTTGTCTACAATCTAAGTCACTTTTCTTTGTCATTTAAATTAAATCATATCGAGTAACCGTTGAACGAGGGTATAAATGCGTTAGTTTGTAAGAAAAATTCATCACAATAAAGAAAGACCTCTAGCGAGCAACATCTCCGGGTTTTAATAATTGTAGATCAGAACATTTTGAACACTCAGACGAGTAACATCTCTAGTTTCAATTTGTAGTTAGAAATCGGCGGTGCTAATAAATTCACCCCATTTCTTTGTGTAAGTCGAATTAGAATCGTCGGTGCTAATAAAACCACCACATTCTAGGAAAGTAAGGAGGAAAGTTGCTCAGCCAAAGGCCACCGAAAACGAGACTAGGTTAGAGTTTCAACATTTGGCGCCCCCGGGTGGACCTTTGTTTGGGTGCTTAAGTTATAAATCGAACGGCCTGTGTGGTGTTAACGTTTCGAATAAGTACAAACGACCTGTGTGGTGTTAACGTTTGATACGAAAAGAAAAACAGACGGCCTAGGTGGTGATTAACGTTTGAGTTAAAAGCAAAGCACTGTCAGTGCGTTGTAAAAGGAAAAAGAGTTTTGTTGAGCAAAATAGTTGAGGAGTCACCCGGAATCGGCTTTTAACGAAAAAGTGCGGATTGGGTGCTATCATCTAGCAAACAAAATTCGGTTGGTTGGCATCAGTTAAATACTTTGGTCAAAATCAGGCAATTGGTTGGTCAGCGTTGGTCATCCGAAGACAAGTGGTTTGGACTTTAGGCAATTAGCAGTTGGAAATTATTTGTCATCAGTGGTTAAATTCAAACCATTATCAATCGGTTGAAATCAACGTCATTGGCCCACAAAAGATTGGTCAGCAGCAAGAAAAATATTTGTCGTATCTAATATCAATCGTCGATTCGTTAGTCCAAGAAAGATTGGTCGTCAACAAGGGACAAATTCATCGGTTCGAAAGCATCAACTCTCAGCTTCGACAGTAAATGGTTAGTCTTCAAACGGTCAAGCGGTTTCATTGGTAAATCAATCATCGGTTGGTCAAGTCATCGTTGGTCATCCAGTTGGTTAAATCAAGTCGAGCAATCATAAAGCAATAACAATACGTTAAAACGTATTGGTGCGTATAAACGGACTATTTTCGAAGCAGTTAAATAAAGCTGGGGAATCACCCAGAGTCGGCTTTACCGAAAGTGCGGATTGGGTGGTGGCAGTAAAATTTATTTAATTGTTAGAGAATAGTCTTCGAGGAAAGATTGTGTTCCACAACACGAAAGATCATTTACTTTAAGAACTCAAAAGTGGGTCTGAAAGTCAACGACCAGTAGGAACAAAAATAATAAGGCTGGCATTAAGTTACTTCAAGAACTCAAGCAAAGAGTAGAAGAAGAACAGTTAAATCCAGTAGGAAAGAATAAGGGCTCGTGGAGCGAAGCAAACGAAATACATTGCTCACGCCTATGAGTTTGGTCCCGCTAAAGCAGGAATCCATTTACGCAGCAATCACAAATAATACAAATTAGTTCACAATTAAGTGAGAGGCTGAAAATTCACAAAACATAAAAAAATGGATCGGGCAAAGAAGCTAAGAAGATTGACCCGAGTAACCATTACAAAAAAATGCATTAAAATTGGAGAAGAACTAAACAAGGACAGACCCGATCGATTACAATTATTGGCGATGGGCCTCCGCCTACGGCAATTGGCGAAAACAATGCGCATTCAAAATCAGCAGATATTAAGCTTCATGTATGAAGAGAATTTCAGTGAACACGACCAATATAAAGAAGCTGAAGAATGTAAAAATTATGATCATCGTGTAGTTTTATGTCAAACAAAAATCGATGAATTCGTAGCAGCGTTTTCCGACAAAATATCAGTAACGACGACAGTTGTTGAAGATGCTGGATTACCGAAAGTCAAGCCAGTTGCATTCAATAGTACAGTGATCGAAAAATCGTTGCAGAGAAATGAAAAGCTAAGCGGTCCCAATGTTCAGATAGAAGATGTTCGATTTGGAGGGATAGTTAGCAGCAGTTATCATGAAAAATCTGGCGATTTCACGAAACTCATTGCGACATCAGACGAATCACATCTGCAATCATCTATAGTAACTGAAAAACGGCAGTCAAAACTCTTGTTGAACCGATTGCAGCCAAAGTCAGCAGACGAAATCGCATGGCCAAGAAGTTCAAATTATAATAATGACGACTCAGAGGAAGATAATCCGAATACGGATTTGGATCATCAACGTCAATATAAATATCCGGCACAGATGGAGGTTTATCCCATACGTCTCAAACAAGCCGTACCGGAATGGTGGCACGATCCAACAAATTTATCATTAACGCCGAATCATAATACAGTCATTTCTATTGGAAGTTTAAATCAGGAAAGTCTGATCACATTGGAAACGATTATGGCAAACCTAAAATCGAACTTCAGCTTCCAGACAGCTAAATTAAACATGGACAAAATTGGATTCTTTTTAAAGGTACTACAAGAACGCGTTATAATGTATTCACCGTTCTTGTGGTGGGAGGATCACGCGATCAAACGTATCAAAGACAGTCATGTTATTAGATCAAGATTCGGATCAGACGATGTGACGTACTTATTACGATACCTAAAGATACCGATCAACAAGCGATTCAGATTTTCAAGCTACTTTGGGTCATTTTTAATCATCATTTTGGTGGTCTTCAATAAATGGCACGTTCATCGGTTCGAATCAAATTCAATCATGTGCAGCGGCCAAATTGGGGAAGCGGAACAATTACATTTGCTCCATTCAGATATTTGGATTCATCGTTTCAATGATTCAGCTGAATCAAACCTAATTGGTGAAATTCGACTATTGAGGAACCACAAGGAAAATTCAAATATCACAATTGGCGGTCAAACACCAAATCTCATCTGTTCCAATGAAGATAACAATTTGGTGAATACATCGGCACTGTTCGGACATAAAGCTTTGGAAGAAGTTGAAGAATACACGAACTGTACGACGCAATGGTGGGAGAATAAGGGAAAACTCCAGTTCATTGACAGCACGACGCTATGGTGGGAGAATAACGAACAATTCAAATTCATTGATGGCACGATGCAATGGTGGGAGAATAACAAACAACTCCAATTCATTGATGACAGGATGCAATGGTGGGAGAAGTCAAAGAAAATTCTCATCCGGCTTACATTAATACTTTTTTATCAAAAAGTGGTGGGAGAATGTTGAAATTGGAATGAAATGTTTTATCTAAGGTTTATAATTTCTACTTAATTTAATCCTGCGTCAAATCACTCTACTTTTTGTCTACAATCTAAGTCACTTTTCTTTGTCATTTAAATTAAATCATATCGAGTAACCGTTGAACGAGGGTATAAATGCGTTAGTTTGTAAGAAAAATTCATCACAATAAAGAAAGACCTCTAGCGAGCAACATCTCCGGGTTTTAATAATTGTAGATCAGAACATTTTGAACACTCAGACGAGTAACATCTCTAGTTTCAATTTGTAGTTAGAAATCGGCGGTGCTAATAAATTCACCCCATTTCTTTGTGTAAGTCGAATTAGAATCGTCGGTGCTAATAAAACCACCACATTCTAGGAAAGTAAGGAGGAAAGTTGCTCAGCCAAAGGCCACCGAAAACGAGACTAGGTTAGAGTTTCAACAAAGTGTGTTAGTTTGCACTTGCCCTATTGTTGTTGTCTATGAATTTCAACATCCAGTAATAGTGATCGAAGTAAGTACAGGACTAAGAAATGCATAAATTCGAGAAAAGAAAAATGAAGAAACGGAGGTCCAGGGCAAGGCTGGAAGTTTGGGGAAGTCACGCAGATCCAGATACGCGGGTTACACACCACGTTTCATACAAAAAATTCACCACGCCATACAAATTCAATTTTGGTGAATTTGTTTGTATGGAAAAGGTGTGTTCCCGCATATCTAATACAATGTCGATCGGCGTGACCTCCGCAAAGTGTACAGCCTTGGGTCCAGGGGATTTCTTAATGAGAATATTCATGATGAATACCTAAAATTGTTGTCCCCTCCGTTGTTCTTGGAATAATTGTAAACGAGCCTTGAATTTATTTGTTACAAATTCATTCAGAAAAATCTTTTTCTTTGTGTCATGACAACGTCAAAATGTAAATCGTCGATATAAAATCAGAGACGATTCTGAATCAATCCACGCATTTAGTGGCATGGTTTGCAGCGCTGTCTAAAAAAGCGGTCAAATCCGATATTTTGAATTTTTGTATGGGAATTCATATTCAAACTTCGATATCTCCGTTGTTTTTAAAGAATAAGAGCCAGATTTTGCTAGGTTTGCATCTTTTATGGAGTTTTATCGATTGGCATACTCATTTGTGTGAACTGTTGATTAAAAATTTGTTTCTATCATACTTATAGCAAAATAGCTATTTCTTGGCTCATTCCAGCAACTCCCTGACATTTCAACTTCTCATATTTTATCGTAAATGCTTCGAAACCCCCAGAAGACCTTTTGCTGCCCCGAAAGGACATGCAATTACCTTTCTAAAGACACCCCACACGACCCTATACTTTGCGTGCAGCCGGAGAAAACACCTGCCACTAGCCGCACAGACATCAAGGAATTATGCCTCTGGGGATCAATAGCTATCTACGCACATATATTTAAAAAAAATCCGCTGGAAGATGCGTCCGATTTCGGTAGGTCGTTTTTCAAAAGAATCCCTCTTTTACGCCAACAACGGAGATTGTCAGTTATCAAAACCGGAAACAAACTCTTCCTGCTTATCTTATCTAGTGAGACAACAGATTAAAGTAAAAGTCGCTGCTATAAAATGGACCTACCAGTTTTGAATCGGCTAATAAAGTATCGAATACGAGACACAGAATGTAAATAGCTGCTTCAACTCATTCTTTTTTTTATATTTTTGTCATATAATTTCTTATCTTGAATTTATTTATCAGGGCAAGAACAATCCTGTTTATCGCTGTGCTTACATTTGCTATCAACTGCAAAATTATCAACGCCATAGCATTGCACTGCAGATTCGAGACGGTGCAAGACATCTATATTTGTTCAGCGACGACTTTAATTGAAACACAAACCAACCAAGATGTAACCGGAGTCTTCGGAGCACATCAATCTGGAAAGGGGAACGCAGATGTTCACGCTTTGACTGTCTTTTCGCAGAACTTACAATTCTTTCCGACAAATATTGAAGGATTTTTCCCCAACCTTGAATTCATTAATTTCTACAACAATTCTATTCCATCAGTCAGCAACAGAAATTTAACTCCATTTCCGAATCTGTGGTATCTAGGTCTGACTAAAAACAGAATTTCCGCACTTGATAGAAATCTGTTTTCTGGTTTAAATACATTGCGGGAAGTATTTTTGAACGATAATGACATCATTTCGATCGACAGCAATCTCTTAGCCGGTTTAAATGCAGCAACCTTGATCGACTTATCGAACAACAGAATCAGGCATGTCGGACACGATTTAATTTTGCCGGAAAAGGGGGTCATACGCCTATTGAACAACAGTTGTGTTAATACTTCCATTCCTGTTGATAATGTTGAAGCAGTTAAAGATTTCATATTCGATTTGCTGCTAAATTGTCCGCCAACAATATCGCTGATCGAATCAACTCTAGAGAGTCGACCCAATTTCATCCAAGATTTGATGGATCGAATTGCAGTTCTGGAAAGAATAATCGAAAGTGATGCACTTAAGGCAAATGGATAAGCAAGCCAAACACAGTGATAACAAGCTGTGAATTTATTGATTGATTGGAAAAGTATAAGATAAATAAAAAATTGTGATATATAGTCGAAGAAGTATGGTTTTCGGGTTTTCCAAAGGTCTTCTTTAACCCACACTTTATCCCACACTTTATCCCACAACAATGGAATGCACAAATTTGAATTTAGTTTACACAGCGGTCACATGTCACAATGAACACTCTGAAGATGTGATATGGGTAGGGTTCCAATTCGTCCTCTTTTTAGAAGACATGTCCCCTTTAAAATCTCGTTCTTTTTTTTACAAAAACTCTAAGAACATCACTTTTTTGAAGAAGACGTCGTCTTTGTCCTCTTTTTTCAACTCTTCTTCTTATTTAAGTAAATTTGATGCAGCTCATACCTAAAGAACGAAAAATTTTCGCTGCGCGGATTTAACTAATAATCTTCTATGTCAGAGAATCTCTGAACGGTAATATAACGAGGGAAAAAAATTCGCTCGCTCCGCTCGCATTCTTTACCACCTCATTTTTTTATACATTAAAATAAAAGTTAATCATTTTACAAGAACAGCGTAGCTGATACCAAAGATCACGCAAGGATAAGGTAAAACGAAGTCTGTATTCAGGTAATATGGAGTGGATGTTATCACTGATAAAGAATCCAAAAGAATATCAGGAAGATTGCAATGCATATTGTACACAGAATTTTTTGTTTTTAGCATGAACTGGTGTAAATTACACAACAGTTGCACAAAGAGCATGTACAGTTGCTGTGTCAGAAATTCACTTTTCGTCCTCTTTTTTGAATGTCAAGGCGTCTTCTTTTTGTCCTCTTTTTTGATGCCGAAATGTCCTCTTTTACAAAATTGAAAAATGGGAACCCTAGATATGGGTTGACTAAACTAAATTTTGCTTCTGGATCTGGATACTTTTTCGCTTGGTTTTTAATTATTACATTATGCTCTCGAATTACGAGTATTTTTATGTAATATGAACCGTTTGAATTTGAAAAAAGATGTTTTCAATGAACAATATAGGAAAATATTCAGTACGCGACTTGCGATGTTCGTTTGGCAGAAGGTGAGAGTATCGATGGTTGCATTTTTAAACCTCGAATCCGAACTACGCTCTGATCATAATTGATTATCATCATCAGAAATCGGTTCTAGAACTTCTGCCTATTGACATGATTAATGCTTTCCCGTTGGATAATGTACATTGTGTTCTACTTGGGGTTACCAATTGTATACTCGGACATATTCGCAATACACCACAAATCTTGAAAAAAGTTGTTCCACAAAATTGTCAGTGGATACTAACGATTCTATAGAGCCATCGATCATTCGGATCGGATGTGTCTTGAATCTCAGTTGTTCGATACCTTGGCAAATTCATTCTTAAATTGAAGTTAGAAGATGGCGTTGACCTCCGGGGTCATATAAGATACTTATGAATGCTATTTTTATAATTATTGTTGAAAAATGTCAAATTTCAACAAGAACGATGTACGAGCGAATTGCGCACTACTGCGACAATTTAACTAACTGGAAAATGGTTCAATTATGCAATTAAGTTTCCTTTTAAACATGGCAATTTTCTTCATTGGAAAATGTTCGTTCAATCACCAGCACAATTTGATGAATCTAGTGTAGTATAAACGGAGCGAGGGATCAAGTTAGTCGATAAGTAAACTTTAAAGAAAATGGACAAAACGCTTCAGCTGTTTATAAAAATATTTTACCAAATCGGAATATGGCAAAGTGATGAAGAATCCGGTTTGCGTAGAGCAACGAAGAAAACATTTTTTACGATTTTATCGCCATTGCTTCTGGTGTTTTTCGCAATAAATATTTTCCTGTGTGAGGATTGGAACGAATCGATCTTTTTAGTACAGGCTGTCATTGTAGAAACAGTTATTCTCACGAAATGTTTGTACCTTGTCTTTAAGAAACGAGAAATCCTTGCGTTCTTATGTGACCACTCAGTTCTTCAACAAACTGAAAGTTTCGACGAATATGAGCCAGCAAACAATATAAAGAAGAAATTCTTTAAATTCACTCGACTCTATTTTTACGCAATCTTTATCACTGGTGTTGGAATGATTTTCATCCAATTGCCGATATTCACCACCAATAAAGGAGTTCCGGGTTTTATCAGTTTATCCTGGAACAATTCAGAAATTATTTATTGGTCGGCATACTTGTTTATGTCATTGTCTGTAGTTTTGTGCTTCACGGCTAACCTAATTACACCCCTCATTTGGTACATAATGCTGAATTATTCTATCGACTACCAACTGTTTGGAATACAGTTTCGAAAAGGAGTCGAAAATCCAAAGAGAATAAGATTGTCACAACGCAGCATGTTCGTTGAAAATTTAATTGTTTTGATAAAAGCTCATCAAAACTTGACCGAGTACGAATTTACCCAATTGAAAATTGATGTCAGCCTGAATATTTGTTTTTCTTTCAACAAACAGCACAATCGAACGATTCAAGTCGTGTTTCTGTAAGTTATTTTTGGCCCAAATCACTACCAGTGGCATCGGTATTTGCATATCCGTTTACAGCTTAGCTTTTGTGAGTATTATTGCCACAATCCTTAATATCATTGGCCATGACTCATCATGCCATCTCAATTTTAGTCTAGCAACGATAATTTTCTTCAAACTCAAATGTTTGTGGTTATATTGCTCTATGGACTCTTCGACATTTTTTTGGTTATGTACCTGGCAAACGAGATAACCCTTGCGAGTGACCGATTATCTTACTGTTTATACGAGTCCAATTGGATGGATCAATCGGAATCGTGTAAAAAATATGTCCTCATTATGGGCGAAGTGTTGAAGCAGCCGCTCGAACTAGTCATTCTGATATATCCAATGAACTTGGAAACTTTTATGACGGTGAGCGAAAAAAAAACTTTGGATTTTCAATTTGTGCATTGAATTTCCTGCCTTTGTTTGCAAACAGGTTATAAATGGTGCCTACAGCATGTTCAACATTTTGAAAAACTTCCAGTGAGAAGGGCATAAGAAACAAAGCAAATTAATTTACTTTAGAGAAGGTATTCCTTTATGACCAGAGTGGTTTAAATCGACATTTAACCGGTATCATGCCATGCCAGCAGGCTATCGAAAATCTTTTTGTTAAGATATCGAAAATATTCTTTCAGGGTGCCAGTTTAATTCAATGCATCCAAAAATTATACGTCACCCGACACTTGTTAAAAAATGACGTCGCTGACAGGTTGCTAGGAATCTCGCGCCGCGTCATTCACAATAATTCACATTTTGACACATTCTGTATAAGGAAGATGTCACTTTGTGAATTATTGTGAATGACGCGGCGCGAGATTCCATAACACCCGCTGACATGCCACCTCTCTCCCCAATAAATGACGCACCATTACCTGCAACTTGACGCAAAGAAGTCAACATGATAAGTAATCAAACTAAAGTTACCTCTATTCCCTGTTCGTTCAATTACGTCTGATTTTGATAAACTAAGCTCTGATTTCCACTTATGAAAAAGCACTCCGTTTTATCATCGTTTAAAGAATAGAAAAGATGCGTGGTTTAGGCAAACGGTGGCAACTAGCACGGATTGAGTGGGAATTCAGCCTGAGGCTTGATTTTCACCTACCAAAAAAGTACTACATGTGAGAGGCTAAATTGATTTTTTTCAATTTTTGCCAGGCATGGGCGATAATGATTTTCGATAATCGATAATTATCGACTTCTTTTATCGAAAATTAGCAAAAAATATCGATAATCGATAATTATTGATATTTTGATGATTATCAAGATATCGATATATCGATATTTCTGTCCGAAAATACGATATTTAGCGATATATTTCGATATATCGGTATATTATCATGAATTTTCAGATAAATATCGAAATATCGAAATTTTGATAATTATGGAATTTCCATATTTTGATAATTATCGAATTTCCATATTTTGATAATTATCCAATTTCGATATTTTGATAATTATCGATAATTACTAAATTATCGATAACGATATGATTAATCGATTATCGGTCATTTCTTTCGATTGATATTATCGATAATTTTGAACGTCTCCCATCCGTGTTCGTTTTAAACCGTTTGATACAACTGAAAGACTCCTCGTTTGTTCTATGATAACCCTTAAATCTCTACAAAATTACCAGCGTTACAATAGTACCACTCCTTTAGTTCCACTTTTTTCGTAAAAGGAAAAAGTGGAACTATCTTCACGCCGCATATATGCAGCGTTACAATAGTTCCACTTTTTCCTTTTTACGGAAAAAAGTGGAACTAAAAGAGTGGTACTATTGTAACGCCGGTGCGAAACCAGTCATTTGTAACACGACGGAAATTTAGAATGAGCTTGACTGTAATTTCATGGTAGGAAGAAGTTCGGAAATGGTCAAAGGAAAACAAATAAACGTAAAGTTCTTCTGATATTGCATAAAAAGCATCCCGAAATCAATAAATGATAAAGTCAAAAAATCCCAAAAGAAAATAATAGAAATGTAAAAAAATGGCTGAGAAATGTATACAATTTCGATATTTAACTCTCGCTATAACAGTAACACGTACAACATTTCTCACTCACGAATAATTTACGAAGTGTAATAGAAGCTACGTGTACAGGGTGTACAATGTCATCGTCATCTCATTTAGTTAATAAGTTTCACCTGCAACCAAGGGAAAAGTTCCCAAAGAAAATTGGTGTGCAATATGCAATTCATATGTTGTTAGACGAACAGAAATAACGTTGCATTTGAATCTGTTTGAATAATTGAACAGACCTGGCATAGTTCATAATGGACAAATTGCGTAGGTGAATTCAGTTTGATGTTGCGTTCAAACTGAATAATTGATTATTGTAGATTGTTTTACTTGAGCAGAAGTGTGCAAGTGCACATCTGTCAAGTAGAAAAGAACGAAACATACCTTGAAATGATTTGTAAATCGTGAAAATCAATGATAAGGCATTCGATCACTGTTGCGAAATAAACCAGTAAGGAGCGCCTGATTTGACTGGGTACCTGGATAATCTAGTAGCCTTAAATTTGGCGAATAAAATTAATTCAATTTATGTTCATTTGGGTTCATTTTCGTACAGTGTATTAGGTCCCTTTTTTGACGTTTCAAAAAAAAACCGCTCTTACATGGTTTATTTTACTAAGTAAAATGGGCCATGGTGACACTACAAGTACTCTATCGAACACTATTCCAATTTGCGCACGAAAAAGTCTAGCGAATCATAGTTGAAATGTGATTTCAAATCATCACCAAATTTCCTACTCGTAGCCAGTCTGTGATTAAAGCACCACTAACTGGAATTGAGCAAAGAGTTTGCAAATACATACACGAACCCTTGGAAGTTTTTTCAAACCGTCGTCATAAGCTTAGACAAATTAACATAGACTGATATTTCGTATAATAAAATGTGTTCACAACAACAGTTTGTATGATACATATTTCGTACGATTTTACGTATAGTTCAATTTGCCAACTTAATTAAGAGGACACACACATTCTACCAAAAATTTCGTATTTCATGTTGGGACCACATATTTTACGCAATTTTGTTCGAAACTTCACCTCTAAGTAAAAGTCATAAGCCACATAGCCCATGCAACTTTTTGGTTACAGATATCTACATTAATTTGTTACACAACTTGAATCCCAAGCATTCTTCACATCACTGAAGACTGGCTCAATGTCGAATCGATGATAAGACGGACTGTTTTGATCTGAAAGAAAATTCAATACGTCTTGCTTTGTTTTTTTAAAAACTGATTAACTGATTAATTGCAGTAGCTTCCAAAAGAGCCATATCTTGCTATACTTCGACTTCTTTGTGAACTTTTATGGCTGTTCAATGTCAGAGGTTTAACATTCGAAAATTATTCTTCAAGTCGAGTTGCAGTGACAAATAGAGTCAAATGGCGGTCTGCGTGACCTCCCCAAAGTATACAGCCTTGTCTGTAACACACCGTCTGTGGTCGATGAAAAGACGCTTTTAGTGTATTTTTCGAAGATATTGGGAGCGTTAAAATCGTCCACTGCATGGTCAACGTATTCAATGCTGCGTGGAACATTGATGATTAAGGAAAATGTCGATATCAAAGAATTCCGTCATCTACCGCTCACACCTGAAGAAGAAGGGTAAGGGTTATCATGTGAAGAAATCGGCCATTTTGACAAAACCACGAATCTACCGATTTGTTAAAGGAGCACCAGACAAGGAATTTTTGGCCATGAAGGTAATTCTTGACTTTTTCGGGACGAAGGACAAAATGCTAATGCATGGATGATTTTGTTGCAGGTGGCATTGGTGATGGTGTATTGATTACTCTGCCGTTAACTAAAACTGACGTTATTCGACAGTTTGTGGTTGGGGAAGGCGATGATCCTGACATCAATTTGGTACATGTGGTGAAGAAATATTTGGCATTGCGCCCACCGAATCTCGAATCGGAGCGATTTTTCGTGGCATACCGAAAAGGCGTCTGCGTTCGGCAGTTCATTGGAATTCAATTATAATTTGCGAGAATAAACGTTGAAATTACTTTGAAATTCTAAGAATCATCTTTTGCGTCCGAAAAACTTACTTTTACGGACGCAATCAATGGCCGTAAAAGTTACTTTTTCGGACGCGGCCATCTTGGTGTGAGCAGTACCGAAGAAACGCACATTTCATCATTAGAGTGAGCGACGCAAAGCGTCGAATTATGATCGTCAGGCGCAAAAAAGTTTTTTACTTGCCACCAGAAAGCGACAAAAACACTTTTTTGAGAGACATAAAGTGAATTCGCAAACTTCGCCGGTTACCCTACTACAATTAGCCATTTTGATTTGAGATCATAGAAGCATTTCATAATTTGGACATAGGAAATTACCCATATACCGAAAAATTGGAGAAAAAATGTGTGTTTGATGATGCTATTTCAATTCGATTTAAAAATAAAATAATAATAAACACCGCTTTTTATGTTTTTCCGTTCTCATTCGTTTCTATTTATTCCTTCGTTCCACTCGTTCCATATAATATGCACGTCTATAGGATCAGGCAACGCCGTAGCCTAATAAAACATCCGACTTTTCTCAACGTAAACGAATCAAATTTTATTCAAATTTTTCTTCACCTACGGTTTCTTTATGCAACTGTTCATCATGACAAAAGGATATCGAATGGATAATTGACCTGTACCGTTACTCAGTACCCACATTTCTATGTGTAAAATTTGTGGCCTAAACAAATATTTTTAACGTACAAAGTTATGATGGGGTGTGTTTAGTAGAATGCAGGAAAGTATTAGACAGTTTGCGCAAATGACATATAACTTATAAGTCAATTTATAAATCTGAAGTTATAAGTTATAAGTCAGGTGGTCATAAGTCATAAGTTGTAAGTTAACCACATATACAGTCGAAGAAATTTAGTTTTCGGGTTTTCCAAAGGTATTAATCTTATTTAACCCACACTTTATCCCACAACAATGGAATCCACAAATTTAAATTTAGTTAACACAGCGGTCGCAATGACGGCGCTGCAGTCACGATTTCAAAATGTGATATAGGGTGGATAAACTAAATTTTGGTTTTGGTTACATTTTCCCTTGGTTTTTAATTATTACATCAGGCTTCTAAATTAAGAGTAAATTTATGCAATGTAAACCGTTTGAGTTTGAAAAAAGATGTTTTGTATCAGTGAACGATATAGGAAAGCGTTCAGTACGTCTCAACATACAAAAGAACGTAAAATATAATTGTACATTTAGCCACCCTACGTCCGTCATCGCTTCTATTGTCTTCAAAAACATATTGTGTGCTTGTCATGATATGTATCAGAAGTTTGTTTATTTATGTGTCTCATCTAAAATGCTGGCCAGCAAAATTTTGATCATTAAATTCAACGGCAAAATTGATCTAAATGTTAAAATAATTGTGAATAATAGTGAAGTTAATGTGGTTTTGTTTTCTCCTCATAAAGGAATTTGCATCAGTTCGATGTAAAGTGCGGAGCACCATTAGAAAAAAACGAGCCGTCAGAACAGTCGGAGCGTTTGCTGCGACTGAGCCCCGTACAAACCCGTACATCTATTGCGCACGTGACCCTACTTCGTCCGTCGCCCTACTCTTACCGTAAGCCTATTGCGCCCGTAAACATCGTAAAATTCTTATGCAATGTGTACGTCTTAAAAATTGCGCATAGCGCAATTACGAAGCCCCGTACGACGTTCCTTTCAAAAGTAACACAAACTACACTTCCCACTGATCAGTGATTTTGGAATTATCATTTTCACCTACTTATATTGATTTTACAAAAATCCAAAATGGCGGCCGACGGCCATTTTGTTAGGAGGTGGAAAGTACAACGGCTGCTTTACATTCGTTAGTACCTTTCAAACAAAAAAAAATTCATGAAATTCGGTTAAATTTTACTCGAGATATTAACAAAAAACACCACCTTCACTGTACGGCCGAGTAGCCACATATAAGCTCACTCCAAGAGACCTAGCTCACGCTCCGGTAAACCGAATTTCATAAACTTTTTTTCCCTGATTGGTACGGTCAATACCTATCTAATAAATCAAAATCCATCTAAATCCGTTCAAATTTGACTAACCTACAAGCAAAAACGGATTGCCGCCCTGTACCTAGTTCACACCAAGGGGTCTAACTCACGAGTCGGTCATCCAATTTCCATAAACTTTTTTTTTGTGGATAGGTATTGTAAATACCTTTCATTTGATGTATCACTTACAAGTGTAGCCTTTAAATGGCCAGAGAAATCTTTGGAAAACGTTAAAGCACTTATGGGGCCCCAGCTCTGGAGGGGTCGACCCAAAATCGCCCATCTTCGAACTTAGCCTCACTATTTCAACTACCTTTCAGGGAAAAATTTTTTTTTTGAAATCGGATTTGATTTACTCAAGATATCGACGTGACAGACGGACAGACGGACAGACGGACAGAAGGACAGACAAAATTTTTATTGCGGATTCGTTATCTATGAACATAGGCAAACACTTTGCCCTTACCGTCTGCTTCGAATTCCATCAATTACACACGGCATCGTAATCCTATAAGCCCCTTCGTACTTCGTACGGGGCTAAAAACTTGTCGCTGAAGAATGATCAAAAAGTTGCTGGACGCAGTAGCTACAACTAATGCTTTGCAGGATATAGAATAAAAATTAGAGAAACACCAAGAGCCGTCCATTTGAAATCTTCACAATCATCATTTCAACTAAAGGCTTTTTTTAAACGAAACGCAGATTCGGAACATTCTTTTTCGCCAAATTACAATTTCGCATAGGAAATAAATTCAACTCTTTGTATAAGTGAAGCTCATGATTAAGCTCAATCATGAAAACAGAACCTGGTCAGGAATAAGATAAGAATATGAATAAGATGAATTTCAAAGTTCCTGATTTATAATCCTGAGATGCCTGCTCATGCAGTTATGCTTGCTGTTACGATTTCCAAAGAATTTTAATATCAAATTTTAGACAAAATAACAATTTCCAAGTCTGTTTTCTATTTGATTTATTCACGACAGAGTAAAGTTAACCAGGCAGGAGCGCTGATTTGACAAGGGACCATTTGAAATCTTCATCATCATCATTTCAACTAAAGGTTTTTTTTAACCTTTTACGAAATTTATCTAAAAGGCGTTATTTGTTCGAAGTTAGTGAATCTATCCTTTTATAAAAGTTACGAAATGCTGCCTGGTTCGATCCTAAGGAAACTCTTATTTTACGTCAGGTAACGGCATCTTGTTCGATCCTAGGGAATTCATACTTTAACGAAAGATCCCGAGGACACTATCATTTTACGAAAGATAATGTAGAGACATTTCAAAAACGTATTTTTACACTTTGGCGTTTCCTCACACTCTGGCGATTTTTCTCTTCTTCACACTCTATCGATTTTTCTTGGCAATTCATCATTATGGTTGATTTGTTAAATCAACAAGAAAAATCGCCATAATGTGAAAACCAAGAAATATCGCCAAAGAGTAAAGAAACTCCAAGGATCATAGATAATTGAAAATTTGTCTTTATGGCGTTTCTTCACACTTCTGAGACTTTTCAAATCAACTAATCAAGAAAAATCGCCAAAGTGTGAAGAAACTCCAAAATATGACAAATCGCCAAATAATACAATATTGTCGATTTGACTATAACTTTTTATTTAGAAAAAGATTGTACGGGACAGTATGTACTGCATATCATATAATTCCTCTCTCTTGTGTTTATCTGTGTTCTACGAAGCCAAAATATAATTTCGGACTACAAGTAAACCGTCTCGACTGCCCAGTAGTTATTTTCCTAAGTTCCTAATGAGTGCAAAAAGGCTATTTCAACATTAGTTAGGAAAGCATAATTTTTATGTGAATGTTTCTGAGGTTTTCCATCTTAATATTTTCATGAAGTTACAAATAATCCACAGAAAATTTTATTACCCTAGAACGAGGTCGGAAATACAATAAATCACGGCAGAGTAAAATAAACCAGGCAGGAGCGGTTCATTTTCGAAACGTCAAATAAGGGACCTAATGCATTGTATGAAAATGAACTCAAATGAACACTGACATAAATTGAAAAATTTTGTTCGCAAAAAATATTGGGCTACTAGATTATTCAGGTCCCTTGTCAAATCAGCGCTCCTGCCTGGTTAACTTTACTCTGTCGTGAATAAATCAAATAGAAAACAGACTTGGAAATTGTTATTTTGTCTAAAATTTGATATTAAAATTCTTTGGAAATCGTAACAGCATGCATAACTGCATGAGCAGGCATCTCAGGATTATAAATCAGGAACTTTGAAATTCATCTTATTCATATTCTTATCTTATTCCTGACCAGATTCTGTTTTCATGATTGAGCTTAATCATGAGCTTCACTTATACAAAGAGTTGAATTTATTTCCTATGCGAAATTGTAATTTGGCGAAAAAGAATGTTCCGAATCTGCGTTTCGTTTAAAAAAAGCCTTTAGTTGAAATGATGATTGTGAAGATTTCAAATGGACGACTCTTGGTGTTTCTCTAATTTTTATTCTATATCCTGCAAAGCATTAATTGTAGCTACTGCGTCCAGCAACTTTTTGATCATTCTTCAGCGACAAGTTTTTTTTTTCTAATGGTGCTCCGCACTTTACATCGAACTGATGCAAATTCCTTTATGAGGAGAAAACAAAACCACATTAACTTCACTATTATTCACAATTATTTTAACATTTAGATCAATTTTGCCGTTGAATTTAATGATCAAAATTTTGCTGGCCAGCATTTTAGATGAGACACATAAATAAACAAACTTCTGATACATATCATGACAAGCACACAATATGTTTTTGAAGACAATAGAAGCGATGACGGACGTAGGATGGCTAAATGTACAATTATATTTTACGTTCTTTTGTATGTTGAGACGTACTGAACGCTTTCCTATATCGTTCACTGATACAAAACATCTTTTTTCAAACTCAAACGGTTTACATTGCATAAATTTACTCTTAATTTAGAAGCCTGATGTAATAATTAAAAACCAAGGGAAAATGTAACCAAAACCAAAATTTAGTTTATCCACCCTATATCAAATTTTGAAATCGTGACTGCAGCGCCGTCATTGTGACCGTTGTGTTAACTAAATTTAAATTTGTGGATTCCATTGTTGTGGGATAAAGTGTGGGTTAAATAAGATTAATACCTTTGGAAAACCCGAAATCTAAATTTTCTCGACTGTAAAGTGAAAGTTATAAGGTCATAAGTTTATAGGTCAGAATCATGTCCGGAGCGATAGCGGAGGACTTGACGCAGTCTAATTTCCAAAAAAAAGAACGAAGAAATTTTTTTGAGACGCGGCAACTATATATAGGCGAGAATTTAAGTTTCTTTCCTTTGGCCTGTATCACCACAAATCCTATTCGTGCTTCAAATACGAGCAAAACGAGCTATCACTCGACTATGTAACTTTAAAATTGCCGGAGATACATCGTTTTGAAGTTTGTCATTTTGATAGAAAATACACCAAATTAACGTTTTCCAAACAATCAAAATCTTTCAACTTACTCTGTATGTTTCTATCTATCTATCTATCTATCTATCTATCTATCTATCTATCTACCGACGGTCGATCTCGGAAACCAGTCAGCCAATCTCCATGAAATTTTGCAGGAGTCTCAGGGTGGGCATAAAAATGAATATGTGATACGCCATTACCCCAGGAAAAACCAGAATTTTGTTTTATTGGCCTCGAAGTGGTTTCTGAGTGTGGTTTTCGAGGGTCGGGAACGCGTTTTCGGCTGTAGCTTAGCTGTATTGAAACCTACAGAGGCGTGCGACCCATTAAATGAAAGGTATTCGTACCACGATTCGAACAAAAAAAATAATTAAAAAAATCGGGGCAGATTCGTTTGAGCTAGAGTGATTAGAGTGACCAAATTTTGAGCTACTCGAGCGTAGGATGAAAGGACTAATATTTTTTTGGGTTATGAGAGATAGTGAATTACTTTCTTCGGCAAAGTCTCAGAGTTTTACGAGTAGAACAGAGGGGCATATGTGAAAAATGTCGAAAGTTGGAAATGGGTGGGTCAATTATGTTTTTAGAGGTATTTCTTGAATGGTGGCAGATAGAGAGTTACTTTCTTCGGCAAAGTCTCAGAGTTTTATGAGTAGAACAGAGAGGCATATGTGAAAAATGTCGAAAGTTGGAAATGGGTGGGTCAATTGGGGTTTTGGAGATATTTCTTGAATGGTGGCAGATAGAGAATTACTTTCGTCAAATTTTCGATTTTCGTCAAATTTTCGAATTTCGTCAAATTTTCGATTTTCGTCAAATTTTCGATTTTCGTCAAATTTTCGATTTTTGTCAAATTTTCGATTTTTGTCAAATTTTCGATTTTTGTCAAATTTTCGATTTTCGTCAAATTTTCGATTTTCGTCAAATTTTCAAATTTCGTCAAATTTTCAAATTTCGTCAAATTTTCGAATTTCGTCAAATTTTCGATTTTCGTAAAATTTTTGAATTAAAACTAAACTGTTATAAAAAGCAGTGTTGACTGCACTTCTAAAACGACTGATATCCCAACAAAAATCTCTTCGAGAAAAGTGTGACGCAGTCTTTGAAATACAATTTCTAAAATGAATGATATCGCTAGAGTTGACGCTTTCAGCTTCGTTACGCAAAAATTAAATTTTACACCCAATTAGTTCAAACAAGCTGGCTTAGGTTTTCTCATCATCTGCCAAATAATTTTTACAAAAAAAATTTGACTGGAAACAACCAAAATTTTACCAAGAAAATCTGCGTCGCAAAGTGGCAGATGTTCAGGAACAGACCAGCAAGAAAATTTATCTGCCACATACGATGCAGGTTTTTTTGGTAAAATTTTGGTTGTTTCCAGTCAAATTTTTTTTTTGGTAAAAATTATTTGGCAGATGATGAGAAAACCTAAGCCAGCTTGTTTGAACTAATTGGGTGTAAAATTTAATTTTTGCGTAACGAAGCTGAAAGCGTCAACTCTAGCGATATCATTCATTTTAGAAATTGTATTTGAAAGACTGCGTCACACTTTTCTCGAAGAGATTTTTGTTGGGATTATTAAAGTGGAAAGTTATAGAGTTGGGAGATAGTGGATCATATAGAGCAATTAAACCTTAGAAACCAACCTACAGTAACGTCAATAATCCCAAAAATATAGAAGTCAACCCACAAAATCATGTAGAATCCATCAAAATCATGAATTTCTTGGGCTGAGCTGAGAAAGTCAACGAAGAAAAATTATTTGCTTATTGTTGTTTGTTTACATGATTGGTCATAATAAATTTTTCAGAATTTCGTTGGCTTTGACGAATATTTTAAGTAAACCGTTGATTGTAATGTTAAAACAACACAAGAAGCACATTTCCGCACCAAATCTGAATTAAATCACATCGAAATCACCGAATTAATTTCAACTTTCACAACCGAGTTCACAACTAAATTTTTGTGTTGGTGATTTGACGTTTCAAAAACAATACTAATGTTATGATTAACGCTTGGATTAACGACTTTAACGACGATTTTCTTCGTTAAGAGGTTCCGAGCGTACGCTGAAATTGTAGCATACATTTCTGCGTTCCGAAATTTTTGATCGCTGATATCTTTTTACGAGAGCCCTTTTTGAAAAATGTACGACCACATTTTCGAGTAAAAATATGTCAGCTTTGAATAAAAAATAAAATTGTCTGTGAAAGGTGAAAGGTGAAAGGAAGCTATACCGGAAAAACATGATTTTACACTTTTGATTATAGCCTCAATAGAAAACGATTACTTTGATGAAATTTGATTTTGTTGGGTAGTGTGAGTAAATGATCTTAAGTTTGTTTTCGATAATGTGCATGATACAAGTAGAAAGAAAAATTTAATCAGTAGATGCCCAGCCGGTAAACACCTCTTGTTACTCAATCATATCTAACAACAGAAAAATGCCTGCTATCAAATGAGCACACTATGATAGAAAAGTTTAAGAAATTTAATGAAAAACACTAAGAGGCATCGATACTTAGCTAAAATTGTAGCCTACATTTGCGTGTCTCGTATTTCATTTTTGAAGATTTCTTTTCATCAAAATCCTTTTTTAAAAATGTACGACCGCAATAATGACCAAGAATGTGTTAGCTTTAAATAAAAATTAGTTGTGGTTGTTGTTGTTCGATCAGCTCTGAGAAAAGCGAGCAGTTTAAAGAAATTTACATAAACTGCTCATTTTTTTCAGAGCTCGTCAAACTGCTTTAACGAAGTCTGCTAAAAGTGGTCGTTATTGAGGTCGTACATTTCTGAATAATTATTCTGGTGGAAAGATATCATCAAAAGTAAACAAAAATCCAGTATTTAAAAAACGCCCAAATGTATGCTTTTCAGCGAAGCACCGATGTCTCTTAAATGTAACCATCATTCTTTGTAGGCAATATAAGATAAGTCATTCTCAACTAATTTCTGAATAATTTTTTAACTGCATTATTCCAACAATCAAACAAAATATTTTACAACTCTCATACGGAGTGTGAAGTTTGCGGCCAGAGCGAAGTGAGGGCCGTAATTCGCACGAGTCGCATTTTATTTATGATTTATGGTTAATTGAAAATCTTGCTGCAAATTTATAAGAAAAATGATAACTCAAATAGGAGTGAAAAATCATTCGGTCTTACGTTCGAAGAACTTTTTCTTTGTCAAATTTTGTTGTCATTTGCATATAGTTTAGAGTATCCGATATATTAATGTGCTAAGTTTGACAATTTTTTTAGGAATACCGCATTTATAAAAAAAAGGATCAAATGTAGGCATTTGTATTAGTAAAGCTTCGGAAGTTCAGCAATGAAATTGATCAAAAATAAATTGAAAAAATTGTCAGTCAAGGGACCTGACCAGCCCAAAAGGTGGTGCCTAGTTTAGTCATAGGAAATCTTAGACAAATTTATTTGTAAATTAAGAACAAAATTACGTAAAAATTGTGTTCCCGACATGAAAAACGAAATATTTTATAGTGTGAGAATTGGCGGATATATTACCGCGAAGAATTCGATTTTTTTTTCTACACAAATAACTATTTTGAATTAAAAAAAATAAAAATATTGGAACGATTACCTTGTAGATGAAGGTGGAAACTTTCACACACATTTTACCGCATACCTTCTCAGCTAACGATAAATTGTGGAGTGGTGCTAATTGTGGTAGTGGTATGTATTAGTTTTGTAAGATATAAAAGTGCATGTATGGCATGTGTAAAGGCAGTGTCATTTTAGCAGAGGATTGTGATGGTAAATAACTAATAAAAATAATAAGATAAAAAATAAAATGTTTACGACTGAGATGGACAAAAAAATTGAGCAATTAACAAGATTATTCTACCAGAGTGGAGTATGGCAGAGTGACGAAGTATCCGAATACCGTATAATAAGCGCGAAATTATTTTACACTTTTTTCGGTGTTTCGCTCCCAATTTTTCTTGGAACTAATTCGGTTCTATGTACGGATCGGAATGAATCTTTTTTTTCAGCAGAGCTTTCAATTTTAACGTCGATTGTATTTGTGAAACTTTTGTACCTTCTATACAAGAAATCAGAGGTCCTTACATTTTTATATGGTCAGACCGTTGCTCAGTCAATTCAAAATCGTGAAGAATACCTGCAAGTGAACAAAAAGATAAAACAATTTATGAGTTTCGTGCGACTATATTGTTTGACGATATTTATAACCGCTCCTTTGATCATTGCTTGTAAGCTGCCTATATTCTCCTCCGAAAGAAGTTTGCCCCTTTTTATTAGTTTCTCGTGGAACGATTCAGAAATTATTTTTTGGAGTGCCTATTTGTTCGTATCATTGTCATCTATCTTGTACGTCATAGCTAACTTTATTACACCCTTAATTTGGTACATAATGCTGAATTATTCTATCGAATTGGAATTGTTGGGAAATAAATTCAGAAGATTAGGAGTGGGAAAGAAAGCCAAGGTGGTCAAGAACAAGAAGAACGTCACATCGACACAACGAAAAATGTTCGTTGAAGATTTAATTGTTTTGATAAAAGATCATCGCAACTTGACCGAGTACGACTTCTTCGCAATTGGTGGTTGAATTTTCAAATAATTTCTTTTTATCGAGAAACAGAACAATCGAGCAATTCAGATCCTGTTTCTCAAAATTATTTTTGGGTCAAATCACAACCAGTGGCATAATTATTTGTGCTTCGGTTTACAACTTAGCCTTTGTGAGTAACGACTGAAATACCGAAAGTAATAAAAATGTGCAACTTGTAGTCTCATCTCAATTTAGGCATCGAGCCAGCATATTGTTCAAATAGAGTTCTATATTGTTATGCTGATGTATGGAATCATTGATATTTTTCTGGTTATGTACTTGGCAAACGACATTACCCTGGCGAGTGACCGACTATCTTACTGCTTATTTAAGTCAAATTGGATAGAGCAAACTGAATCATGTAAGAAATGTGTTCTCATCGTGGGTGAGGTGTTGAAGCAACCGCAACAACTGGTGATCTTGATATATCCAATGAACTTGGAAACTTTCATGACGGTGAGTGAAAGGCTCTGAATTTGATCTTTGCTTCAATTTAATGTATTCATCGCAAGCAGATTATTAATGGAGCCTACAGAATGTTCAACATTTTGAAAAGTTTTCAGTGAAGAAATAAATCATTGGACACAATTGAGTGCTTTAAAATTTACTTTAAAATTCTGACAAAGTTCCGAAAAATTCCGAAAAATTCTTGAATTTTTTTAGGAACTTTCTCAGAATAATTCGCAATTTTCAGAATTAAAGCTCATAGACATAGGTCTAGATTTATTATATAGAATAGTGAGTCGTGGGGCTATTTTTGTTCACAAAGCAGTTGTCAATAAATGTTTTTACATGTAACCATGAAATCGCATTCTTTAAGGAACAAACATAAATAAGAATCTTCAGAAATTCATTGAGGTGTAACCTCAAACATGACGTATATTTATAATCGACTTTAACATGGAAATAACATAACTTACGAGAATCTCAGCCTCTTCTGGTAGTCAAAGCAAATAATATATCATCTTCAAGATAAGGTACTTTCAGACGTAACCTCACTTAAGTTTCGTAAAATTTTTCGTTCATTTGTATGAGATTTTTTTTAACGTGTATGGCATTTCCTAACGTGGATGGCATTTCAAACGACCTTGAAGATGATCTATTCAACTTTCGTCAAATTTATATAGAAATTACGAGGCAAAGGAAACCACGTCAAATTTTCGTTAAAAAGTTCGTAGATCGAATAAATCGCTTAATCACACGAATATAGATAGAACGTTAAATTACGTTAAATTAAACTATTAAACATTCAGGATGATCTTAAATTCATCAAGATTTGATATTAAAAAAATCACTTCCACCATCTGTTGTATGACAATCGTTGTCTGATACTATCATTTTCCGGGAAATAATTTGGCTCTTCACGCTCATGTCTCCACACTATTGCATCATTGCATCGATTAATTCAATTTGGTGGAGCTGCCAGCTGCCACCCGTAACAATATGGTTACTTATAGATCATTTTCAAGTTACGGTACTTTCAAATCTGGAGTAATCTGGCACACCATAAGAATTGAGAATCTGGCACAGCCATGACTTTTCGTTACATGTCGTAAAAAGGCGCATACTATGATCGCGTGTGCCAGATTCCCCGATGCCTTTCAAACGTTACCTCAGATTATTTTCGTTGTGTTTTATTTAATCCAAACTTTTATGTCAAAAAAGAGCTGCCATTTGAGTACTAAATTTAAAATCCTGTGTAAAAAAAAGAACGAACAATAGGCGGCGGTTCAAAATCTTTCGTTCAAATGACATTACAGTGAACGACATCTCAAATGTCTCACTGTCATTTTTTTCAGAGAATGTCATTGTGAATTTGCAATGACACAATAAAATTCTCAGAAAAATGTGACAGTGAGACATTTGAGATGTCGTTCACTGTATTTTTAACGTGCATGGTAGTTCTTAACGTATGGATGGCATTTCAAACGGTCTTGAAGATGATCTATATGTCTTTGTGTTACACTTTTTCTGAAACTCGTCCAGTTTTGATAGAATTAGCCATCTTACGCTGTCATGGCATTGAATTGTAAACTGAGCTTACATACACCCAGCGTCTTGATAACCACCTCTCGCAAAATTAGATCGTGAATATTTTAGGAAGCTCATCTCATCGTATCAAGTTGCACGGCTGTACCTGCAACAATGCAACGCGTTCCCAAGAAAATATTTAATATGCCAATAGTGAAGTTAACGCAGGACCGGACTGTCAGCTCGGGCAGAAGAGTGAAACGACTTTCTAGATTTTTTTTTCTCACTCTTCCAAAGACTTTGAAAATGTGATATGAAGAACATGCAAATAAATAGTTATTTCCGTAACTTATGCCCAAGGCATGAAAAGCAATTTGCAAAGTCTAATCAATTGGCAGATGTTAGTCCGATTGAAAAAATAATTGCTTTATCGGAGTCCTGAGATCAAGCACTACACACTGGCATCTTGTCTGATCAAAATCCGTCGATTCGAAATTATTTTTCAGTTGCCGTTATACTCGTGCTTATTTTATGCCGATCGAAATGAATCTGTCTTTTCAGTACAGGCTGCAGTGCGTTGGTTAGACTAATTTTTGGTGTGAAAGATGCAATTCAATTGTTGAATCAATTGTGGTTCGGAAAGTACAATATTTATTTCAATATGATTCCTGAGTGCAACACCCTACCATGTTCACTATACTCTGAAAATTCGTTCAAACAGATAGTAGTCATTAGAGATCACTAAAATGACCGCTGGCGTGACGATCGACGGTTCGGTTTTGTGTGCAAACTAATGACAACCAACTTTGCTTCTAAGGGAATTCCCCGTATTTAGTTCATTTGCATTCATTTCAAAGAATTGGACGCACTCACTTATTCATTACTATGTGAAAATGTGAAGTTGGTTTCGATTAGTTTGCACACTTTTCCCCACCATTCCTCACGTTTCCGTCATCAGTTTCACCAAACGAAGAGATCTATAAGCCAATATGTCCGTTGAGCAATAGGTTTCTTCCATTGTACGGTGAAAACGAATTTTGACAGGCCGAAAACAACCGACCGTCATCCACAGAAGCAAACATAACCGCAACTTAATCAATTTTGTTCGTTAAAACTGCAAAGTGAGGTTCTGTGGATGACGATTGACATTTTGAACGGCCTTGGAAGAAACCTATTGTTCTGTGAGACAAATGGTTCAATCCCCGGTGCTGACAAGTTGGAATTTCTAAAATTCATAAGTAGGCTTTGATTCTGGGAAGTCAGTGCAAACGTTTACAAATGACAATTTATTTCGGTAGTTAGGAGCGAAAGTAATGTTTAATGTGAATATTACGTCTAAAATGAAGTGAAATTTCATAATTTTAATATTTAATGCTTTAAGCTTATGATAAAGCTACAGTTTGATGTCTCCAACATGTCCTATGAATATTTAATTAAACGAATAGTGTTTCAAATCAACGGTGGACATGTGTTCAATCTCATCGTATTAAGTTACAAATTATACCTGTAACAATGCATCGTGTTCCCAAGAAAACATTAAATGTGGCCGGCCGCATAGTTTGATTTATTTTTGGTTCTTCCTTTTAATAATTTAAGCGACGGAAAACGTGTTTGCAACCGACGCGTTTTACTGCCACGTGTAAAATGTCACCGTAATCATATTTAGCTATTAAGTTTCACCTGCGACCAGGCGAAAGTTTCCCAAAGGAAAATAGGAATGCAACTCAGTTCATGCATTGCTGTAACGATCCAAAATTACGTTTGAACGGATTCTTTTTGAATAATTGGATAGAACTGGGCAGAAAATTGAATTCAGTTAGACGTAGTATTCGAATCGTTTTTGTTTAAATCGTCTTGAATAATAGAATAGACTCGAAGAAATATGACATATAAGAGCAACCCATATTAACAACCTCTCCCTCTTACAAAAGAAATGATATGACACAAAAGTCTCTGAAAAGAGGAAGGAGTGACGCAACCCCCATATTTACAATATTTCAAAATAATAAATGATGAAGACCAACTGTTTATCTTTAAAAAAATTAAGTGACGATTGCGAAAGACAATTAGGAAAAATGATGTCAAAATTATTTTGAGTTCCCTAGCGTTGAAAGTGGTTAGGGACAACAACCCCTCAAAACCAGTGGCGCTACACTGAAGATTCTGTCCACTAAAATTCCAAAGCACAGAGTGTTCACATTCTGTTTAAAGAAGAAATTCAGGTGTACAGTGTTCACAATGTGAACTTCACATTCTCTACACGGAAAAAATCAGGCATACAGAGTATTCACATTCTGTGTACACAACTATTTTGAGCACGAACTGTGAATTTTTCAGTTTGTTAATATTTTGTGAACAGAAGTCGATTTTAATTTATCGTTTTACCCGAAGGAGAACTTTTTAGCCACGTATAAGGGCTTATAAGATTAATATGCCGTTTTTAACACGTCGAATTGGAAGCAGACAGTAAGGGCAAAGCATTTGGTTATGTTCATAGATGACGAATCCGCAATAAAAACAAGGCATCAGAACAGTCGGAGCGTTTGCTGCGACTTAGCCCCGTACAACCCGTAATCCTATTTCGTCCGCAACCATAATACGTCCGTAGCCCTAATAAGCCCGGAACCCTAATACGTCTACAACCCTCTAATGCGTCTGTTACCAAAATGCAAGTCAAGTTGGGCATGGTCAAATTTACTGAAAGTGTTCATTTTTAAAATTGCGCATAGCGCAATTACGAAAGCCCGTACGAAGTACCTCTCAAATAAAACCAACAATTTACGACATTATTTTAGAAACCAAAAATTTTTTTGCCAACTTTCTATTGGGTATTCAATTACCTCTCAAATGAAACAAAAACTAGCAAAATCGGATGAGATTTACTCGATTTATGTGCAAAAAACACTTAGGGCCGAGTAGCGGCCTTAGTCCAAGGACCCTAATTTGAAACTTTTTTTGTCATCATTCTATTCGGCATTCAATTACCTTCCATAAAAAACTAAAACTAGCAAAATCGGATGAGATTTACTCGATTTATGTGCAAAAAACACTTAGGGTCGAGTAACGACCTTTGAGCCCTCCCAACAAGCCCACGTTGCATCTTACCCAAAAACAATGTTCAGCAACTTTGTTCTACTCGTCAATACCTTTCGTTTGATATATCACAAGCAGCTATTGCGTGCGTATTTCGGTAGATATCGTCGAAAGACTGAAAAACACCTATAGGGCCCTAGCTCTGGAGGGGCCGACCCTACCATGCCCATTTTCGAACTTGACCTTACTTTTGTCGATACCAATCGGGGAAAAAAAGAATTTTGAAAAAAGGTTGTGATTTACTCAAGCTAGAGGGTTCACGGACGGACGGGCTTGTTGGGAGGGCTCAAAGGTCGTTACTCGGCCCTAAGTGTTTTTTGCACATAAATCGAGTAAATCTCATCCGATTTTGCTAGATTTAGTTTTTTATGGAAGGTAATTGAATACCGAAAAGAACGTGACGAAAAAAGTTTCAAATTAGGGCCCTTGGACTAAGGCTGCTACTCGGCCCTAAGTGTTTTTTGCACATAAATCGAGTAAATCTCATCCGATTTTGCTAGTTTTTGTTTCATTTGAGAGATAATTGAATGCCGAATAGAAATGATGACGAAAAAAGTTTCAAATTTGGGCCCTTGGACTAAGGCCGCTACTCGGCCCTAAGTGTTTTTTGCACATAAATCGAGTAAATCTCATCCGATTTTGCTAGTTTTTGTTTCATTTGAGAGATAATTGAATGCCGAATAGAATGATGGCAAAAAAAGTTTCAAATTTGGGCCCTTGGACTAAGGCCGCTACTCGGCCCTAAGTGTTTTTTGCACATAAATCGAGTAAATCTCATCCGATTTTGCTAGTTTTTGTTTCATTTGAGAGATAATTGAATGCCGAATAGAATGATGGCAAAAAAAGTTTCAAATTTGGGCCCTTGGACTAAGGCCGCTACTCGGCCCTAAGTGTTTCTTGCACATAAATCGAGTAAACCTCATCCGATTTTGCTAGTTTTTGTTTCATTTGAGAGATAATTGAATGCCGAATAGAATGATGGCGAAAAAAGTTTCAAATTTGGGCCCTTGGACTAAGGCCGCTACGCGGCCCTAAGTGTTTTTTGCACATAAATCGAGTAAATCTCATCCGATTTTGCTAGTTTTTGTTTCGTTTGAGAGATAATTGAATACCGAAAAGAACGTCGCGAAAAAAGTTTCAAATTTGGGCCCTTGGACTAAGGCCGCTACTCGGCCCTAAGTGTTTTTTGCACATAAATCGAGTAAATATCATCCGATTTTGCTAATTTTTGTTTTATTTGAGAGGTAATTGAATACCCAATAGAAAGTTTGAGAGGTACTTCGTACGGGCTTTCGTAATTGCGCTGTGCGCAATTTTAAAAATGGACACTTTCAGTAAATTTTACCATGCCCAACTTGACTTGCATTTTGGTAACAGACCAACAGACGCATTAGAGGGTTGTAGACGTATTAGGGTTCCGGGCGTATTACGGCTACGGACATATTATGGTTACGGACGAAATAGGATTACGGGTCGTACGGGGCTAAGTCGCAGCAAACGCTCCGACTGTTCTGATGCCTTGTTTTTTTGGAAATTACTAATAACGGATTGGAAATAATATTCTGTAAAATGTTACTGTTGGTTCATTGTGGATTCTGGGGAGATCATTCTCTATCGGGTCCTTTTTTCGATTCTATCGTAGTTAACCGTTAAAATGTCATATATTTTAGTGTCTTCAGTGGAGACAACCACTTCAAGTCCAACATTTTAATGGTTTTCTCTACCAAAGACGTTAAAATGTTTGACATTTGAACGGTTAAGTACTATAGAATTGAAAAAAGGATCCGATAGAGAATGACAGCCGTAATTCGAAGAGTCTCACTCATTTTTAAACTGAAATGCTTTTTATTTAGTTCTAATCATTTTTGGTCAGAGTGGTAATAAATAGTATACCAAGGATCAAAACGGAGTGGAGTCCGAGGACGGTTTTCACCACCGTGGTCAAAAACAACGATGTATGTCTACTATTTTCCATCCTGGAGTACCAAAGTCACATTCCGAACAAAACATAACAACAAAACTGAACAACACATTATAGCAGTGCAAAAGCAAGTATAAATGCCGAAAGCAATCCGTATGAATGCCGAAAGCAATCCGTATGAATGCCTAAAGAAGTCCGCTCCGTATGCATTCTCACAAATGTCGAAAAATAAGCAATCCTTATAAATGCCGAAAGACATCCGTATGAATGCCGAAAGCAATCCTTATGAATGCATTGTCACAAAAGACAAAAAAATTATATTCGCGTGCATACAATGACTTGACACATCTGGGAAATTATAAACATAGGATCGAAAATGACATAAGCGGGAATAAAAATTTAGAGAAAAGAGTAGGATAGAATGTTGCTCTTTTGGTACTAAATTTGGTGAGAGAATGTGACGTTTTTGGTACTCCAGGTTGAAAAACAATTTTTGACAAGCCGAAAACGAACGAGAGCATCCACAGAGCCATAACCTCAACGCTTTTGCGAAAAATTCGTCAACAACAACGATGTGTTTTTGCATGAATATGAATCTTTTGAATTGTATTGATTTGTGTTGATTTTGACATTATAGTCGAAAAATATTGTTGCTGACATGTTACGCCGGAAGCACACGAGCAATTTTGCGTTGATGGGATCGACAATAATACTGCGTTTTCCATTGTTTAGCTTGTGGTGAATATCCAATTACAATGGAAAACGCAGCATAATTGTCGTTCCCATCAACGCAAAATTACTTGTGTGTTTTCCGCCTGAGTAAATGAGGGTTTTCGCGTGTTCGCACCTCATATCTAATGCACAAAACAACCCCATTTACTAACTAGTTAGCAAAATAGCTATTTGTGTTTTTTTTATGTCAAATCTATTGAATTTACATGCATTTAAAAAAAAATCAAATGCAACGTAATAATTTGTAAAATAAGAACTGCGTTACACGCCTACTTTGGGATTTTTTTTTTGTATAGTTGCAGGTGAAACATAAAGTATGATGACATTGATGATGACATTGTGTACTGTCTATTGTCGATTTGAAAAACATCAGTTACAAACTCATTATAGATCCGAACTCTAAATTATTAATAATAAATGTTGGGTGAAATCAGCCCTATTCGGCTTGACGATAAAAGTTTTAAAATAGTATGTTGTGTTACAAGTGTTGTAATGTTGGTTTTTTCCGCACTATACCCAAGTTTTCCATACTAGCGGAGTGAGGGCTGATAGAAAAGCTGATTACTATTCCGGAGTCCTTAGGGCATGTTGGTTTTTAATGGAAACATATTATTTGTCGTTTACAATCATAATGCAACTAAACTTTCAAATACTGAGAAGCAAAATTGAAAATTTGTCGCATGAATAAACTACACAAATCAAAAACACTGAGGCCAGTCCTTGTTGGGCCCATTGTGTTATTTCTCCGTTCAAAAATTGTCAGTTTCCCCTTTGGGGAGCGAGTAGCCACTTGCTTCCTATAATAAAAGAAAGCACGTTAGCCAGTCTAGTCTTAAGTGTTCTTCAGTAGTCAAACAAAAGTCTCCTAGATGCTTAGTCCTGAAACTCTTTGAAACTCTTTAGAGCCGGGCAAGTGCATATGAAATGTCTTGCTGTTTCCGGTTCTAGCCCACATCCTCTGCAAGTTGGATCACTTACTATACACCTATTGAGGTGATAACCCAAGCTGTTGTGTTCTGTAAGGATTCCAACCAGCCCTCGCAACTTTTCTCTACCGAGATTCAACAGAAATTTGGTGTTCTTTGCGTTGCATCCCGCCAAAAATTCTTTTGACTGTCTACAGGTCGCAAGCGAATCCCATCTTTCCTGATGACGTTGTTTAGTCCTGTCCCTCACGAAAGATTTGATCAGACCTGCGTACCTACTCATGGCAGGCACTGGTCCGATGAAATATGAACTGCTACCGTCTCTTGCTAGTCCGTCAGCTTTTTCGTTACCCAGCACTCCGGAATGGCCTGGCGCCCAGGTCAATATGATTTCATTGTCTCTTGACAGGGTTTCCAGCATTTCAAGGCACTGGAGAACTACTCTGGACGAGACTTTCACTGAAGACAGTGATCCGATAGAAGATTCACTGTCTGAACAGATCAGAATCTTTTTATTCATGGTGCCATCTCGTAGCATCTCTCTTGAACTTTCACAAATAGCGACTACTTCCGCCTGAAAAACGGTGGTATATGCACCCAAAGGTGTGGATATTTTAAAATTCAGATCCTCTGAGTATACTCGTTCCTTCACTCGTTTCAGATCCATCTCTGTACACCGTAACATGAAGGCATGTGCTATACGATGGGATTTTTTTACTTAAATCCGTCAAGTAAAAAATCTTTTTTTTCTGTTGACATTGGCTCTGTGGCAGCGACATCTTTCAGTGAATCGTTCCCTTTTGGTAGAGTTGGCATAGATTAGAACAAAAAGAATTGATGTCATAATCCCTCTCCTGATGACGAACGATTATTAAATTATACATTTGTGCATATCGATTTTATAAACAATGGGATCAACACTAGCTTCATAATGGATTCAAGTACATGTTCTACCAGTATCAATTTGCGATTGGATAGTAACAGACCAGAATAAAGATTCAGAGAAAATGTTTACATTTCAAGTAAACGGAACACTGCTTCAACATTTTGTCAACCTGTTTTACCAACTTGGAATATGGGGAAGTGACGAAGAATCTAATTTCCGTAAAATCGGCAAGAAATTAACGCACACGTTTTACGGTGCTTTGTTCCCGATATTCTTTGCAACTAATGCTCTTCTGTGTACCGATCGAAACGAATCTATTTTTTCAGCACAAGCTGCAATCATAGTGATGGTATTATACGTGAAGTTTTCGTACCTTCTGTTCAAGAAACCGGAAATCCTCGCATTTCTACATGATACGATCGTTGTTCATTCAATTGAAAATCTCGACGAATACGAGCATACCAACAAAAAGATAAAAAAGTTTATGGGATTCGTACGACCGTATTGTTTTGCATTCTTTTTAACGGCTCCTTTGATCATTGTTTTGAAGCTGCCAATATTCTCCGACGACAAAGTTCTGCCTGTTTTTATCAGTTTATCGTGGAACGATTCAGAAGTAATTTATTGGTTGGCGTACACGTTCGTGTCATTGTCAACCTCCTTGTACGTCGTAGTGAACTTACTAACTACATTAATTTGGTACATAATGCTCAATTATTCCATCGAGTATGAATTGGTAGGAAATAAATTGAGTAGATTAGGACATAAAAATGCCCGGACAAGAGGCAAGATGGTCAAGATCCAGGAAAGCTTCGAATTGCCACAGCGTAGTATGTTCGTTGAAGAATTAATTGTTTTGATAAAAGCTTATCGTAACTTGATCATGTAAACACGATTCGTAAATTCAAAAATCGATTTCCACTAATTACTCTTCGAAACAGAACAATAGAGCGGTTTACATCCTGTTTCACAACATTATTTTTGTGCCAAATAGTCACCAGTGGCATTGTTATATGTGCATCCGTTTATAATATAGCTTTTGTGAGTATTTGTTTTCAAATAAGTATTTAGTGTGTCCGCTAAGGCAAAAGATTGTGCAAATTGAGGTAAAATTGATTTTATTATGATCTGTATGGAATGCTGATTCCAAAATCATCAGGGGCAACTCCGGCAACTCACTCGTTCCTCCATTATGTCACTTTGGCTTCACTGAATTTTCATGACCATTTCCAAACAGATATCGATGTGGAATAAGCCAAGGCTGTATAATTTGGAGAGGTCACGCAGACCGCCATTTTATTAGATACGCGGGAACACACCACTTCTGAAGATTTTACATGTAAAAATATTCACCACATCATCAAGACGACGAGAATCATCAGAATAGGTGAATTTTTGTATGAAATCGGCAATTTTATCATCAACTTTGGTGTGTATTCGTATCTGCGTGACCTCCCCAAAGTGTACAGCCTTGGAATAAGCTGTAAAATATTCTTAAATGTTCAAAGTTTTTTTTAGAATAATTTTTTTGTTGACAAAAAAAATCCAAAATGGCCGAAAAAAATGAACTTCCGCCATTCCGAATTGATCACTCAACCATTTTTTTTGTATCTTTTTCCTTACAGCCTAATCCACTTCCTTCAAAACAATACAAAACTGCACATTTTTGAACAGGAATTGCGTCTTCCGCAAGGATTACTATTGAGGTACTTTCTCCTTTCGAGTAGCACGACTCTGAGTCGTTTTAGTTTCAGCCAAAAATCCAATTCATGTTCAAATATGTCGTGTGGGGTATCGTTGCAAAGGTGATGAAATACAGTTTCAGATAAAATTAAATTTTGGACAGTAAAATAAATTCAGTGCGCTACAGGGTGGTTCAAAGTTCGCCGAGATATTTCGGTTTTTTCGTATTCCGAGTACCTAAACATTTTTCGAAAATAAAACAATGTGCAGGTGCAGGATCTACTTATTTTACCATCACACGTCATTTAAAAACGAAATGACTTTTTTTGACACTTTTGAAATACCCTATGAAAAAGTGCACTCTAGGCGGGATATCTCTTGAGGTTTTTGACCGATTTAAATTTTTTTAAAGCGTACAGTCGAAGAAATTTAGTTTTCGGGTTTTCCAAAGGTATTAATCTTATTTAACCCACACTTTATCCCACAACAATGGAATCCACAAATTTAAATTTAGTTAACTCAGCGGTCGCAATGACGGCGCTGCAGTCACGATTTCAAAATGTGATATAGGGTGGATAAACTAAATTTTGGTTTTGGTTACATTTTCTCTTGGTTTTTAATTATTACATCAGGCTTCTAAATTAAGAGTACCTTTATGCAATATAAACCGTTTGAGTTTGAAAAAAGATGTTTTGTATCAGTGAACGATATAGGAAAGCGTTCAGTACGTCTCAACATACAAAAGAACGTAAAATATAATTGTACATTTAGCCACCCTACGTCCGTCATCGCTTCTATTGTCTTCAAAAACATATTGTGTGCTTGTCATGATAATTATCAGACGTTTGTTTATTTATGTGTCTCATCTAAAATGCTGGCCAGCAAAATTTTGATCATTAAATTCAACGGCAAAATTGATCTAAATGTTAAAGTAATTGTGAATAATAGTGAAGTTAATGTGGTTTTGTTTTCCCTTCATAAAGGAATTTGCATCAGTTCGATGTAAAGTGCGGAGCACCATTGGAAAAAAAACTTGTCGCTTAAGAATGATCAAAAAGTTGCTGGACGCAATAGCTTCAACTAATGCTTTGCAGGATATAGAATCGAAATTAGAGAAACACCAAGAGCCGTCCATTTGAAATCTTCATCATCATCATTTCAACTAAAGGCTTTTTTTTAACGAAACGCAGATTCGGAACATTCTTTTTCGCCAAATTACAATTTGGCATAGGAAATCAATTCAACTCTTTGTATAAGTGAAGCTCATGATTGAGCTCAATCATGAAAACAGAATCTGGTCAGGAATAAGATAAGAATATGAATATATGACGAACTTCAAAGTTCCTGATTTATAATCCTGAGATGCCTGCTCATGCAATTATGCGATTTACGATTTCCAAAGAATTTTAATATCAACTTTTAGACAAAATAACAATTTCCAAGTCTGTTTTCTATTTGATTTATTTGATGTATTTCCGACCTCGTTCTAGGATAATAAAATTTTCTGTGGATTATTTGTAACTTCATGAAAATATTAAGATTGAAAACCTCAGAAACATTCACATAAAAATTATGCTTTCCTAACTAATGTTGAAATAGCCTTTTTGCACTCATTAGGAACTTAGGAAAATAACTACTGGTCGAGACGGTTTACTTGTAGTCCGAAATTATATTTTGGCTTCGTAGAACCCAGATAAACACAAGAGAGAGGAATTATATGATATGCAGTACATACTGTCCCGCAATGAAAGTAGATAAGTAGGTATGGCCAGTCCATACAAGTCGGAGCACATACGGATTTGCATGGCGCCACCTCAAACTAACTCATTTCTAGTGGAAATTTGCACTAGAAATGAGTTTGTTTGAGGTGGCGCCATGCAGGTCCGTATGTGCTCCAGCTAGAACAAATTTGAACGTTTGGCCATACCTATCTATTTACTTTCATTGCTGTCCCGTACAATCTTTTTCTAAATAAAAGTTATAGTCAAATCGACAATATTGTATTATTTGGCGATTTGTCATATTTTGGAGTTTCTTCACACTTTGGCGATTTTTCTTGACAATTCATCATATTTAGTTGATTTGTTAAATCATCAAGAAAAGTCTCAGAAGTGTGAAGAAACGCCATAAAGACAAATTTTCAATTCTCTATGATCCTTGGAGTTTCTTTACTCTTTGGCGATATTTCTTGGTTTTTCTTCACATTATGGCGATTTTTCTTGTTGATTTAACAAATCAACCATAAGAGGTTCCGAGCCTACGCTGAAATTGTAGCCTACATTTCTGCGTTTCGAAATTTTTGATCGCTGATATCTTTTTACGAGAGCCCTTTTTGAAAAATGTACGACCACATTTTCGAGTAAAAATATGTCAGCTTTGAATAAAAAATAAAATTGTCTGTGAAAGTTCCATGTGCTTTGAGAAAAGTGTACCTTTGATGCAAATTTGGGGCATCGGTACAGTTTTCTCAAAGCAAATGGAACTTTCACAGACAATTTTATTTTTTATTCAAAGCTGACATATTTTTACTCGAAAATGTGGTCGTACATTTTTCAAAAAGGGCTCTTATCTCGTAAAAAGATATCAGCGATCAAAAATTTCGAAACGCAGAAATATAGGCTACAATTTCAGCGTAGGCTCGGAACCTCATAATGATGAATTGCCAAGAAAAATCGATAGTGTGAAGAGAAGAAGAGAAAAATCGCCAGAGTGTGAGGAAACGCCAAAGTGTAAAAATACGTTTTTGAAATGTCTCTACATTATCTTTCGTAAAATGATAGTGTCCTCGGGATCTTTTGTTAAAGTATGAATTCCCTAGGATCGAACAAGATGCCGTTACCTGACGTAAAATAAGAGTTTCCTTAGGATCGAACCAGGCAGCATTTCGTAACTTTTATAAAAGGATAGATTCACTAGCTTCGAACAAATAACGCCTTTTAGATAAATTTCGTAAAAGGATAAATTTCCAAGGATTTGTTTAATCACCACGAAGAATCGCCAAAGTGTGAAGAAACGCAACAAAGACAAATTTATCATTCTTTGTTTTTGCCGGCGTTTCTTCATCCCTTGCCAATTTTGTATTTTTGGCGATTCTTCATGGGAATCATGATTAATGACGGCTACGAGCTTTAGCGAAAACGAATGAGATGTTCCGATCCGAATCTGCGAGCGAACTTCCGTTTCGTTAAAAAAAAGCCTTTAGTTGAAATGATGATGATGAAGATTTCAAATGGACGGCTCTTGGTGTTTCTCTAATTTCGATTCTATATCCTGCAAAGCATTAGTTGAAGCTATTGCGTCCAGCAACTTTTTGATCATTCTTCAGCGACAAGTTTTTTTTTCTAATGGTGCTCCGCACTTTACATCGAACTGATGCAAATTCCTTTATGAAGAGAAAACAAAACCACATTAACTTCACTATTATTCACAATTACTTTAACATTTAGATCAATTTTGCCGTTGAATTTAATGATCAAAATTTTGCTGGCCAGCATTTTAGATGAGACACATAAATAAACAAACGTCTGATAATTATCATGACAAGCACACAATATGTTTTTGAAGACAATAGAAGCGATGACGGACGTAGGGTGGCTAAATGTACAATTATATTTTACGTTCTTTTGTATGTTGAGACGTACTGAACGCTTTCCTATATCGTTCACTGATACAAAACATCTTTTTTCAAACTCAAACGGTTTATATTGCATAAAGGTACTCTTAATTTAGAAGCCTGATGTAATAATTAAAAACCAAGAGAAAATGTAACCAAAACCAAAATTTAGTTTATCCACCCTATATCACATTTTGAAATCGTGACTGCAGCGCCGTCATTGCGACCGCTGAGTTAACTAAATTTAAATTTGTGGATTCCATTGTTGTGGGATAAAGTGTGGGTTAAATAAGATTAATACCTTTGGAAAATCCGAAAACTAAATTTCTTCGACTGTAAAGTATAGTATTTTCCTATGCTGGTGCATGTAATAAGGCTGTTACATGTATAGGCAATAGCCTTTACATCACTCGCATAGGAAAACGTTATACTACACACGGGAAATAAAGTGATATCTCGTATCACGATGAGTAAATGTACCTCGGGCTAAAGCCCTCGGTTACTTTTACTCATCTGGATACGAGATATCACTTTACTTCCCTTGCATAGTAGGGCTAAAGCCCTCGGTTACTTTTACTCATCTGGATACGAGATATCACTTTACTTCCCTTGCATAGTAATGTCTATTGAATTGACTACAAACTTCCCGAAGAAAGTTTTCGGGATTTTTTAATATTTCAATGGAATTTCAAGGTTTTAAGCAGAAAAAAAACTCCAACTTCCGCCATTTTTTTCGGCCATTTTGGATTTTTTTGTCGACAAAAAAATTATTCTAAAAAAAACTTTGAACATTTAAGAATATCTTACAGCTTATTCAACATCAATATCTGTTTGAAAATGGACATGAAAATTCAGTGAAGCCAAAGTGACATAACAGCCGCTCCAGGCGGAAAGAGTGAGCTGCCGGAGTTGCCCCTGATGATTTTGGAATCAGCATTCCATACAGATCATAATAAAATCATAAAATCAATTTTACCTCAATTTGCACGATTCTTGTCTATTTCCCAGCCTTAACGCACTAATTCAAAACTTGTCGTCTCATACCTCAAATTTAGTCTTCGAATGACAATATTCTTCAAACGGAATTGTACGTCGCAATACTGGTTTATGTTTTCTTCGACATTTTTCTGGTGATGTATCTAGCAAACGGAATAACCGTTGCGAGTGACCGACTGGCCTACTGTTTTTTCGAGTCCAATTGGATTGAGCAGACACAATCGTGCAAAAAATATGTTCTCATCATGGGCGAAGCGTTCAAGCGACCGCAACGTCTAGTGATCTTGATATATCCACTAAACCTAGAAACTTTTATGACGGTGAGCGAGGGATTGGCTTTGTCTTGAATGATTAGGTCAATTGAATATTTCTTTTATTGTTAACAGATAATAAATGGAGCGTACACCATGTTCAACATTTTGAAAAGTTTTCAGTGAAAAGAAGGTCAGTTGATAGATTTTTTAAATAAATGAAGGACACACGTGTTACCTGTTTTAGGAAATATTTGAAACAATGGTTTTATTTGTAACATCTTTATTTCTACTTACATTCTTATTGATCATGAGTATTAGTAGCACGCAGAAATGTAGCCTACATTTGGCCATTCGGGCGATGTAAACTAGAATCAAAATTCTCTTCCCGATTCCATATGCAATTTCATATGCAAATGAAACTGTACGTGTTTGATTTGTTTTTTCGTTTAGAGACCTTACTAACAGTCTTTTACTGCCAATAACAAGTGCAGTTTGTACCACCGGCTAATCGCGACTTCCAACTACGCCTCGAAGTATGCAAATACTCTCTGAGGAAAATTAGGTGCCTATAATTGATATCACGCCTTAATGTAGACTAGAGACGTATGTACACAAATTCATCGTATTTTGGGTTACGTCATACAAGTCATTCAGTGTGTACATCGTTGCAGCCGCCAAATACACTGCAATTACCCAAATTATGAAGTTTGAGTGAACTTTGGGATGTTACCAATACTATATAATTGCTAGAAAAATTCCATGTGGAATTGTCTGGCTCGGGAATCGAACCCGGATCATTTTATCGGTGGAATGAGAGCAGTTTTCACAAATTAATATAAACTGATCCCTATTCACATTGAAAGTTAGGAAGAGAATTGAGGTTTCAACGGTTTCAATATATCTGTATAGTGTGTATGCATTGGTGGACGTTGTAGGGTAGGCGTACCAGTCCTCGGACACGACCCAATGCTCGGACACTTTGACATTAAAAGTAAATTAATTTACTTCTAGCTCGAAAATATTGTGGATGACTATCCTTCAGTTGTAATTTGTAGTTTTCACTATCGATTGATCGTAAAATTGGATTCACTAGGAACACTGTGTAATTTTAATCATTGAAACAGTGGCACCACATACTGAAAAGTTTAATTTTCTACCTGAAAAATAGTTTGTGAGGTGATCAAAACACTTCTTTTTTCTAGTTGAAAATTACTTATATTGTACAGTGGCTTTGTTTTTGAGATTAATTAATGTTCAAAATAATATTATTTTCACTCAAACACGATTATAAACAATTATTTCTACTGTTTTTTGGGTGTCCGGTTGATACAAACATGATATTTGGTCTTGATTCAGTAGTCGGACTATATGGAAAACATATGAAGTGTCAAATTCAACATATGCCATGTTAAATACACCGAAAATGGAACCAAAATAGTGTGACTCAAAAATGCTTTGTAAATTGTAATTTAAATGGTTTTATCTATTCAATTTAGTGTTTTCACTTCATTTTTAGTGTATTTGAATGATTAACAATTGACTTTTCTTATTTTATTGAAAAAAGTCCGTGAAATTATTTAATTCAGTTAGCGTCCGAGCATTGAAGAAGAGGTGTCCGAGCATCGGAGAAAAGTGTCCGACAATTGGATTTTCATGTTCGGCCGAATGAAAGTGTTAATTAAAAATAATTCGGAAATAAATGATTTAATTAGTGTACATAAAACGAATCTTAATTAAATTTGTGACTGTTGGAAGATACAATCTTTCCAAAATAATAGCTTGAGCCTTTATAGCACTTAATTGAAGTCGAAAAAAAAGTTAATCGTCCGAGGATGGGTACATCCACCCTAGTAAATAGAATCCCAGCTTATAATGAATTTGCAAAATTACATTCCTCTGACGTTTGCCTATTAAATGTGCACTAATACTCGTCTACAGCGCTCGTCTACATACTCGTCTCGTCTCGTTAGGGAAAAAATTTAAGTAAAGGAAAAATCTAGGAAAATATTGGAAAACTTTGTCCTAAAAATAGTTGTAATTTGTAATTTCAGCGCCTAAGTTTAGAGTGTAATTTCAGCGCCTAGATGTTGGCTGTCATTTCACCGTGCTACTGGTTGACTCTATATTTGAGCGATTATAAATGTGTTCGTATTATTTTAGCAATAAAAAGTGTTTCGTACTCAAATTGTAATTTTTTTTGGCCGCAAATCCTTAGAATTATATTTATTGTTCGATTATTCAGTTTTAATAATTTAATATTTTTACGAGCTTTCGAGTTTAAAATGTTCATAAAATTGCTATTATGGCCTGTTCATTTAGTCATTTAAAGTCATGCGAACGATATCGGGAGGAAGCATAAAATTATTTTTCCTCAACGGAATTTCGCTCAACTGTTGATCGATAGCCGGACGTGTATCGTACAACGACGGACTTTGAAATATGATTCCGAGTGTGCCCCCGATGCAGGACAGCGTAAATACCCATAACAAAAAGCGGTCCAACACCATCGATACGAATTTCCAATCTTCGACGATCTATAACAACGAAATCATTTTATTCGAAGAATAAAACTCGACAAAAAAAACTTTGATATTAATTTGCGCACCTCATTGTCCTTATCAGCATCTTTGATATGTTGCGCTATAAAACGAACGCCACGTAACGCTTGCAATACTTCGGGCGATAAATTTCGTGGGAACGTATTTTCCGAATCTGTAACTAATTTCAATGAATATCGTCGACACAATCGGGCACTGTTGCATAATTAATTATTGTTTCAAGAATTATATGGACAAGCCATTGGAAGTTAATTTCGAATTAAATTTCATGTTGAAACGTGAGTGTATAACGAAATTTTAATTATTTACCAGATTGCGGAATGTTGGGTCCAATATTATCAAAGTTTCCATCCTGTCCATCAGCTTTATAGTCGTTGGGGAAATCATCGGTGATGCTATCACTGTAAATGCCATTTAAAATGGTTAGTCCTCAGGAAGAGGATTAAAAGGGTGTTTACCGACTACTCTAAGTTTTGGGGAGTGATTCTAAGCAACGCGTTCTAAGATAAAAGAGTACGATCCATAGTTTTGAATTTTTAACCTCACAAAAAGTACTGAGGCACTAAGGGCCTTGTTCTTTTGGTTTAATTTGCTATTTGTAACCTTGCAATTTCGAGTGCAGAAAGTGATTAAACGCAAAGCGCTTATAGATACCAGATTCAGAACACAGAGCCGAATTAGAGCAAACCGGCGTGGGTTAATTTGGCACACGATCCAACAATAACGCAAGTAACTTCACTAAAATTTTGTAAAAGGGATAATTAAGTTGATTGCAGAGCTAACAAATATTTAAAGCATTAAATTTGCGTGTGCGAGATTGTGACAAATGGACTTTATTAATGTCATATTTGTGTGTCAGATTATCCGATTGTTAAATGATTTTACTCACTGCATCCCGGGAAAATGAGTCATTACTTCATTGACATGAGTGTGAATTGAAGCTTGCACACTTGCTTGTTTTGCTAGTCGAAGATAGAGAAATGATACGTTGGTACGCCTGTGGCGAAATAAAATGAACATGTAAATGACAGCTGGCACCCATGGGAGAGAATGTGACATAATACGAGAGAATTGCATACCAAATTGGTTTTATTCTCTCTCATAGGAGCCAACTGTCGTCTCACATAGTCATTTTGTCTCCAAGTTATCATTTCTCTGGTGGGAAGTCATGATGCATTTGTCAAAACCACAATTTTGTTGGAGAGATCTATCAACTATTTTCGTGATCATTACACAACCATAATGATTCAACGCATTTCAAGAGAAAGTGAGCATAGTATTAGTATGGAGATGTAGAAAGTACTCTATTTTAAATGATTTTTTTACAGAGTTTTACAGTTGTGAGGCACACTGTCAAGTTTCAGTACCATTCAGTACCACTGATGCTTGAAGTGCGCTGTGCTATTACGTAATAAATGAACCATGCGTTAGTCCATTATTGTCTTGCTGGGACATTTTTTGTTGAGACGGGTGGGCAGAGCCAAATATTCCAAACTAAAGGACGAGATCTACCTTTTTTGTCCCATGAAAGGAACATTGAAAAAATGAAGGCTGTTTTGGCTGTATCTTGAAAACTGAATTGGGAATCGATGCGTTCTAAAATGAGGGCTCTATATATTTGTAAGTGTGTGGCTTTCTCAGCACGTGTACTATTTTTACGCAAAAAAAATATTGAAAAAAATGTACATTCAATCATTGGTCACCTTTCAATTAATTTTCAATTTTCACTAGACTACCGTTTGTGAGTGCGGTACTTCAATATCTTGTACATACCGAACTTCAATTTCGTTGGTATATCCCTGACTGGGCGTTGTGTCATCGTAATCGGGTAGACTGTAATGGGTTCGACGCATGCACATCAATTTCGGCATAAAATGTAAAAATATTTTCCGACATAACGGTGACATTTTGTGCGTTGATGGAGATCTGAAAATCGGTGAACGACAAACGAGATTAATGATTTGCGTACACTCTGCATCCGGGTCGTTGTTTACCTGAAATGAATATTTAACACGCAAACGGTTGTCCAAACGGACAATGACACTAAAATCATCGTAAATAGTAGATATTTTCCCAGTAACGGTACGGCTAGTGATGTTGGGGGAATAATTTCGGCGAGCAATAAAAAGAACACAGTCAACGACACAAGAATCGAAATGCATAACGTGACCTTTTGTTTAATGTCGTCTTCTGTTAATTATTCATCGAGGACGAAATAAATTTCAGTTTACCTTTTCACCGGAATCACTGGGTAGATAGAAGACAAGAACGGTTAGGAAGGTTAACGCAACACATGGTATGATTAAATTCACTGTGTAAAACAGAGTCTTTCGTCTCATTGTCATTTTGAACGTGATATCTGCAACAACGATCCCTTTAAATATTACGAACAGTTTCGCGAATGCAGATTACATCGTTACCTGCAAATGGTTCCGAACAACACGGATAGTATTCCTCGTTCCGTCCAGCTGGAATTTCTAATAGGTCCCATTCAACTGACAAATAAAATTCGCTCAAATCGATTCCGATTAAAACCAAGTTGCTTCCGGGTTGCTGAAAATTTTATATTTTTTTCTAAATTTTAATTAGGCGCATCGAGAAGCTCGTTCCAATACAGATCCACCTACAAAATCGAACTTCTCGACCTCGTTGCAAAAAATAATTATTTTTCATGCGCGCGTTATGTTTTGCCTAACTTTCTCCCCTCAATAAACCATGAAAATATTGCATTTTCTTGAGTGGTCGAATGACATTTCTAGTGAGACAAGTCCAACACTTTTCTAATTCGATGTGTCACTTTTTTGGTTTTCGAAAATGGTATGGCGAATCCATGTTGTCGTTTCGGGTAACGGCAAAACACAATTTGCACGCATGAAAAAAGTTGTGTTCTGTCACGGCAGAGTAAAGTAACCCAGGCAAGAGCGATTTTGACGAGGGACCTAAATTTATGAGTAGGCCTTTGATTTTGATGAAAAACGCTTACTAATACAAATGCATGAAACGAATACGTAAACGATTATAACGGGATTTAGGTCCCTTCTTTGAATGTATTTTGGTCGTTGGCTCCTGCCTGGTTTACTTTACTCTGTCGTGGTTCTGTTGGATTCACAATAAATTCTCTTGTTCATTTAGTAAAACCTGCATTTGTTATTCCTTCCGGATACTGTACAACTAACAGGTTATGGGCCCAGAACACGGAAGGAATTTTTAATATTTATTTCAATGAAAAAGGGAAATTAAAATCAAATTTGTTAAACGGTGACGAAGTTGGTAATGTTAATGTGAATGTATGAGTTGAATAATAGGAAAATAAAACAGCACGGGTAGTTTTGCAGAATTGTACCTGATTTAGATGCTTCAGGTCGACTTGAGCGCCATTATATGTCCACGAGCCAAATTTCATGAAACTTACCGGTAAAAACGGTCATTTGATTTGATTTGATTGAATTATGAATGGGTATATTACCAAGTCTGTTCGTCATACGGAAAGTATTCAACATTAATTTCGCAAGACGATTTATATATTGCTGGTGGCTCCCAAAACACCTCACCGGTGTATTTAAGTGTAGCCTTTGTCATAAGGGTGACCTATTCATTAGCAAATTTAATCAAAATTACACACTTTGCCAATTTGATTTAACAGCACCCGTTCGTTCATACCTCATAATTACCGTCCCAGTTATTGTACAGCACAATATCCGGCAACCAAATTTGCTCCGATGGTATATACAATGTTTCAACCCCCCCATATTCTTCGGGATCCCATTTTAATTTATAGTCGTACCATTTCTATAAATTAATAATTGTAAATGGTTCGGCCGGTCATCATTAATCATCATCAATAGGAATATAATATAGGTACCTGTGGCACCCATAAATTCGTTGTCATCACTTGATTCTTCAAATTCACTTCAATCAACTGGGAAAGCTTTATGCCCAACCATACTGTCAACGTTTCCGTATTGTTTACAACTGGTCGTATCAGCCGATTGTAGTTACTCAGTAGATCATCATATAATCGTTTGGCATCCGGATTTGCTTCTGGTTGTTTTAGAGCTTTGAACAGAGTAACAACAACAAAACATTGAGAACTTTTGGTCGTCAAAGTTTCAATTTTTCTTTTTTTTTGCAATTTTCACATATAATTACCGAAAGTTGTAATGAAACTACACAAGAGGAAGACAAGTCTAACGTTTAGGCATAACATTGTTGTCGATACCAATCACTTTTTGTTGTTTTTCTTCACTTTAACTGTAATTTAAACGGAGAAACCTTACACACCCAACAAATCGCTTAACATCATTCGAGAGTACTGAACAAAATCGATAAAATTGTTGCAGAGCTTTTTCTGGTAAAAGCTTTGGCGAACGTGAATGAAAGTGTTGTTACAAGAGACAGACGAAATCTTTGCGTCAGAGAGTGAGAGAGAGAGAGAGAGCAATTTTCCCATTTTTATATTGTACTGAGCATGAAACAAATAGTATCGAAGATTGGAAAATATTTTTCTTTTTTAGTATAACTGATAAGGCGTTTGCTGAACATGTACCTACTGTACCTACCGTAAGAGTGTTGTCTTATTATAAATATGTACGATAATTGAATTGAAAATATGTTGGCACGGTACGATGGTTAGTACTGTACATTTAGTGTTTAGATTGACTCCGACGCTAGCTCATTCATCTTGGTAATAAGGGGATGCTATCTCAATATAAATACATTAAAAATGTACAAGAAATTTATTATGGTTTACCTTTATTCGACCGTGGAAGACAATTTTGTCCCATCGAACAATTTATGAAAAGGGAAAAGGGTTAATTTATTTAATTGAGAGGTAGACTTATGGCAACCACTACACCGTCGTATACGTATGCGTTACATTCAAATATGTACACAAGTCGAAATGTTATTGAAATTGGTAATAAATTAAATTCAAACTTTGTTTTTATTGGGGGGAGAAAAACTGGTGTTGGGCATGTTATATACTTAGATATATGCATGGGTGACACTGGATGGAAAACCCGAAAAGCAACTTGCTAGAAAACTGTTAGAAAGTGATAAAGCTTTGGGAATACACAAAGGCAAGATAGAAGAATAATATTTATGATTCGAGTTTGAACCCTTTGGCGAAGGCGATATAATGGAAAACGACCTCCAAACACTGATGATTTGATACAAAGACCGCAGGAGTTGTTTTACAACTCAAAGTGAAAGGAAGACGTTTACATCGATAAAAGTTGTCAGCGTTTCAAGCGTACGTAGCGGGATAGTAAGTATACCAACATTTACTCCTTGTATCACATTATAAGATGAGCATAAAATATGTCTGAAAATGCTTGAAAAATGGACGTATGCTAAATTCTTGCGGAATGTTGACACATGAGCAATCTGTCAAATATTTGTCCTGCTTGATGTAAACGCTTATTTTTCAGACAATTTTCACGGTTTCAGGAACTGTCAATAGGTTTGTTCCAAGGCCATATGAATTGTCAAATTTCATCCATAGAACCATAACCTCAATAATACCTCTATGTAAATCGCGTAGGCGACGTTGCTCGATTTGTATGAAATTTCACGTAAGCGACGTTGATATGGATGAAATTGTCGTTGTTCGGGTTGTTAAAGTTCGTGTTTACAGTTACTTGGAACAAACCTATAGCATAAAACACTCTCTCATGTAAACGTATTACGTAAATTGTACGGTTCTGGTCGAAGGTAAGTCAAGTCAAGGTAAGTTGAATGTTTGTAGACCTTACCAGCAAAGTGGGACGATGAATAAGCTCGTGAAAAATGTCTGAAAAATGCTTGAAAAATAGACTTCTTATGATTGAAAAATGCAAGAAAGATAAACGCAGAAGCTATCTGTCATATTTTACACGAATGCAGGTTGAAAATCGTCCTTTTTATCGAATTTTTTCAACTTTCAGCGGCCTCTGCAAGCAAAATCCATTATAAAATTCGGGATAAATGTGAAAAGTCACGTTTTCGGCTTTGCCTCGGACGAACAAAAGCCACACGAAGACTGGACTTTTTGTCTCTCTTGTTATATAATGACTACTTTATGCATGATGTAAACACTCATTTTTCAGGCAGTTTACATGGCCTCACGAACGGTGTTCGATAAATTTGTCCATTGTCCTTACAAAAGTATTGATATCTGAAATAGTGACGTTCAAAGCTCCAATGCGCTAATATTGAACTTTTCTACATTTTTTTTTTAAATTGTGTTGAAAAGTTGACCTTCCAGTTTCGAGTGGGTGTTGAACCTATTACGAACGGCTATTCATCTGTTATCTACATCGACGACAACAGTAAATATGATGAGCCATGCCTAATGCAGCCTTATATAGCAAAACTTATGTTTAAGCAAATGAAGTAGACATATTCGATGATTGGAAGTCACAGATTCGACCATTGTACTAGTCTCTTATATATCTTACTCGCTGCTCATGATCGAAACACTGTGGTAAACTCAAAAGGAGATACATCCGAAGCAGCTAAAGCTGCTTAACCATCCTCCTAGGTTTTCTTTATGGGACAGATAAATTGCTTGTGAAAACTTTTATACAGACTATAGGATATTCTTGGATTACTTACTCAGTGCAAAAACTGCAGTCTGTATAATCTGTTGGAATCAAAGATTGCGTTTGAACATTTATTCAAATATAATCCTCCTAATACAATTTTTGTATAGGACCTTTAATGATTTTACATAATAACAAAATTCATTCTATCATCCCGACGACAATCATGGTATGTGAATTATTTGTATTAGAATGAGCGATAATTATAACCTCTCCATAATTTACGCCTCTAACGACTTTTCACTTTATGACTCCGCTGAACATTCAAAATAATACGAAAATGGACAAACAATCACGAAGATTTTAACTCTTTCTTCGAAAGAAATTTTACAATAATAGCCGAAGCGCATCGGTATACTACCTTGGATTAGCCTATTTAAATTTTCAATGAATAACGGGAAACGTTTAATTGGTAATAATTTATTTAAGATCCGTTCGAAAGTCGTAAAAGGTTTTTAAAGGCGTAAATTGAATAAATTCGGTTAAACCGCCGACTGTAACAATTTGTAAAAGGATGAATTCACTTTTACCAAACGAAATGTTTCACTTTAACATTTCTTTAAAGTAAAATAGATAGCGCAAAAAGAAACAACCACAATCGCCACGTGACAACAATCCCACGACATCGATATTCAGCAAATAACCGAAAAAAATTCATATTTTTTCCATAAAAATAAAGTTTGCAATGTTCGAAAAATCCAAATAGTGCGTACAACAGTTGTTACTGCAACTTTATTGATTCAATGACAAAATAAAACAATCAGTTTCCATTTGCATGTGAAGGTTCGAACATGAACTTTTTAAAATTTTAGCGCTCACAAAAAGCGTACCATTTTTGACACATTTTGATCAAGTACGTTTAGCACTACCATTTTGACGTACATCAATCAGAAACATTGTTGATGTTTACAAACCACAAAATGGTTCTTTGATGCAATTTGAATTTTGTAAAAGTTGAATCGAAAATCGAATATTTTAATATAAAATGTTTAGTGTTTGATGATCAAATGTTGTGCAATCGATAGGCCTTATCTTTTCGCAGGTAATTTAATTCGTGAACATGCACTGATCCAAATTTTTATTTTCGAAAAATTGTTTTAGGAAAATGATCCAGCATCAACTGCTTACATTAGATTAGATTATCGCCGGTCCGAACTTTAGAAAACAGATTCTTTTTCTTCGAATCGAGGCGTTATGATGATATTGTCTCCGTAAACACGAAATTCAAGCGACACAAAGATCTCAACTGTGAAATAAAATTCTGGTGCCACACCTTGAGGCTCTGGAAACATCGAGTGACTTAAAATCTAAAATCGGTCCAATGACCTCGGACATAAAAATTTTGTTCTAGGACCCCCCTCAACTTTCATTTTTGAACATTTGTCCCGAAGAGACCAAATCTCTACGACGCCATCTTGTGACCGTACAAACATCAAAGTTGGGACCCTGAATTGACACATTTTGCAACTTTTCTCGAAAACGCTTCCGCCGATTTTTTTGATATGTACCTCAATCGATAGGTATTTTTAGCAGCTATCAACTGTAAGACTTGCACAAAAATTCTATGTACCGTTTTTGAGAAAATTGAGAAAAACCACCCAAAAAACCACTTTTTGGTAATTTGCGGTGGCTCACATGCATGTGGCCGCTCTCAAATGTTTTTATTCGGAAGCGCCGACCTCGAAAACCCTTTAGACACAAATTTCACTACAATCCATTGTATTTACGCGAAATGGCAGCCATTTTTCGTTTCAAAAATTCCGACTTTGAAGCCACCTAGCGGCCAAGCGACGCATAAATTTTTTTTTGACCTACATTTCCTGAATCAGCATCAAAAGCTCTACCGAAATCAACCGTAAAATCGTTAGGTCCGAGGTACGGCCTCAGTCCTAACCTAGGTCCGAACTCAACTTTTTCCCATCTCGCCACCCCACAAAACACGCCTATCTACTTTTTAGATTTTTAGAAACAACGATGCCCTGCGGGCATCGTGTAATAGATGCCGGGACAGTCATGTATTAAGGCGCAGCGCTGCGCGCTGCGCTTGCAACTAGTTATATGCTTGCCGTCTGTGACGGCTTAACGACTGTGGACATATATTTGACATATATCTGAAAAACAATTTACAGTGGAAATAACAAAAGAATTTCCAGTATTTCTTTTGTTATTTTATTGGAAACTGTTTTTCTTCAGAATTACGGCAGAATAGAACGTTATAGTTCGAACAGTTAGCACAGTCTTCGAACAGTTGTTTCTGCGAAACACAATTCATCACCAACACTTTGACAGTTCGGTCATAACGGGGTAGAACAATCTATGTGTGCAACAGCGGGAATTTGAAAACCTCGTGCTTTCACTTACATAAACACATACCGAACGCGCCAATCTTAATCTATGGCAGATGATTTCTAATTCAATTCTGTTTCGTCGTGTAAGGCTACGTTTAGTTTGGGCTGCTTATGTCAGAAAAAGTCGTCGCGCTCGCTGGCGAGTTTTAAAGTATTTTGTCTGCAGTATATACTTTTGGGGTCAAAGTTTGCGAACTAAATTTTTTTCTTAGCGCTAACCGGTTTCACTGTAAAACTTAAAACTGTGATATTTCTGAAACTCAAACAACCTTTTTGTCAAGGGACCAGAATTGCCCGGTCTATAGAGGATTCCCGGAAAAGTGGCCCAAAGAACCCGAGTAATTTGAGATTCATTTGCCTGACCATTTTCATTCAATTTTGACTTGTTAGGACTTTTTGGAAAGGATACCCTAACAACGATAGCTGGCCGACCTCTGACACATCAAAGAATCAGGCGCCATAGCTCTGGAAAACACCAGTAACTTTCTTTCAAGTTTTTCTCACAGAAAATTGTTGAAATTAATAAGCGTTTCGAAGGATTTGCACGATTTTCACTCAAGAAATCAGAAGGCTATGATACCTTTGAATGATATACAACGGTATGACTGGTTCTGAGTCTTCCCAAATGCATATCAAAGCTAGAATTCAATGAAAACAAGCATTTCTAGCCGTTTTTTTGTTATCTCCTCTGGATTCGAGGAAAGATTGTGGTGTCTGGAGGTCAGTTCCTAGAATTATATAATTCCGATGCTAGAACTCTAGAATGACCAGTACTTCTCTCAGTTCTTTTAGGCTTTTTCCTTGATTTACGAAACGATCGAGGTCTCTAGAGGTGAGTTCTCACATATTTCGAATGTCCATTGGGTTATTTTTTTGGAAAACAAAAGTTGACTTCTGTATGGGAACTTCAAAAGACCAACTTTAGACTTTCAGATCCAGTTAACTTCGACGCCCCCATCCTTTTTAGCGAGTACAGTTCAAGTTCAAAAATGCGTGGAAATATTTTAAAATTTTATTTAAATTTAAAAAAACAAACAAACTCAACGTTTCATTAGAATGCTACGAAAGTTCTTATCAACTTATAATTCGGCTAATTGATGGTTGAAGTGATATTTTATCAACTCTTACAAATATTCTACGTTATCATGGATTAAGTTAACTTTTGGCAATTTATCTTTTCATTTCCAGAATTTTATTATTTTATCGATTGTTCAGATAAGTTCAGACCAAAGAGGACGATCGATCGGCCCTGGTTAAATCCGTGTTTTTATTTATGTTTATTATTAAGAGTCAAATTGTATATTTGTTGAGCAATGACTGATAATTCCACATCAATTGGCTTCGTGTCGTCGTACAGAGCTGGTGCTTCGGCTAAAATTACAAACGTTCCCAATACGGATGCGGACATGAACAACCACAAAAATAGGCGATCCAATACCATTGCCACAAAACCCCAATCTTGATCTTCCTGCGAATTGAAAAGAAAAGTCTCACCATCATCGATCAACAACTCAAATTATTATTTTCTTAATTTTTGCAGTTGTTATACACAAGATATTGACCTCGTTTCCAAACGAGAATTGAAAGCCAATTATCGGATATTGTTTATTTAGGTCAATAAAATCTGTCTAGACAACTGGACATGGTTTGCCACCGTAATTAGAAGTGAAATTGTATTTCAATTACCGCATTAAATTCGTCTTGACGAAGTATATGATGCTGTATGAACATAACGTTATGAATAGCCTTTTCCAATTCGAATGGATATTTTTTTCGCGGTGCCACATCACTCAACGACTCATTCAAACCGGACATAACCGACGGCAATCCATTGTAACCGCCCAAATTTCCCAATCCTCCGCCCAAAGCACCCATCAGACCGCTGAATCGATTCGTTGCCGTTGTACTGTGCAATCCGTTACATCCACCACGGCCCTGCATTCGTCGAATCGAATCCGGACTGGAACCGCCCGAATTGATTTGCATTTCGGCTGCTAGGGCAGCGCCGAATTTCGATTTCTTCACCTTGTTGCCGTAGTTGATTTTTTTGGCCGCCAAATCGCGAAGCAAATCTTTTGGCACGCGCATCAGCAATAGGGTGGGCAGAAATTTGATGAAAAACTTTCGGATCCATGGCGCCATTTTGTGCGTACTCGGTTTTCGATAGTGAATGTTCAATATTATGATCGTAACTACGACGCTCAGCCCGACCAGTACCATTGTGAACAGAAGATATTTACCGAGTAATGGCAGTGCTAGTGACGTAGATGGTATAATTTCGGATATCAGCAAAAAGAACATCGTTTGCGACAGAAGAATGCTAATGCAAAGTGCAATTTTTTCGCCGGAATCTGCGGGTAGATAGAATACGAGTACCGACAGATAGGAAATGCCAACACAAGGAATGATTAAATTGACAGTGTAGAACAGAGTTTTGCGGCGGAGAGTTATGTTGAAGAAAATATCTGAAAATTTATAAAAATCATCTCACTGCACAGCGTGCAAATATCAGCAATGTATATTAACCAGGATATGGCTCAGCACAACACGGATAGTATTTCTCATGTCGTTCAGCTGGCACGCCTAATATGTCCCATTCAACGCTAGGATAAAATTCTCGCAGATCAATACCCAGCTCCACTTTGTTGTCATCGTCTTTCTTCTGGCTGATGTGTTTCAGATCAATCTAGTTTTGTTGGTTGTCTTAAAAAATGTTTTTCAAATTCCAAATTCAAGTGTTAACAACCTGGTCGCCGTCATACGTCCAGGAGCCAAATTTCATAAAGCACGTTTGTTGATCGAACGGAAAATAACGGACATCAATTTCACAGGATGATTTGAAAATAGCAGGTGGTACCCATACCACCTTACCAGTGTAATGTAGTACCGCTTTAGTTAGTGTTGTAACCACGTACTCGCCATCTGCACTGAATATTAAATAAGATTCGATTAGAAATACCTGCATAGCTATATGTATTCGGAAGGATTGCACTGTCATTGTGAGTTTGAATCAGAATTTGATCGTCAACTCAAAGGGCTAGAAATCAGTTCGTGAGACTGTGCAAAATGCATGAAAAATGTACAAAAAATGAGAGTTTACATCATGTTTACATTTAAAGTGAAAAATATTTGACAGAAGGCCCATACATTTTCTGTCAACTTTTTGCACTCATTTTACATGCAAAATATTTCCGAAGCCATGCATCGAGTTTCACACCAAGCCTATAGCCGACAACTTTCATTTCGAAAAGAGAGGTAAAACTATGATTTACTCACTTATTATACAACACAATATCAGGTAGCCAGATGTGTTCGGATGGAACGTACAATTCCGTTACACCACCATATTCTGAAGGATCCCATTTCAATTTGTAGTCCTGCCATTCCTACATGATAAACGATTTTTCACATTTTATTTGGTAAAATATTAAAAAAGTTTGAGGTGTGCCGGATGTTCGTCCAACCTATACGTTTGTCACGTAATTTTTTGAAAGTCCTTCATTCAAATCAAGTTTACAATATAATTAACAATTGGAGGTGCGAGGCTAAAATCTATTTTAGTGACAAAAATGTTTTAATTAAAACTGTTGAATGCTCCTTTTCTGGATCACAAACTTTGTCTTCATCAAAGTTAATTGACTTTCTATTGTTGAATCAAGTATCAACAGCACGTGTGGACAAAGTTCAGATTTATATGGAGAATAAGAATAGATATACAAGAACATTGTATATTGAATATTGAACTCAGGTGGTAAGTGTGCTTCAAATAATTTATTTTTACATGTGTCGAAAACCGTACTTTTCATGTTTTAAGCACTTCTTTCGACGCCCTCAGCATGTAAAATCCATTACATAACTCGGGATAAAAAGATGAAAAGTCTCGTTTTCGTGTGTTTATTGACCTCGGCTTCGCCTCGGATCAACAAAATTCACACGAAAACTCTACTTTTCATCTTTTTATCCCTAGTCATGTAAAATACTATTGTTTTGAAATAACATAACGGTACTCACGTGCTCGAGCCAGACGTTCGTTGTTAAGATTTGATCTTTTAAATTCTGAAAAAAAAAAACAGAAAAAATTTCTTAAGAAAATTGCAATTCAACGGCTGGCCTAAAAAAACCTCGGAAATAACATGAACTAAGTGAAATTTAATGAAATTCAGAGATCTTAGTGAAATATAAGCGAAAGTTTATTAATTTTCAGTGAAATTTAAAAAATTCCGTGAAATGTAACGAAATTTAGTGAAGTTTAACGAAATTTAGTGAAATTTAACCACATTTAGTGAACTGTAACGAAATTCACCCCGTAAGTGTGCCTAAAATTTGAATTTTAAGTGAACGATTCGACGAAAAAGTGAACTGAAAAGTAAATTTCAACGCTTCCTTGTATGAAAATGACGCTGCGTTTGAAAGTATCACGCACTTTCAATTTTCAATTTCGACCGCACTTACGGCATCAATTTAGTGAAATTCAACTAAATTTAATGAAATTTAACGAATTTTAGTGAAACTTAACGAAAATTCGTGAAATTTAACGAATTTTAGTGAAATTTGACGAATTTTAGTGAAATTTGACGAATTTTAGTGAAATTTGACGAATTTTAGTGAAATTTAACGAATTTTAGTGAAATTTGACGAATTTTAGTGAAATTTGACGAATTTTAGTGAAATTTAACGAATTTTAGTGAAATTTGACGAATTTTAGTGAAATTTGACGAATTTTAGTGAAATTTGACGAATTTTAGTGAAATTTGACGAATTTTAGTGAAATTTGACGAATTTTAGTGAAATTTAACGAAATTTAATGAAACTTAGCAAATTTGTGAAATCATACTCTAACAGTAGGCCATACCAAAACCAGTTTGTGACTTATTTGAATGTCCCTCACTGTTGTGTAATTTAGTGAAACTTAACGAATATGTCTAATCTTTATCTGATTAGGCTTGGATCGCTGAATACTGTTCAGTTAAAAAACATAAAAGTTCTTTTTTACTTAAAATAGTAGGTTACTGTTTGATTGGGTCAGTCCCTTGACTGACTGACAGATTTTCTCAGATAGATTTTTGTAATAGGTTTTGATTTTCGCCAAGTTAAGAAGAAGAAGAAGGACGTTTGAGGTCTATGACGCTCAGTAAAATTTAATACACAATTGGTGAAACTATTAATGTTTCAGGCATGTAGTATACGTTGAATAAATTGGTTTATTGAGTCTATATCTAATTTTCAATTGAAGTGAAAAATCAAAAAGAAAATGTTGACGTTGGCGCTGGCGATCAGTTTCGACGGTCAAACCGTGAACTTTCATCACAACCCATTGTAACAGAAATATCAATGAATGGTCTTGGTTAAAGCAGCTTTTTGCCTTGTTCATTCCTTTTATTTTTCTTTAGAGAATACAATTCAAATTTTTTGAGATTTTCTTTTTGATCGTTCATAGTCACGCTAGAATGGCATATTGTCCGTTTCGCAACACGATTCAAGTTTTTCTTTCCAAAATCCAGAGTTGTGTTGCGAACCTAAAAACAGCCGAAACAGAAAGAAATTGATCTATGAGAAGTACTATTCTTTTCAGAAATTACCTCGTGAATAAAAATGAAACTCGTGTGAATACGGCCCTCGTTTCGCTCCGGCCGCAAAGTTCACACTCGCTGTACCTCGTGACAAACATTTTAGAGTGTTTATCATCCGTAAGCCCATGACAATTATTAAAGGGAATAAAGATGCTCAGTAAAAGTTGTGTTAAATCTGAAGTCTCGAAGAATTTTGGTAAGATAACAAACAGAGTTTATCTCACCAAAATTCTTCGATACTTCAGATTTAGCATACCTTTTACTGAGCATAGCTTAGGAAAAGCGTGTGAAAATTTTGTCACGTTATTTGACGCGTGAAAATATGTTTCCATGCTACATGCGTTGAAAACCGTACTTTTCATGTTTGAAGCACGTCTTTCGACTTTCGACGTCCTCAGCACGTAAAATCTACTACATAACTTGGGATAAAAAGATGAAAAGTCTTGTTTTCGTGTGTTTATTGACCTTGGCTTCGCCTCGGATCAACAAAATTCACATGAAAACTGGACTTTTCATCTTTTTATCCCTAGTCATGTAAAATAGTATTGAAAAAAGAATTTTTTCGATGAGTGAAAATTACAAGATACAAATTTTAACGAGAACCTTGTGGTAATGAGTTGATTGCAAAATATTAAACTTGAAAAGTTATCTCGAAGATGATTATGAAAATATCTTTCATGATTAGACTTCAGGCTTAGACAGTCATGAAGTCTAAAACTACTGCAAAATGAAAACTTTCAGAAGTTTTTTTTTACCACAATTTGAAGTACCTAAAAGTACCTTTATTCCAGAATCTTTCAAACCAATCCAATTTCAACCATTTTCTAATTTTGGGTTTAATCTCCTGAAACTGTTTCATATTACCCGTTGAAGTTACACACAGTTTAAAAAATACTTGACATGCCATACACTAAAACCACTAAAACATCTCAAGTATACAAACAATTTATAATCTAAAGATATTCAAGTGAAACCGCCAATTTATTGTATGAATATGAACCGAAAAGTAAAATAATCTGATGCTTATCGAAGTATCGTGCACTTAGTGGCAAGCGTATTCAAACAAAATATTATTTCCTTCTTCTGTATATTTTTGTATCTATCTATCTCATAATGTTTGCTCTTATCTTCCGTATAAATCAATAAATATGCAGGAAATGTTAGAAGTGTACGTAGCTGAATGTTCATTAACGACTTATAGCTGGCATACACATTCAACAGGCACCGAAAAATACGACTGGGAGATGTGTTTGTAAGATAATTTGAAGGTAATTTTCCGGGGTTGACGGTGCTTTCTTATTAGCTATTGATAAATAATACGATACAGTATGGGGCTGTTGCAGCCAAAGATATAAAAAAAATGAAAATTCTAAAGAGCTTTTTGTTCGAAATTAACAACCAATTTTTATCGCGATGTTCGGTTCAACTTTACACCTTTTCGATAATTATGCTGCATTTTCCAATGTAGTGCGATTTGTAGCATGCGTTAAATGTTGTCGATCTTTTTTTTTCAAATTTTTTTATTTATTAATTCACACATGACATATCTATTACACGTTTTGATCCTAGTTTTCATTGACAGTTGCAGCAATCTCAATTTTGGATAGAAAAATGGCGTAACTGTCAGTAAGCCAGTAACTGACAGTTACGACATTTTTGTCATGAAAACTAAGACCAAAACATGCTTTTACTGTCTCTAGCATAGGCCAAAAACTCATGACCAATTTTTCGTTGATGGGATCGACAGTTATGCTGTTTAGCCTGTAGCACATATCAAATTACATTGGAAAACAGAATTGTCGATCTCATCAACGCAAAATTGCTCGTGTGTTCTCTGTATAAACTTTCTCATACAAAATGGTACATATAGGGTAAAACTTCCAAATACGTGCCTCCGCTGTTGTACAAACCCTAGTTTTGTCTTCTCTTTTGTTTGTCTAAAGAAATTCTAAAACTTTAAATCTAGTTCTTCATCTGTTAAGCAGAATTGACAGACTACATAGACTACAACAAATTATTTGTTTTGTGTCTGACTTCATATTTATTTCATGAGGAAAACGTATTTAAGCTCAAATCGTTTCTATCCAGATAAAGCTCGTTCTTTACACAGCCAACCACTTTAATTCGATTTTCCAGCATCATCTTTTCATCAGCGTCAGAGCGAAAAAAAAGTTGGGGAACCTTATTCATGTTTCTTGTGAATGCAAAAAAAAAACTTTAATTAAAACATCAAAATTCAATGAGCCAAGCTTTTGATTTTTCAATTGAGTTAAAAGTAAGTGTTCGTTAGCATTGAATTGAATTTACATTTTAACAAAAACTTTGCGGAAAATTGTCGGTTGGAAAATACAATTTTTTTTTTCTTCCATAACATTTTCCCTAGAGTCATCCCTTTGAAAATCCAACTTTATTTAGAAAAAGTGATCATCGAGAAAGCTAATTATCATAATTCATTGCTCCAAACTTCTTTTCTCTTCAAAAAATTCTCCCAGGCAGATTCATTTAACAAAAAAACATTTTATCAAAGAAAAGTGACGGGCTTTCGGAGTTTAAAGCGTCTGCCGCCACTAAGTAATTAAAAAGATAATTACATCCGCATTTAATGTACGTTCGCCTCAGTCGGTATCTTGTACAAGAAAATCTCTGTTTTTAACATTTTGCGTTAACATTTTAATCACATAGCCGTTGCACATTACAGAAAATAAGCCATGGTAAAAGCAGCAAAAGAATTCCATTATACACACTCACCCTCTCTCACACACAGCATTTTAATGCTTGCAAAAATTCACAAAGTGTTCCAAGAATTCAAGTGACTGGGAATAAATCATATTTTTAACGAATAATGCAAAATAAATTTACGAAATGTTTTCAACAGGAGTTTTCTGAGAATCTAAGCAAATCAAAAAAGGAACGGTCACAGATATTGTTTCTATATAAACATAACGAGTGCAATGCAACGATAAAGAAATTTTCTTCAATTTGTACCAGAATTATAGAATAGAATCAATAGAATTATGTCACTAAATTTCCCCAAATTTAGTGAATTTTTTAGTGAAATTTGGTGAATCATGTTAGTGAAACTTAGGGAAATTTAGTGAAATTTGGGGAAATTTAGTGAAATTAAGTGAATTAAGGTGGAAATCCTTCTTTCGCCACTATACATGTGCACCTTAAAAATTAAACTTACCAAGTCAATTAACTGAGACAGTCTCAAGCCCAACTTAACCAAAACAGTTTCGGTATTATTGCTCACTGGTCGTATTAGTCGATTGTATGTACTCAACAGATCGTCATACAATCGTTTAGCATCTGGATTACATTCTGCCACCAGAAAACATTGGCATACCATCAAAAGTACTATGCCCAAAATGTAATTATTCATTTTTTTTTTCATTCACAATTCAGTCATTCAATCGTTATTCAATCAATCGCCGTGCAAAAATGCAATTTCGAACACAGTCTCATTTTGCCTCTGGCGATTTTTCGGTTATTTTCATTTTCAGATGCATGTTCCACGGATGAACAATTTAACCGCACCAAATTCAGTCAATATTTTTTTTACAATCGAAACAATCATTTATTTTCGGACACGTTCATCACCGCCATGAGTCGAAAATGGTACTGAGCAAATTTAGTTAGTTGGAGATTTCGCCAAAATGGCGCTCCATTCTCAGTAGGAAAAGCTATATTTTCCCTGTGTATTAGAACTTTCGAAAGGCAGATTTCATACTGTCTCTCGGTGTTGATGATGCTAAATCGATTAGATGGCGCAGTCGTGGTATCTGCACCATCAACGTTACAGAACGTGCATACATACGGATACTACAAGCCTCATAATATGATACAACGAAATCTCCTTTATCCCGAATTTTCTTTCGCAAAATACGGTGTGGCTGGGTACATGGAACAGAGGAAAAAAGAACGTTCTTCCAAATAAAGAGAAAATATGTGCAGTCATACATTTATGGAGAGCGTAAAAAGGATGTTATGTGTTTGTTTAGATGTGTGAATGTAGGAGCATAACACACAGGGATATTATAGGGGGCGACTAATGTCCTTGTATAATAGAAAATGACAGACTTTTCATGGATCTGCTATTGAATATTAGGATTAGGGATGAAATTTAATTAAAAAAATTGAGCTGTGTGTCTGTGCTTGAAATAGCTTGGCTCTTCTTTAAGTTTGTTCAATTTTTCTTCATTTTATTTTTTTTTAAGTTTATTTTCTTTTAAAGAGAGATTTCGAAAACTGTTACAGATTAAAGGTTTATGTTTGGTAATTCAATTAAATTTTTCTGATATTACGTCTTTCGTCACGCAATTTCTGAAGACAAATTGATTGTTTTATATCATTGATGGTATGACGAAAGTTTATTACACCCGACGATTAAGTTTGTTAATCTTTGCCATGGTCATATTTAAGATAACATATTGCCACACCCAGTTATTATTTAAGTTATTTGAATTGCTGGAAAATAAACACTTTTTGTAATTTAAATGAGAGAGAAATTCTGGATGTACGTACACCCATTTTATGTGTAACGGCATTGGCACAAACTTATTAGTCTTGAATGGTCTAATGACTTTATTTTTTAAGTTAGAGATGCCATTGTCAATGGCACCTATAAGATAACGAACGGCATTTATTGTTATTTAAACATTGTAGCCGTGTGTATGGCTTTAAAATTTAACAAAAAAAAAAACATTGAAAAAAAAAAACGGCCAATGGGGTCACAACCATTTGATTTTAAGGAAGACAGTTTGGAATTGAGTAGAAGAATTGACTACGTGGATTTGGAAAATTCGCAGAGATAAGCGACATTTCGGATGGATACTTCATCATGCTGGTCCGAAAGTGCAATCAGTTTACTTCAACACTCCAGCGATATCGGGAAAGAACAAGGATATCGATGAATTTTTCTATGAATCTAATTATAATAATCCTGTAATTCGGATAAACTCAGACGGAAAATCCAAGTGCAACCATTCAAGCTTGGAAAAGACATTCGTTGGGGTTGAACCGAATATGAGAAAACTTGGTTCGTTATTTTTCAATCGCTTTATTAAACATTTATTTATTTTCTCATTATTCTTCTAAGTTCTTTTATAATATAAATTATTGTTATGAGTGACGTGAACAATGTAAGAAATTGGTCCGATTTTCTGACTGACTCGCGTCTCTCATGGAGCCTCTATTTACGTAATTTCAAATGTCACGGCAGAGTAAAATAAACCAGGCAGAATCGGTTCATTTTCGAAACGTCAAATAAGGGACCTAATTCACGCCGTAAGTGCGCTCGAAATTCAAAATAGAAAGTGCGGAGGTCTTTCTAACGTGGCGTCATTTTCATACAATGAAGCGTTGAAATTTAATTTTCGCTTAATTTTTCATCGAATCGTTCACTTAAAATTCAAACTTTAGGCACACTTACGGCGCGGGGTGAATACACTGTATGAAAATGAACTCAAATGAACACTGACATAAATTGAAAAATTTTATACGCAAAAAATATATGGCTACTAGATTATTCAGGTCCCTAGTCAAATCAGCGCTCCTGCCTGGTTAACTTTACTCTGTCGTGCAACTGTTCTAAATTGTGTCATCATCCAAAATGACGTTATTTCTAACCAATCATATTTAGCTGATGCTTCATTCCAAAGTATTGCATCATCTACATAACATATCCAATAACATCAATGAAATACATCATGTGACATCAATTTAAACCAATCATTTTTCATTACTAATTTTCAATCACATATCAACCCTAACGGCAGCCATGTTTGTATAACACAATTCTATACCAATCAAATTAGCTATGATATACTTAAAGGGGCTTTGCCAATTAAAACTCTTGAAGCCTCTGATGATGATAGCTTAGCTATTGAAACCGGTTGGGAAAAATAAATCATTTTAAGTGCAATTTAAATTAAAAAAAGAGTTTTAATTGGCTCAGCCCCTTTAATTTTGACTCAATTGCACGGTGTACCGCGAACCACGTATAATGCGTAAATTTGAAGAGCTATGATATCATTTCAGACCAATCATATTTCTTTAAATTATCAATCTGGTCTCCCTTAAAATGTAGAAATGGGAGTCATATTCAAATCTCTGATCATGTCAAGATATGTTGATCAACCATAATTGTTAGATCGTCCTTCTAATGAAATCAACACCCTCTTGCATAACTATAAACAATCAGATCTAATATTATGATTCATATGAAATAAGAATGTAGAACTGACTTTACACCTTCACACGAAAGGCTAAGGGAATTTACAAATGGAAACAAAGGATACAATTGCGGTGTGTTACATCAAAGGCCGCAACAGTACTCAATAGCGAATTCCGGAAAGATCAAATCTTTACTAATGTAACCAACGCACTTCAAGCAAAAGGGCTTCTAATGACAGCTGCCAAATAGAGTACTATTTTGTATGAAAATTTGCTCCTTTTTTTGGAAATTCCGACAATTCGACATCTTTGTCGTTTTTACCTATTCTAACCCTAACAGAAAGGACTAACCAAATTTGAGGAAGTTTATCGCTCATTTGGTGGTTCAAAGTTCACAGACCCTCAATATTACATAGAAAATGTAAATATTTTCACGTCGAATGCACCGATTTTTCCAAATTAAGTTGTATTATGTTTGTTTCAGTCTATTACAGCCTCTGCAAGGCTTATAAAAGCTTTTTTAAGAAAATTTTCTAAGAAATTTTAAAAAGAAATACGAGTAGCCTGACAAACCCATTCAATCAATTGTGCGGTACTCAAAAGTATTCGGAAAAGAAAAACTAATGATGCAGATTGACTAGTTTTAGCAAGCTACACATGTCACTGGCTGTGGATTTTCAAGTTGTTAAAATCGTACCACCCTAGAGAATATATTTGATGGTTCTTGACAGTCAACTGTGTCATATCCGAAAGCAAGCAATTACGTCGATTGCTTGGAACACTAGAAAAACATATCAGGAACATTGACGAACAAAATCTTCCTTTGGGAACGTTTAATGTTGAATGCAAATGTTAACCGAACGGCCGAACATTTAGTGGTGAGGTTATTACTATGACAGCTATAACACATGGATCTGACTCTCGAAATAGTGAAAGGGAAGCTCATCAACGTATATAAACGAAACAATGATTCACCCCCATTGGAATCATAAAAAAATTGGACGTCCTGGTATCATGCGTGTCGGTTTGCAATAACTCGATTGCAACATTATTGGCACTTCCTGTAAGTATCGTTTAAATCAATTTCTGCATTTCCTTATCAAATGCCACAAAACTAATTCAAATATCCTACTTCATTTCACCACCGTCACTCTCGTCCATAGCATCATAACTTATATAAATATTTTTGCAAGCATTTTGCATCATAGAATGTACCACGTTCCATATTTCTATTAAATTAGTCGCATATTTTATGATTTAAATCAAAGTTATAAGCGGAAACGGAAATCAGTGGCAGTCTGGTAGACTGATTTAATAAATTAATTCCCTGTTGTCAGTGCTGATCACATAAATTTAAGCAATAAGGACATAAAATCAAGACTATTCGTTTATTGACTTGTACATTCGATATGTATATATAAAGTGGAAAGTTGTGCTGTAGAACGAAAGCCACATTGCACAAGTTGATTGCATACCTGATGCATTTATGCTGTTGTACGATAAACGTTGACCCAATTTTTAATGTTAAATCAATTATGATATTAAATGGGATTTTGGCATCAGAGAAGCAATGTTCTTGTTTAGACTATAACGAGTTTAAATAATGATTTTGTACACCCGTAACTCGTCTATCTAGTGGTTACATAATGGCGAAATTGAGGAAAGTGTGGGCTGTTTAAATTTTGGCAAAAGTTGCATTGCTTTCAGAGGGATGGTAATATATAAACAGCAATTTGCATTGTAATGTATGATATTATGACAGATATATTAGACAGACACACAACATCGTGCTATAATACTTATGGATATAGCACAATTGAAGGAATCACTTAGAATTAATGGTTTTTTATTTGCAGGATTAGTGTCATGTCGTAATTAAATTGATTTAATAAAAGGATTGAGTTAGGCATTGACAATTATATAGATTATCACATTAGTTGTAGGATTTATGACTTAAAATAGTCTAGTGTGAAGGGATGCTCGTATATTCTTCTATAAGCAGGTGTTTTGTCCAGACTAGTCTCAAGTTTAGGTGCTATAGATTATCTTCAAGTACGTTTGAAATGCCATTCACCGTAGGAAATGCCATTCACCGTAGGAAATGCCAGCCACGTTAAAAACTCTCATACAATTGAATGAATAAACGAAACCACAGTGTGGTTATGTTTGAAAATACCGTCTCTTGAAGATGATCTATTTAGAATTTGAGGATTCTTCTGAAAAACAGAAGACCGAAATCGGACGCATTTTCTATTGGAATTTTGTATATGTGCCCAGAAAGGTATTCGACCCCAGAACCCGAAACCGCTTTCAAAAACCCAATAACACTCTATTTGCCCCGGAAGTACATGTAATTACCTTTCTAATGACACCCCACGCGACCCTGCACGGCTCGTGTAACTGGAGAAATTTTTGTAAGAAAAGTGCAGGTTTTCGGTTTTTGATGACCTCTTACCAGCCACAAAAGCTTTGAAGAATTTTTTTGAAAGCGGTTTTGGGTTCTGAGGTTGAATACCTTATTGGGCACATATACAAAATTCCAATAGAAAATGCGTCCGATTTCGGTCTTCTTTTTTTTCAGAAGAATCCCCCTTTTTGACATGGCAAAATACATGAGAAGTCAGTGTGACGGTCGACTTTTATTATGTTCCACATTTCCCAAACAATTTCGACATGCAGGCAAGAAAGCAGGACCGCGAAATGAAATTTCGAACGTTTTTCCCCAAGTTAACAATAGTTATTCTCCTAACGCAGGCTAAAATGCTTTTTTAGCGAATTAGAGGTTTCCAGCTCATACACTACTGAGAAAATTGAGTTTTGTTGTAGATTTTCTTCATTTATAAATTCGCTTTCAAATTTATTAGAGCTCATTAGAGGTTTGTTAAAGCTCAGCGCAGAATTATTAGAACCCAAAAAATTTGTTAAAGAAAATTTAAAAAAAACGAAATTTGCGTCACAAGTGGCAGAGTTTCATGAACTAGGATGAGTTAGGAAAATGGTTAATGTACTGAACGAATTTAAACGGAAGAAAACCGAATCATCTGCCAATTTTTTGTTGATAAATCTTTTGCGTGCACAATGCGTCACCCTCAGTGATATCAGTTATTTTGTAAGAAAGACAAAGGACTTGCGTCACATTTATCCTTCAAGGGTTTTTTGACTGATTAAATGTATATACCTTTTGTCGAATGTTTCATGATTTTTATAAAGTGCCAACCGGCGAAGTGAACTCAAGAAACATGCATTCTAGTACACTAACTTATAATAGTGGAGTGTCACAGTTGTGTCGAAATGTTTTCTATGTTTTTGTCGCGACAAAACAAAAAACAAAAATTTTGTTTTTACATCGAGTAAAAAGTGTTTTAGGGTTCAAATAAGCCTTGCTACCTAATGCTCAAAACAAAAGAGCCATTGAGCCATTGTTTTGGTCCTAACTTTCATTGACAGATGCAGCAGTCTTGACTTTGAATAGAAAAAGTTCTAACTTCATTTGTCAGATTCGAAAATTTCGTCATGAAAAATAGGACAAAAACACGTTTTCAATGCCTCGTTTGTTTTGAGCATAAAGAGATTATGCACGAATACAATGGAAAGAATCAGAGGTGAGTTTCTTTGAATTTTTTCGGTGATTTTTTGTGACACATTTTCGGTAAAAGCATACATTTTCGGGAAACTGTCCTGTCATATCATTATGACGAACCTTAACGGAGATATTCGAGTTTTTAGTTTTACATTACCGGGATTACCGGTTCTCGATGCCCACAAAAAAAATAGTTCCACAACTTGATCCCATTCACGCCGTAAGTGCGGTCGAAATTCAAAATGGAAAGTGCGGAGGTCTTTCTAACGTAGCGTCATTTTCATACAATGAAGCGTTGAAATGTATTTTTCGGTTCACTTTTTCATCGAATCGTTCACTTAAAATTCAAATTTTAGGCACACTTACGGCGTGAATTGTCAAATTTTTGATATAAGTTCTTCACCGCGTGGAATTATTTTTTTCGACGTAAGAACCGGGACTAGACAGTTAACTTTGATTCGGTAATCGTTTTCTACCTCTAATTCATTCTTTTCACTTCAAACTAAACTATCAATGATGGTACACAAAGGACCAATTCAACCTTTTTCTCTCAAAAACTCGCAGATCATATTTTATTCATAGAAAAAAATATTTTTTTGACCAATACTCTCTCTAGAAATCAAACTTACTATCTTTAAGGTAGTGAAAGTGTCAAGTATACTTTGGAATTTACATGTAAATTACAGCGTAGTCAAAATGTAGAGTAGTGTTTGAAGAATGCAAAGAAATAAGGTGTGAATTTGACACAGAGAGCTGATAGTTTGTTTGCTAGAGAGAGTATTGTCTTGACACAAGCATAAATGATGCTGTTACTATGTTACTAAAAGAAAAGAAATGTTGTCCAACGAAAGAACGTATTAAAATTGTTTTTTATCAACGTAATGAATTTTTGATGATGCTGAAACATCTTGCCCAAATTGCCTCCCAACAAAACTCATTCAACCGAAAAGGCAAGAAGATCCATACGAATCCATCCCATATATGACACTATAACTGTCCGACGAATGTGAAAGGATTATTGGATTCCGTACATTATCACATTTATTTAGACGAACTGAAATTGTTTCTGTTCATTCTGTCCATCATCCATTAATCGTGGATAATATCCTCTTTTCCTTTCAAATTTTCTACCAAATAAACCATTTCGAAAATATTGTTTTTTTTTCTCTCCCGGTTGAGTTCATCAATATCGCCTCAACTTCATTGCAATATATATGATTGACCTCTGATTCGGAAATTAATCATCTAATACCAGCTCCACATGCACGAGAAGGCATAAAACTCTTGTCAAAATTCCAATACATCAAAATTTACTCCTCTAAACAGCAGCATTTTATATTATAAAATAAATGAGCGGATCAATTTATCATTTTCTCGGTGTTATGTTATGTACCTTCATAATGATATTTTGATGTATTATTATATATAAACGGGTGTAACGGGGAAAACGTTCTAACGGTGTAAATATACGTTGTAGAATTTATGCCGAGAGTAAATGTGTAAATTTAGTAATGATACATAAATGTGGAACACACCACAGTGCTGTACAGAGAGTAGTACGTCGAAAAAAAATTCTTCTTAATCAATATATCCTCGTAAATGAAAAGGAAATTGATATGTTCATGCAACATTGAAAATGACACGTACTTTTGATGTGGGGTATATCTTTGTGCGTTTTGGGGCCGGTTCGAGGTTTATCATTTTAAAAGTTTTATCGCTCCGACAACAGCATCCATTGACAACGGAGCGTGTACCATAATAAAGATTAATTACTTAGATCTTAATATTTGTTCGAACAATGAGGATAATGGGACATTTAACAGTATTTATCGGTAGAGACCATTTATCTCTATAAACCGTATAATTGAAGTCTGAAATTTTATTTAAAGATTAGTTAGGTGAAGTTATAACTGACGATGGCTGTTGTCTGCCAAAATAATTTAGAAGATTATGTGACCAACTTCACATTACATTTTTATGTGGTCATCAGAAAACCTTTGCTAAAATATGTAGTAGGGTGGATCTAATTTAAAATATGACACCGTCATGCACACAGCATAGTTCTGCAATAAATTAGTAGAATTCAACAATTTGAAATTATAAACATTGCTTCTGATAGGTGGTGTCACTGTCAGCCATCGATACAATATACGGTAGATAAGTAACGTCAAAGTAACTTTATGCGGAAAGCGCGCGAAATAATGTCACACAAATATTTGAAAATAATTGAAACTCTGCATTTCTCAATTTCCTTTTTCTCTTTGTTTTGTGTTGTGATTCGTATTTTTTGCACTTGTGTATGTGTCCGAAATTTCGTTCTTCGTGTCTCATTATCTACAGTATATTATATCGATGCTGCCAGCAACGATGTAAAGATGGCACCGGTATATTTGCTATAATCGCTATAATCGGCACATCGAAAGTAAGCCAAAGTCACGCCACGTTCATACATCACAATAGATCATACGGAATTTCTAGTCAATCAGCCACAAGTGGGTAGCAAATTGTACGAAGCTTTTTGCATCGAATCATAATTTAAATATCACCCGTGAACTGTCCATAGAATTATCAATAAGTAAGTCATTTTATACATGGTAGGCTGTGAAGTTCACAGTGTGAACATAACCTAACTTTGTAAAATCCAGTCTTTATAGCTTCTACATCAAACATAATTGCAAACAAGTAAACTATTTCGTATGACCAACGGTGGTAACCGTCACGTGACCGCAGCATACTTCTATTATAAATTGAAAGAACTCAACAATTTGGACTAGAAAAATCTCTTCTGAAAGGTGGTGACCGTCACGTGACCACAGCATTGTTTTATTATAAATTGGAAGAACTCAACAATTGTGTCCAGATTAGATACAAAATGAGCTGTGCCTGATAAAATATCTCGCACAAATTTATATTTCAAAAGTTATTATGTACCTACTACACTCTCTCATGGAAAGAAAGAAAATCGAAACTGCTCGACTTGTTGTTTTCCTTCTTTTTTCGTTCAAAAAATATCGTTGTGTACTGTACATAAAACACTACCCCAAAAGTCTTTAGGTATTTTCATACTTTGCTACTATCAGATTGGCGATCAAATTTGACAGCAAAATGAAAGCTGCTCTTATTTATGTCGGGTATGTTGTGTTATTTGTGTGATATTTTGTTAATTTCAACGATTTGCCAATCTCGTTTGATATAAAATTGAGAAGATTCATTGAAGGGTGATATATGCTTTCCAGAAGTTTAGGATGACTTGGAGATTTTGTTTTACGATTTTCCAATTTTGATTCTCAAATCGTTTTCCCTTTACCGTGCTGTTTATGGATTTGGTTGTGAGTTGATGGGAAATTTCTTTGGGGATTTTTGTTTTGTTTTCAATTTTGAATGAGTCATGAGCTGAACATTTTTTAATTTAAAATTTGTTGAGGAAGCAAGTGGCAGGTTGGAGGGTAATAAGTCAGTTTCTTCCTTCATAAAAACCAAAATTCGAATTTATTGTTTAAAGAGAATGTCAAAAAGGGTGGTCCCCCATCGAACTCAGTTAAATTAACATACCAATTTTGACCGATTTCGTAAAATTAGTGAAAATGTGGAAACATTTGCGAAAATAGTATCTTAAAAATAGTTCCCTGTAAAGAATAATTCCAAACAAATGCTCCTGTTTAGCGCGAAATTATCGCAGTAGTCGCTGCGTTTCTTTTGTAAAGATAACTTGTTTTCGTTGTATTAGTTAAAACATACCATATACAAACAATTCTTATCATAAAAGCCTCCAAATTTGACACTTGTCAATTCAGTGTTCATGCTAGGAGCAGTGCTGTGCCCAACTCAATAGAAGTATTCTATTTCTCACAATTGGTTCATCTGAGCCAGAAAAACTTGTTCAAAAATGCTATTTATGTACTTGTTGAGAAAATAGTCATTACCATGATGGGTAAATGACGTTTGTTGTCTTGTGGTCAGAAAATGAGTCATTACCGTTTAAACAAAAACTAGGTTTTTGCATTTTCTAGCAGCAAGACAACAAAGTACTGCTACTGTCTCGCTGGAACATGTATTGTTGAGGTGTGTGGGATGTATTTCGATGTCCCAGAAAGACAGCAATGGACTATTACTTGCGAAGCCCTGCGAAAATGAACATTATCGTAAGTGTGCCAAATACGAAAATTTTAATTTCGCAAGTAAAATCCATTACATAACTCGGCCTCGCCTCGGATCAACAAAATTCACGATTCACACGAAAACTCTACTTGTCATCTTTTTATCTACAGTTGTGTAAAATACTATTTCGTGTGTTCGATCGAAAAGAAATAATTCAAAAACACTGGACTTTTTAACTCATCATTCCAAGCTATAAAAATATGAATTGCATTCGTCACATCTACTATTTATAGCCGACGACTAAGTTTTATCTACTTGAATATAAAAGGCTGCCCAAATATTAAACACCTGCATTGCTTCTTACCTTTCGAAAATACTTATTTTACTGCTTGCCCTATGCGAAAGTTGATAATTACATAACAATTTACCACCTACGAAAATGATCCATTACATGATGAATATTATCGCTCCATTCGTAAATTCCAACGTGATATAGGCAACTTTTGCACGTGACAGACAAGAAACCAGAATACATACCAGAAGGTGTTGCTACATAGTTCCCTAATTCAGAAACAATTATTATGATACTAGCACACTCACTCGTGTTTCTTTGAGTAACTTGCTTTGGTAACTGCTTTTCGACAAGTGAAATTGTATACCGAACCCTCGAAGCTTCGTGCTCAAAAACATAGGAGTGAGTTTGCGAGTATTATGAAATTGCTACCTCATGTAATGAATTACTTTCGCAGCATCCAGTGTAACCTACTATTAATATGTAAGTTCAATTCAATTTAAAAAAAAGTGGCAAGTGCGTTTATCTGTTCAGCTGCTGTTTTCGGATCTTAATTTAATATTCTACCTAATTTTGCGACGATATAAACATAAACAACTCTTGCACATTATAAGTTTGCCAGTGTTGTAGAAATGATGTTGAAATTGTGTCTCGTTTTAATTTTTTTCGTTGAGGTGAATAAGGGAACTCATTTAATTTTGTGATTTCTAATCAATTCGCAATTGTAATAGGCCTGCAACGCTTCACGAACTGTACTGAAAAGTACTGCAAAATTAACATACCAATCACTAGTCATGCGAATTAAGAATGAGTGCGGTTGTGACGACTGGCAAGATGGTGTTCTCAAATATTATGAAGGATGTACGAACACATCGAAAAAATATCCCGGGCCGACAAATCAAGCTGAGCCGGTCATGAGCTCGTTTGAAATATTTTTAAACAAATTATTGGATCTCACAACAGTAAACTCAACGATTCTATCGCTAAGTTCAACCGCAATATTGGACGCTATGAGCAAGCTATCCAAAATGGGTGGATCGTACGGAAATTTGTTCAGAGAATCAACGAATACTTTGCCGCAGCTAACAGATGACTTAAAAGTAATTGTTTCAAATCAAACAAAGAATCTTGGCCCATTGATCACGAATCTGATGAACGATGCCATAACAGATCTAGGACAGTCGATTTTACACTATGGGTTTGAGTTTAGACAGTGTGGCGCTGAGCATTTCGGCAATGATCTCGCAAAGGATCTGAATTTTGAACCAATTACCAAGCATACACAAGTGTTGATGAATATGATAGCGCTCATTGGTGAAACATCGATCAACGATTGCAGACTAGGAACTCCCAAGATACTCGAATCATTAGCAGTTATCACCCTAATTTCAAGTTGGTATTTCATAGGCGCTCATTCAATCAACGTTGTTTCTCAAGCAATTTTACATGCTCGATCGCAGTCTATACCGGACAAGCTGTATGTGAGCTTAATAACAATGGCTCCTCTACTTCGAAATATGGCTGATATAATAGATTCAATTGGTAGAGCATTGGATGATAATCTCGAACAAGTTTTAGAAAGTCTCGTCAGCTTTACCCTTGATCTCAATTCGAAATTGAGTGATATATGTGGATCGTTCGACGGTGTTGCTACGAATGTGGGACAAATAACAAACGCATTATTAGAAGCAGCTAGTAAGACACGGTAAGCATTGCTACAAGTTTTTAAAATGCAAATCACATCCGTACAATAAAATTGATAGACTTGATAAGGACCGCTGCTCTTTTGTTTTACCATCATAAGTGACTGATAAATCGATAAACGGATTTTCTTATACGGCACTGCGTATATCCAGTAAACGTCGACAATTCACGAATCTGATTTGCAGGATCCATAATAAGACAATTATGGCTTTTGATATCTATAATCAGACAATTAAAGCTTCTGGGACATGTTATAGGACAATTATGGCTCCTGAGATCCATAATAAGACAATTATGGCTTCGGAGATTCATATTTAGGCAATTTCGGTTTCTGGGATCCATAATAAGATAATTATGCGTCTGGGATCCACGAAAGAAAATTTATGGCTTCTGAGATCCATAAGAACACAATTATGGCTTCGGCTACCCATAATAAGACATTTATGGGTTCTGAGATCCATAATAAGACATTGTTGTTCATAATACGACAATTATGGCTTGTGTAATCCATAATAATTCAATTATGGCTTGTGAGATCCATAATAATTCAAATATGGCCATAATAATGGAAATCCGTAAAGGCAAGTAAGACTCATACTTTCGGGTGAATCACCATGTTCACTTCTTTTACGTTTTCAATAACATTTTAGCCATGTTAACGATACTTTTCCAAAATTCAAGCTATCATATCCAAAACCATATAAGACACCAAACCTTTAACCTTTTTTTCCTTGTTGAGCATAAGCTGCGGGACATGTATACCGGTATCAAACCATTAAATAAATTCACTTACACGACGCTACTTCATTATAATCTGAACAAATAAAAAGCCGAATGTACACAAGATAAATCAAAGTAAATTGACTAATTATTCGACGATGGAGTAAAGCATCCACCAGTTCGCATTTTCGGCGACAAAACGTACCATCTATAAATTTTTCCTCAGTCATTTACCTTCTTTGCCATGACATTCACAAACATTCTTGCAGATAAAATAGGTATCAGGCAACCGAGAGATGATAAACGTATAAAAGGTTTAATTCGGAATTTCTCTGCCACAAAATGTATTCACAAACTTTGAAAGTTTTCGTATACCATACTACCATCTGGTTACAGCATTTGGCGAACGATTTTGGACGAAGGTGAAGATTAAGATGATATTCTAATATTTGGTATGTATATGTGGTGTATATGATCCCGTATATGTACGATGCATGATAGACATATGTTCCTAATGATATAATGGAGAAAATTAAACTCGTTTTCGCGTCACATCACCTAATGTTCGATATTTTAGCTTCACATGCGGATACGGATGTTCCTTTACTGACAAAATCATTACGTAAAGTACTTAACATTGCGATTATCATACACACATACCGAACATAATTTTCACAACAACAATAGCTGATTATAGACACAGACTATTTCGCACGAAAGTGTTTTATAGGGTCGGGTTTACATTTGTTTGAGCGTCTCCAATAGAAAAGCACTGAATCAAAATTGTGCATGCTAAAGTTTGAAACAGGTCACCTATAGGTGGGACGATCACGACAAGCGTTTTAAAGTAATTAAGTGCTGCCACCTGCTGCCAAACTGGAAAAACTTCTGTCAACCTTAAAAGTTCTTTGAAAATTTTTGAAAACTAGAAAACTATTTCATCAGAAAATCCTCGAATACCCCAACTAAGAAAATAAAAAACCTTCAAAATTCTCAGATCTTAAAATAATAATTAAAAAACAGTGGAAATATGTGAAAATTCAGCAAAAACGGTAATCATAGAAATCATAGAAAATCCTCAATAAAACATTGAACTGGCGTGGGGTAATCTGGCACTCCATACAAATTGATGGTGTGCCAGATTCACCTCTAAGAAGCGAATCTGGCACAGTCATGACTTTTTGTTACATGAAGTAAAAGGACGCATACTATGATCGCGTGTGCCAGATTCCCCGATTCCACACACTGCCGAATCACGGGTTATCAAGTTTAGTGAAACGTCATATCAACTATGATTCGCTTAAGTTTATCGGATGCAAAATGGTATAGTATTGTATCAGTACCACTATCGCCAAGGCCTGGTGAGAAATGGTATTTTTGAACTGCATATTAACACAAAACGTCGAACGACGTACCTATAATTCGCTCTTAGGTCGAAAGATTGGTTGCATTTCTTGGATGACTGGTATGACGTAATCCAAATACCTAAGTCCACTATATGACTAGCACTAGCATACATTTAGGCGAGATTTCAGTTTTGCCCCAGACTAAACTTGTTATTGGCTGTAAGGAAGCTATTAGTGAGGTCTCACCAAAAAGGAAAACAAAACTCAGCTGGAAACCCATAATGTACAAAAAGCAGATAGTGCTAAAAATCTACTGGTGCGGGTCCGCAATACGATCACCCGACAACTATGCATTTCGTATTGATAATGTAAACCAAATTGTAACACCTGGATAGCCTGGTACATGAACATTAATTTCTTTTTTGTGAAATGACGAGACGTGATAAGTGTTAAATTCGTTTCATGAATAATTTAACGTTGGCATCAGCTCAGCCAGAGAAAACTTAAAAACAAACTTTTGTAAATAAAATTTCGATTTAAGTTCGGTGATGTACATGTTTTTGGAAAATATACAATCTGTTGTATGCTTGACTGAAAGTTCAGTAGAATGTTTGTGATGATACATGGTACACATCAAACTGCAAAGAAGAAAACCATAGAATATGGTGACTGTTTGAATTTAACGTCAGTTCGCACACCCATATTACGAACATGGTAACGATTGAAATGATTAATTTTTTGGTATATTACGCTATGTTAAGTAGTGTATACGTTACGTCCCGAAAAAGGAAAAAAAAAACTGCAGAAGCTGTCGAGTCGCACATGTTTTCTTTCGAAAAATCCGTTTCATTTATTTCTAAATCTGCCGTCGTTTGTGTGACTGCTTTTCGCAAAAAACCATTTGTTATGTAAGATATCTTCTCCAGATAAATCCATGTGATATCTAGATAAAGAACCGCCCATTCTCTTAGAATAAATTACAAGATTATTTAGATATAAAGTATGTTATGCGATATAATAGAACGGAGAACGGAATCGAGTTGTACGAACGTGAATTTAGGCACTAGAAAAACCGTTTTTTCTCATTTTTTTCTTCTTCTTCTTCATGTCGTACTCCTCCGGATAGGACAAGCGAAATGTCTATCTCGTTTCTTTTTCTTTTAAAGAAAACATTAATTGAAAAGATTGGAGGACGCCAGCATTTTTCGACGAAAACGATAATGCCCCACAATAACAAAAATTCCCAACAATAATGCCCCATCAAAAATGGCGACCATTGTGAATGCATACACATGGACAAGTCAATTTTGTATTTCTTTTTGATTTTTATTCTAAAAGTGCGTCCGGATCTATATTTTATTACTGCAATCCGTAGATCTAATTTGTAGGAAGCTAACGACATTAGGCTGGAAAAAATATGTTCATCTTTCAACACGCTGTTCAACGACAAACATCATCCACTACACAACAAACACTTGCTTAACCTGCAAGCGGAACATATAATGTTTGTCGTCGTACAACGTGTTGTAAAGTGAAACCATTTTTTCCAGCTCAATGTCTTTAGCTTCCTACAAATTAGATCTACGGATTGCAGTAATAAAATGTAGATCCGGACGAACTTTTAGAATAAAAATCAAAAATAAATAGAAAATTGACTTGTCCATGTGTATCCATTCACAATGGTCGCCATTTTTGACAGGGCATTATTGTTGGGAATTATTGTTATTGTTGGACATTACCGTTTTTGTCCAAAAAAGCTGGCGTCCTCAATTATTCCATTAATTAAATTCTAAAGTTGCTGTGTGCTCTGTTGAAAAGGTACATTCTCTTTTGAATGAAATAGTACATTACTATGCAAGGGAAGTAAAGTGATATCTCGTATCCAGATGAGAAAAAGTATCCGAGGGCGGCAGCCAAGGCAGGAAATGATGATTTTTTCAGCACCAGTCCTAAATTTCGTAGCGAGTAAGGAAAATTAAGACGTGTGCTGAAAAAATCCATTTCCTATCGAGGTACAAGGTTTTGTGCATCGGACAACTGAAATAGACAAAACACATAAATTTACTTGAAAATATGTAATTCCTTTATCGCAAAATAATTCGCAAAGAAATTAAGTTTTTTCCCGCACGATATTTCGTTCGGGAAAAACTGACATTTCTCAACGAAAAATCATGGCAAAATATTTCGTATTTCAGTTGTCCGGTGCACAAAGTTTTTTCCATTAAAATGGCGTGGAAGCGATGTAGTCACTCGGTTCGGGTTCGGGTTTTATTGTAAATCTTTTATTGTGTGTACAAACATGATGTTTACACAGACATAAACTATCTAAATCAGAATTATGCAACACCTCAACCTATGTGCCATCGAAAAAGTCGATAAATTATTAATGTTTACAAAAGCTGACACACTAACGAGACATATTTACCACCCGAAATGCTAATCACAAAAACGAGTGTAATGGTAAAGTGATACAAACGAGCGAATGCAAAAATGGGTGTATCGCCCAAAAGCAAACATTTTGCGTACGCGAAACGTGTGACAGTGAGTTATGTTTCGTCGAACATTATGTCCGATCTGAGTGGCAGCGAAAAGAAGTTGAAATTGGTTCGCTTTGGTTCAATTACACAGTTTTATGATTCAATCTTTTACTTCTTTTGTTAAATGTATAGATTTAGAAATTTGCTCATGATAAGTGGATCGCCACCGGTTTCTAGTGGATTTTGATTTTTGTTTTTTACACGTTAACCTCGACGTTGCCACACGTTGTTGACAGATTCAAGAATTTTTAATTAGAAGGTTACGCAGATTGCTTGGTGAAAAAGAACTTCGTCGCACTTTTTCTCCATCCAATATGACAAATACTATTTGTACCACGGACTAAAAGTCTTTCTTAGCGAATTCGGTTCCTAGGTACGAAATGTACTATTTCCGTGACTATATTGATTGAACAATATGATGAATATGAAGCTTTAATTTTTTCAAGTAAATTGATGTGTTTTGTCTATTTCTGTTGTCCTGTGCACAAAATGTTGTTTGTACCTCGACAGGAAAGTGATTTTTTCAGCACCAGTTCTAAGTTTTTTTTTTCGAGTGGAGCGACTTTTCCTGTTTTGCTACAAAATAGTATTGCCCTCGAAATACTTAGAACAAACGGTTAGTATTAGACATCATAACATCACAAAGTTAAAATTAAAGCACAGTGAAATCTCTTTATAATCAACTTCCAAGGGAGTCAGGATTGCGTATAGAGCAGGGTATAGAGAGCGTTGATTATAGAGAGCGATCGCTGGAAATTCAGTAAGAATCACTCACCAGTGCTTTGGAGCAAAACTTTACTTTGCACCACTCTTCAATTGTCCTTCGCCTTTGATTTATAGAGAGTGGTTGATTATATAGGACTTTCACTGTATTTCATAAAGGAATATTTAACAGTTTAAGACAATCATGAGACGACCATATGGTTGCTAGGAATCTCGCGCCGCGTCATTCACAATAATTCTCATTTTGACACATTTTGTATAAGGAAGATGTCACTTTGTGAGTTATTGTGAATGACGCGGCGCGAGATTCCCTAACACCGACCATATGCTAAAATATTTAACATGTCATACTGACACGAGCCAAGTCGCTTCCGGCTCCAAACTTTGCAAATAATGCCATTGTAAAAAAGTAATTTAAAACGAATGCAAATGATTGTTTTCTTGGCGCACACAAACAAAATATCGTCAGAATAAAGCATTTTCCGTTATTTACTTTGGAAAATCCACTTCGATGCGAACAACAGCAGGCACTCCGAAACCGTCGTGTTGCTTCACTCATCGAGAAAAACCCCTTAAATAATCGAAACATTTAAGCATTCAAGTAACATAGTCAAAATGGCATTTTACCAGAAGAGAGAGTGGTAAAAGAACCAGTCATGTACATAAAATAAATTATATTTGCACAAACATATCTATTCGTTTGCTGTCATAACATAACCGAAAAAGACCGCCACTTGATTCATGTTTCATATGTCACTACATCCATATTGATGCGTGAACGAACATATTGTAGACATTACGGATACCATGGTGGGATGTATATATAGTCTTTGCAAAATAGTCTTCTAATTCCACATAGTGTAGTATCCCGTACACACTGGAGTGCTGTCTTGTTTCTAGACCGTATCATCCGTATTGCAAACAGAGTGTGTGTTGTATCCCATTCTATACACACACAAAAATAACCATCCATAAGGCATTACACAAAAGGATGATTTATTGTAAAAAGAAAATCCTTATTTAAACACGCATTTTCATAAAAGATAAGAATGAGAGAAATGGTTGGAAAATGAAAAATGAAAATAAATTTAATAAGATGCGTTTTGATTGACACAAAGGAAATTTTGTTAATAGACCATGCTTGAACGAATAAAATTTAAATTTATTTTCATTTATGTCTGACAGGGGGGTATATTTCAAGAGTGCTTCACTATTTACAAAGCAATATGGAAATGATTATGGAAATTGAAGTTTTAAATCTTTGATTGTTATAGTCCTGCCACCGTTGGATCCATCAGTAAGTGATATTATCGTGTTGATTTACAGTGGAAGAAATTGAAGAATTCACATTATCAAACGGTTACGATCCAATTGATGTTATTCATTCTATATTTCCAGGTTGGGTATACCCGGTAAAGTATATTAGAGAACTTTAGCTTTTTCGACGGTATATAATCAACCCTAATTTCCACCACAAACGTTAATACCTTGTCAGAAAGTGGCGACCATTGTGGATGCATATGAATGTACGAATGAAATTTCCCCTTATTTTGTAATTATCATGTAAGCGTGTGTGACACTACCAAAAAATTTCTTCAACTGATACTGATCTTAGCTTTCAAATAATAGCAAACATGCACGGGTACTGTTTCGATGAATGTGGTTTTGGAATGAAAATTTGATGCTCAGTATCTCTACTCAAAAAATTTTGTGCACGTGAAATGTTTGATGAAAAAATATTTTTTTACAGCAATTTTTAGCTGCTGGTTCACTTTTTCGAAATAATTCTATCTTGACCAAAGGTTCCTAGGGCACATATTAAAAAATTCACTAGAAAGTGCGTCCAATTTCGGCAGGTCGTATTTTAAAAGAATCCCTCAGAAGTGAAAAGCGCCGCAGGCGAAACTTTTAAGTTATTTTACTCGTCCATTGATCGGATTGATCTTGATCCTGATTTATGGAAGTTTATTGACATTTTCGAAGTCTCATTTTAGGAGTTTTAGGAGATTTAGGTGGTTGTAGGAGGATTTTTGAAATTTTAGGAATTTTAGGAGGTGTGGGAGGCCCGGAGGCCTGCATTTGTACAGATTTTATCAAAAAGTGAATTACAGTGCTCGTTATACGAATAACTTCGAATTGGGCCATTAATGATATTTCAGTTTTTAGTTGATTACAAAATCCCGCTACCAAAGTGACTGCTCAATTAGATTTTCATGCTCTGCTAGCTTTGTTTAGAACACTGTCGATCTACTTCACAATCTAAGTTTTACCCAGCTCTGATTTTTGTCGTCGCATTATTGAATTTAAGAATATTTAGCGACTCTTATTAAGTTTTTGCGTTAATTTTAGGAACCTCACAATTTATTTGAAATGAAGGTTCAGGAAAGACAGTGTCACACCTTTGACTGACCTGCTTATTCCCTTGACTGAAAGTCAGGGTCTTATGACAGAAAATAACCATAAATGTCCGCAACTAGGGTTGAAAAATTTTATGTGACGATTTCAACTTAACAAAAAAAAAATGTTTTCAAGTTGACTTTTCAAACAATATACATGTCTGAATTGTCAAGATTTGTGTTTCACCCGCTTTCGTAAGTGTCTTAACCTGTTCTTTCAGAACCTTGAAGTTCACTATGACCTCTAACTTTAAACGGTAAAGTGAACGATAACACTTAATTTGCACTAGAAAAAGCATTACCGTTGTCTTTACCATTGAATTAACAGTTTGCAACCGCTTTGCTAACGACCCCTAATGTTCTACATTGGCAAAAAACGTAAAACACAGAAAACGTAAGGAAAAATTGGTATCGCGAGTTATCAAGTAATAATTCTTAACCAATTTTCAAAATTTTGGTTTTAATCGACGTAGAATAAAAATCATGAGGTTAAGTTCGTAGTTTAGGCTTATGAAAGATAATATTTGAACGAGTGTGAACTTTGTGGCCAGAGGGAAGGGAGGGAAATAGTGGAAATAAAAGAGATGCACAATTAATGATGTAGCAAATAGACCATTCTTGCATCGCTTATTTAAAAATAGTAAGAAAACTGCGACTGCAATTATTGAAAAATTTAGTCAGTCAAGGGACCTGACCCACCCAAGAAGTGGGGCCTAGTAAATATGTTTATAAGTTATATCGTCAACGTAACTGCAGAGCATCGATTTAGTATTTGAATGAATTCACTCGTTCACCGTGTTTCACTGAGTTGACTTGTTCATTGTGTTTCTAGTTGCTTGAAGGTCTCATTCCGTGTTTATTCTACGCGATGAAACTCTCAGAAAAAATAGTTTTTTTGGTTTTACTGCTATCTCCACTAATTTTAGATCAAATCTTGGCGGAATATGTTAAGGTACTTCGTGCTTATAGGTTCAATAAAAGTTATTTATTTATACAGCATTCGAGCAAAGTATACAATAGCCCGAAATGAACACGTTCAATAATATTTCGTTAATTTTTAGAATCTACTAGCAATTTGTGAAAAGTGCGATGGAATTTGCAATGCGAAATTTTGTAAGATCAATGCAACCTGTCGCCCGTTAAATCGAACTTCCAAATGGCGAACACTTGATATTACTTTCCATGAAGGAATCGTCCTCGGCGCTCCGTTGATTGTAATTTTTCCACGAAATCAGTTTAAATTTTCCGGTTGACAACATTTACAAATTTCAGTTAGACATTGTTACATACAAAAAATTTCGAACGGTATACAGACCACTTTTGGTGAAAGTGAAGCTCGAATATTGTCATCAATTGGTTGAAAGAAATCATCCGTTTTTTAAATTTGTAGATGGTAAATTTGATGACGGGACATTATTCGATCCGTGCCCATTAAAAGTAATTTTCTTTTCATAAGTACCGTCGCGTCGGTTTATTATAATTTGATCGATTTTGACGATACCAAATTTGCTAGTTTCTGTTTTTCACGTTTATCGCTTGGACGCACTGATTCGTTTAAAAGTTGAAATATTGAAATCGATCAAATTAGAATGAACCGAATTTAGTACAGAACAGCTAACTTTAAATCTGAAAAATTAGGAATTAGACCCGTTTATTACCTGTAATCGATAGGTCCTGCCATCTCATCCATCTCATTTCGAGTTTGCAAGATGGGATTGTCCTAATTTTTCAGATTTTTCAAGTAATAATCTGGGATGTTCTTGCACTGACAATTTTTATGCAAATGTTATGTTTAATAACAAAATTTTAAAAATGTTTTAGGGTCATAGATATGGAATACCGGGGGCTACGATCAGCCAAACGCATATATCTGTACCAGCTGGAGAGTGGAAAATAGAGCTTACATTATCTAAGATTTTAAACAATACTGTAACGCATATTATGACTGTGAGCTTCTATTACACCGTCAAATCAATGACGGCTGAAGAATTCTAATTTTACCAAAAATTTACTAGACATAAGGTAAGCGAGGGTATAGCTGACCGTGCAGGTGTACCTGACCAGCTACATTATTTATCAGTTTTGAAAAATAATTACAAATGAAAATACGCAACTTAACGGTCTAATTAATATTTAGAGCCTAAAGATTAATTTTTTCATGAAAATAATGCGATTATTATGTTTACTTATTTGATAAAACCATAAAATGAAACCAGTGCACCATCTCAGTACAAAGTTGCACATTTCTTAAGAAAATCGTAAGATCGGTGTGGTCTAATTTAAGGTTTTTATTGACAAAAGAATTATTAATGGACAAAGTTTTGGTGTTTTTAGGTAGTAAATAGTTCGACAATTAATATTATTAACATAAATAGCGTCTAAAAGTTAATATTTGATTAATTACATGGTGGTCAAAACATTGCATCAAAAATATGCCATGTTTGTGAAGTTGACCGCACCAAATTCCGTACATTTTTCTTCATGTGACAAATTCACCTTCCATGTATGTGCATTGTTGTGTACAAAATGATGTGATTAAAATTCGTTGATATTTTGTGTTTTTATGAGTTTTTATCATTGAAATTGGTTAATATCAGTGAATTAAGAGTGAAAATGTGTCGAATAATGCGAAATTACTGCGAAAAATGTGAAAAATGTCTTAATTTTGTAGCGGTCAACTACTGCAACAAGACTGGTCAGGTATAAAAACATCCGTTTTTTAGTGGTCAGCTACTGCATCAAAAACAGTGCTTCAGTAAAATCAGTTTTTTACAATAAAAATTAATTAATTGTCAATATTTCTGATATTCTACGGAATGGGAACAGATCAAATTAAATTCTGACGAAGGAAAAACTTAGCTTCATCGAAATCATCCTGAGATACTGATGACCAAAGTTGAAAAATTGCTTAGCCGGTCAGCTACTACCTCGCTTACCTTAGACCGACATAACATGCTATAAATGTTATGCACCTGTGTCCAAATATTTATTTTGACGAGTTGGTGATTGTGATCCTAAGCCGAAGGCGCAGATCATAATCCAACTCGTCAAAAGAAACGTTTGGGCATAAGTGCATATAATTCTTTAGGTTAACAGGTTAAGACAAAGGCGGGTGACATCAAATTTGTTAAGCCACGACAGAGTAAAGTGAACCAGGCAGGAGCGCTGATTTGACTAGAGACCTGAATAATCTAGTAGCGCTATATTTTTTGCGAATAAAATTTTTCAATTTATGTCAGCGTTCATTTGAGTTAATTTTCATAGTGTATTAGGTCCCTTATTTGACGTTTCGAAAGTGAACCGGTTATGCCTGGTTTATTTTACTCTGCCGTGGTTAAATGCACGCATTACATATTGTGTGAAAAGTCAACTTGAAAACTATGCCACCTCTTTGAATAAAAAAATTGTCCGAGTTTTAATAATTCTCTGTGGTTGAGCTTTGGATAATCTGGAAGAATTTAAGTTGTTCACAAGAGTTCTATAACTCTTATTAAAAATACTAACTAATATTTCAGCTACAGTTTTTAACATTCAAAAGTATCGACATATTATACATTTCTTATTTTGATTACTTCTCTCATTTCTCCATATACTCGTTATGGAGAAATGAGAGAAGTTGGAGAAATACGAAATGTATAATATGTCGATACTTTTGAATGTTAAAAACTGTATTTATACATATTCGGAGTATTTTTTTTCTCGATGTGTTCATTAAGTAAAAAAAATAGATCAAATGAACACGGTCTATTACTTCCCCTTCTACTATTCAGTCTTGGAATCCTTAAGTTCGTCGAAATGGAAAACAATCCTTTGATAGATTCTGTCTGAACCAAAATCGAGTCTCGTTTATCTCGCAAAAAAGAAAATAGCAACCCGGAAGGAAAACAGAACCCAGTACGTGAGACCATACAAAATGCAGGAAAAATGAAGATTTACATCAAGTAACAGTTGGCTCATACATTTTAAATTTCATAGATGCCAATCATTCACGCCGTAAGTGCGCCTTCTTTTTCAAAACATACCGTACAGCAAGTCATTTTAACTCTTAGTTTTTGACATTTATTTTGTACAACTGTCAGATGAAAATATTTAAATTTTTGGCGCACTTATGGCGTGAATTATTCATGTGTGAAGTAAACTCTTAAGGTCAGCACACAGTTTGTGAGACCACGTGAAATGCATGTAATGTGCCTGAAAGATGAGCGTTTACATCAGGTTTACATGAAGCAAGAAAAATATTTGACGAATGGTTCGAACATTTTCTGCGTCAACATTTTGCTAGCATTTTTCTTACATTTTTTACGAATTGTGCTCTAATTTTTCAGTAGTTTGCATGGTCTCATGAACTGTGTTCCCTAAAAATACATGAAAATAACGAGGGCTGAGTTATCCAAAATACATGAAAATGACAGAAATAGGTATAAGGATGGTTGAGGTATCCAACATCCATGAAAATGACAGAAATAGGTATATGAAGGGCTGAGGTATCCAAAATACATGGAAATGGCAGAAATTGGTATAAGGAGGGCTAATTTATCCAAAATACATGAAAATGGCAGAAATAAGTGTAAGTAGGGCTGAGTTATCCAAAATACATGAAAATACACGCCCTAAAAATTGTATCAAAATAGTCCCTGCAAAACACAACACAAAAACTCTCACATAAGCCAGAGCACTAGACAGTCCGAAGCCCCATTACTCAATCATTTCGAATACGTGGAATACGATATCCATTAATTTTAATAAAGCGAAAAATGTTTATATATTCCATTTGAAATAGAAATGGATAAAAATGAAATGATACCCCCAGCTAGACGTTATAGCGTAACCCTTTTGGTTTGAATTTTTTTTTTTTATTTATTACTAACTGAATATATGTCCATATATATATCTAATACATTTTAGCCCATTCCGAAAGCTAAAAGCTACACATTCGTTTCTCAGAGATATGTTCATGTACAAACGCCTTTGCACTTTTTCACTTTATACCCGAAAAAGCTTTACATGGAAAATATAATAAAAAAAATTTATTTCTTTTCCCATTAAATTTACTGCATTACAGTAACGAGAAAACATAAAAATGCTGGGGACACACACACAAAAAAAAAACGAAGAAGAATTTGTATGTTATCAAAATGTAAAAGGGGTTATAAATAATTGTAACTCGTTCGGATCAGTCATTTCTTTCCTTTTTCTTCTTCCATTACAAATATTTGTTACCACTTATATACTCGTACAAAAATGTTGACATACATCTTTAAGTACTGTGACCTTGTAAATGTTTTTCTTACTTAACAAAGTTTAAAGTGTATACCTAAATCCTCTTATCAGTCCCTCTATTTAACAGAAGAAAAAAAAAGAAAATAAGAAAAGAGTCCCCCATCAACTCAATTTGAATACGATAAAAATATACCAACAACAACAAATTGTCACACATCGTACGACCAAAAAATATATGTATGTGCGACGGAGGGGGAGGGGGTAAATATGGCCTTTTTATGCGGAATTTTAGCCTTAGAGGTCTCCTGAACTTTCTCTCTTCGTTACAATAACACATACATTTTATACGTTTCCACTCGTACCAACACCCTACAATATACTCAGTATCATTCAAGAACAACAACATCAAAAAAAAACCTCGTTGGATCGTCTGCATCATCTAAGAGCATCATATTAAATATGATACAGAGAACATTGTTCGTAGTAACTAAGAATACACACAGAAACAGTTCAGCACATGGACTAGACACTTTGCTTTATTCACACGCCCCATTTTCTTCGTTTTTTTTAACGTTAAAAAAATATCGACTGGGAGACTGAATTCCTGCACTGAAATCCGTCGTCGGGTTTCCTTCGGGGTTAAAATTGATATATACGTACACTCTGCGTACGTATATACGTATATGCAATGTTTTTTTGGCCGTGTTTCGGTCCCAAAACGAATTGTGAGATTTTCGGTATATATCCACACGAGATAAAATTCGTCCAAGGATTTAGAATACTGGCTGGATATAATGGTTGTTCAGTTTTGTATCTCGAAATGAGAAAATTCGCTCTGGTGTGTAAGAGCGCTCAGTAAACGAAGTTCAATGCTCTGTGTGTGTATAGGTGGATCGGTATTTGTTATCCTTTTTTTTGGGAAATTCTTTCTGCGAACATATAACATTCGTACTGACGTAGAAAAATGCTACTTTTTAATTCCCATACATTACCATTTAAATGTGCTATACAAACAAACTATTTTAACCAATTACCCGATATTACAATTTAGGAGGTTTCTCGTTTTTATCATTTTTTTATTGTTTTTGCTGCTTGCTGGAGAGTGTAGAGGTTTTAAAGGAAAATTCTGGTGTATAACAAAAAAAATTGTAGAAGTACACTTAAACCCTCATCACTTTATCGTTTTTCTGGCGCATAATGTATGTGCACTGTATAAACATACAACTGTACGCCAATTCCATTCCGTTCCTCGTTCCATACCATACAGTCAATGAATGTATGGAACTGTAATATTAAACTGTTAAACGCATATAATACGTACGAACATATATATATATGAGTATATTTTACGTCTATATTTATGATCCGCTTTATATCACTAATAAAACCATGTATCAGAATTAGAGGATTTGAGGATCGTAAACATTTATTTAATTTGATGCAATTTATTATGGAAATATGATTCTATAAGGAGCTGTTATAGTTAATATGCACGAAACGATGGTGCTTCATTAATATAATGTTTCGGAACAAAAAGAGCACACAAAAAAAAAACTAGAAAGGAATGTTTGCACTCCAAGAGAATTTGTATGGAAAAAGTTGTGTAAACGTTTTTCGTAACGTTTATCGTCAAATAGATCAAAAGGTTTCGATAAAAACAAATTAATTGGAAAACATTCACAATGAATCTATTGAAAGTCCACGTGCTTTTCCGTCCCTAATTGGTCGTGCGTTAGTATTGTAACATTTCATATTTAATTTTAAACATATTTTTTAGTTCTACGAGCTTTGCCACGGTGAGCTTGAAATTTTTTTTATTCGACCTCTCGTGGACATGAAATGTTTTTAGTGGTTTTTGTAGAGGGCACCACGAGTAAGAATAACATAACAAGAAAATATTTCGATGGGAAAATTTTTAATGAGATCGATTTTTCATTTTTTTGGGACCTGCGGGAAGCTTCGAAGACTGTTCGGACTCCTCTGGTGACTCGTTTGATCACAAAAATATAGTTGGTGTTTAGCCTGAGATCTAAGCTTTACAGCGTTACCAATCATGATATAAATGACTACCAACAAACCTCTTATATGAAGCAAAGTCATTAAACTAGGTCGCTGAGAATTTGAAAGGCCCTATCACATGTGCATGATTTCTATTTTGTCTCAAAAAGTATGTTTAGTTATTTTACATATTTTAATAAAGGTCGAAAGAAGATTTTTGACTCGAAATATGTTTTTTTTATAAATTTTTTTTTCAGGCTAAACAGCAACTATATTTTTGTGATCAAACGAGTCACCAGTGGAGTCCGAACAGTCTTCAAAGCTTCCCCCAGGTTCCAAAAAAATGAAAAATCGATCTAATTAAAAATTTTCCCATCGAAATATTTTCTTGTTATGTTATTCTTATTCGTGGTGCCGCCCTCTACAAAAACCACTAGAAACTTTTCATGTCCACGAGAGGTCGAATAAAATTTTTTTCAAGCTCACCGTGTTGCCTCAGAGGGATTCTTTTGAAAAACAGCCAACCGAAATCGGACTCATTTTTCAGTGTACTTTTTTATTTGTGCCTAGGAGCCAAAACCACTTTCAAAAAAATTCTTCGAAGTTTGTGTGGCTGGTGAAAGGTGATCAAAAACCGAAAACTTGCACTTTTCTTACAAAAATTTCTCCAGTTGCACGATCCGTACAGGTTCGTGTGGGGTGTCATTAGAAAGGTAATCACACGTACTATTGAGCCGAATAGGGACTTATTGGTTTTAAAATTCATCCACACTGAAATATGTGCAGTTAAAGTTTTCTACCGAAAACTTACGCAGTTCTTACTGAAATTTCTTGAGGTACACAAAACGTACATTGTCGTGTGGGGTGTTATTTGAAAGGTAATTTTATGTGCTTTTGGGCCAAATATTCGGCTCGATAGGACGTGTGATTACCTTTTTAATGACACACCACACGGCGGCTCGTGTAACTGGAGAAATTTTTTGTAAGAAAAGTCCAAGCTTTCGGTTTTTGGTCCCCTTTCACCAGCCACACAAACTTCGAAGAATTTTTTTGAAAGTGGTTTCTAGGGTCTAGGCTCTTTTTCAAAAGAATCACTCTCACATATAATGGTTAAAATAGTCAATCAGAGAACTTAAACGAAAAGTTGTCCTAAGTAGCGCGTCATATAAATTAAAACCGCCAAAATGTGAAGAAACGCCAAGAAATGAAACGAAACGCAATGAAAATTCGTCTTTCTGGTGTTTTTTCAAACTTGCGAAAGCTACGCAATTGGATCGATTGATTCATTTCAATCATCAAAATTGCGTAGCTTTAGCAAGTTTGAAGTTTCAAAACAATTGGGAAAGGCCCCAAAACAAAAGAATTTTATGACAAACTCGCGTTGCTATGCGTATCTACAGCATCTACAGTTAAGAAGAACCAAGAAACGTAGCGAAAAGCAATGAATAATGAATATTCTCATTTCTGACGTTTCTTCATACTATGGGGATTACTATTTGCTATTCTTCGTTAAGTTTAACCAGAGAGCTTTGACAGGTCTGCCCACATAATAGTTATTTACGTCACAAGGACCTAGCATTTTCGTGTGACGTATTGAGTTTTTCATGCTTGCTGAGGTTCCCTCAGCAAGCATGAAAATTATATGAGTAGATCTAAAAATCAACTAAATTAGACGAATCGTCAAGAAAAAATTACGAAAATGTGAGGAGACTCAGAAAACAGAAGAATCACCAAGAAAATGTGAATCAAACTGTTGCAAACTGTCTATATTTCCATTATTGAGCAGGTACAATAGGATAGTTGTCAAACCATAAAATTAAAACAAATTGACGAAAAATCAATTATTATTATAAGAAAATCAGAACCCCATCTACAGGACACTTGCGACGAGACTGACTGATCTGAAAACAAACTTAACTTAATCGTTAATTCGTGATTCATCCAATATCGAACAGTTGTCGATTTCGTGGATATTTTGTACCGTCATCATTTCCTAACTCATTCACCTGTCGTGCGAACGCGGATCCTGAAGAATTAATCTGCAACTAATTACTCCTCACTATAGTCTTTATCCAGCACTGATGACTGGCATGAGGGGTATCACATGTCAACTGAGCATCATAATTCCATGTTTTTGACATGATCGAAGTCTGCTCAATACTCTTTCTAGCAAACCAACTACATTGATGTTTTTGATACTCTGCTACTGGTTTACTATCGTGAGTCTGTTCACTTTAGACCTTATGAAGAAGCAGAGTTTCTCAAACCTTTTTTACAACCTAATTCAATTTTTTAATATAGTTTGTTTGCTAGACAGAGTATTGGTCTGCTTCACCATATTCTTATCACAAAATTGAAGGCTAATTGAATTTTAGATACATATAACCCATGAGAGTGCTCCTAATTTGTTATTGGTCTCAATGCTCTCTCTGTTTTCAGCATAAATTTTGTGAATAGAAAGCGAATGTCAGTACCCTCAGAGTAACGCATATATACTGTTTTTAAATGACATTAAAGTGACAAATTTTTCATAATGGCGGTGTTGCTATTTTTTGTGTTATAAATATTTCATTCCAGTCGAAGGATCGATGAACAGAGCGCATGAATAAAGGACCCTGGGTAACATTTTTCAGGTTAGGAATCACATTTTTATCCATAGCCTGTTCAGGTTTAAGCTAACCTCAAAAACTGATTTCCGGTTTCGTAATCTGATTTCTTAAAAAAAATTGGTCAGGTTACCTGAAACTGAATTCGGATTTTCACGTTTCAGGTCAGATCAGGTCCAACATACCAAATTACCTGAATCTGATCCGAAAATTATTCCAAATCTGTTATAGGTATATACAATGAAATACGCTGATACAAACAGTGACATACACAGCCGATTGCAATGAATAAGTCAAATTTAATTCCGAACGAGTAAACATTTTAAAACTATGAAACTAAAAAGGGATTTAATTTTGTTTAAATAAATTTGCATTTTCAATGTTTTATTCAAATGATATATATTGATGGGCCTGTGGCTGACACAAAACATTACGCACATACCGTGTATGGTTATATACAAACATTTGAATAAATGAACAAAAAAATGCGCAATTAAATTCAACAAATTATTTCCCCTGAGAATCGCAATTCCGTGAATTTTAAATCATGTTACGTGAAATAACATTTTTTGTAATCTAGTTCATCTGCTGGGACGTTTGATCTCGCTACATCAAACACATATTTTTCGTTCCAAGTAGAATGGCAAATATGTCAACCTATACGATGCCTATAATAAATATTAAGTCTCAAAACAACTAGAACGCCTCCTTGTGGCTGGGTCAGATCACTTGACTGACGCATTTTCCAGTATAATTAAGAAATTGATTAAAATTTTAGTTTTAGTACCATTTTTACAGAACGTCTATGTATGGACGTAGCTTCTTTGAATCGTTAAAATTGCGAATTGAAGCTACGCAGGCTAATTTTTCCTTTTTTGACTTATTCTTTTTGTTAACGTTTGCTTTAATGTTTTTTTTATGTAATAATTAGAGAAAGGAAACTGTGACCTTTATATTTTTTTTCTTGAAATAAATGGATAATAATAATAATGGACAGGACTGGATTGGCTGCCCGTACAGGACATTAAGCCCGTACAGGCGCTCAAAACAATTAAAATAAAAAATTCAAAAAAGCTAAAATTACACATGGGTTTTGCCGGGCGTCTATGCATAAATCGAGACAACATATCGAGGCCACACAATTCCACATGGAATTTTTCTAGCGATTATATCGCTTTGGTAACGTTCTAAAGTTCACTCAAGCTTCATAATTTGAATTTGGGTAGTTTCAGTGTGTCAGATGGCCCGACTTTCTATTTAATTTTTTGTTTTAATCTAGGGATGAGATTGCGTTTGTATCGAACTTTCGTGCAACCGCACATCTGTTTCGGTTAAATATGCCATTACCTCCACACTGTCTCCACCTTGGGCATACCATCAACTCATTCATCCTCTCATAACCATCAGTTCAGTATCTGTATACCAACTTCGTTTAACCCGAGTTCGTTCAACTCGAGACGAAAAGATCAGATCGCAACAACTAAGACCTTCCCACACCAATTGACTTTTAAAGGAAGACCCTTCGGAACGACAAACACAGCTAGTAAAATGGCAAGTAAGAAGAAGAAGCCATATTTTCTTGAAGTTTTTAAAAATTGAAATTTTCAGTGAACCTTTACGAATCCAACATCCAATTTGATTCCATTAATTTTCTGGAAAGATTCGCCACCATTTTTTACATTAAATTTTGAAATCTTCGCCATAAAGAGTAGGCATGGTCGATTCAAAATATTCTAGCGGTCCATCGACTCTGGTAAAATCACTCTTCAGACTTTAGTCCGGAACCAATTCAGGTTCCCCAACGCACTGTCTAGCACCGAAGCTAACTTTGACGTCACTCAAATAGAGGACTGAACCGATCAAAGTTGGCTATTCTTTTTCATACAATGATGGCTATCAAATTTTTTTTTAAATAGTCAACAAGTGTGTTGAAAAAATTTCGAGGCAATGTTTGAAGTTTTTGGGTACCACGTGCCGTTTTTAGCCTTGGCGCCACTAAGTCTCTGGTTGTCTCTGGTATAACTCGAAAAACACATAGCAACACGAAAGAGACCTAATTCAAATTTTTCTTTTGTTACACTGTCAAAGTTGACAGTAGACCAAAAGCAAAATGTCATTAGGTCTCTTTCGCTTCGCTATGTGTTAGCTATAGCGTAACTCTATGTTAAAAAGATTAGAACTTTTTTCTTTGCAAATTTATAGTTTCTCTTCTTGTGTGTCATTACTCATTGCCCAGACGCACTTCAAACAGTTGCAATGATTTACTTTTTTGCTGGTTCTTCCACATAATTATCATCATTACGTAACAATAAATCGACGTTCGATTTAAAGTTTCCTATATTTGCATAGTCTTTTATGTGGTGCGGTGCAAACCATTTAATGTACTTGTCCACACGATAAATAATGGCATCCCGTTGGTTTGCTAATTAAATAGCAAATGAGTTTCTGACTCCAATTGATTATTAACCGGTTACCATTTTGTATTGCAATTGCAATCGTGAAAGGAAAATCGTTGGAAAGTAATGGGCTTTGGTAATGCGGTCGTCTGAAATTCGACAATTTGCTGTAATCCATTTCATTGTATGTAGAAATACCACTAAATGCTTATTGGAAAATTACGTACGCTAAATCGCTGTCAAAATTCTTTAGTTGGTGAAAATCTCTTTCGAGTTCCCGTGTGTTTCCATGACGAGTTTTTCAACGATAATATATGGAAGTCACACTTTTGATGTACCCTGAAAAATGGATCTCTTCGTATTCCTAAATGTGTAGCACATTAGCATTAGGGCAAATGATGGAAGCCGTAGTTCTTGTGTGAAATGTAGGGATCCGAGACGAAACCGGAGTGAACACCTAAGAAGCTATTTATCCCATTTCCAAATTTTTGGAAGGAAAATCTGTGAAAAATTATGAATTTTTTCTAGGTGGGACGTAATACTTTGAAAATATGGAAGAAGGCTATAGGCTACACTGACAAAAAAGTTTCGAAAAACTCAGCTGTTGCTGGTAATTTTATCTACAGCTGTAGCAGCTATTGACGATTGACGATTGACCTGGAGACAAAGTACCTGCAACAGCTGAGTTTTTCGAAACTTTTTTGTCAGTGCATGTCAGAAAAAGTCGTCTCGCTCGCTGGCGAGGCTTAAGGACAGTTGACAGCAGTATATAATTAAGGGGTAAAAGTTTCCTAACTACATTTCTTTCTTGGCCGTCGTGAACCGTGGTGGTCTCAACGTTTTCTGAAACTTTGATCCAATACGTAAAACTCATAGAACAACTTTTTTGTCAAGAGACCATAACTGCCCGGTCTATGGAGGATTCTCGGAAAAGTGGCCCAAAAATCCGCTAACTTTGAGATTCATTTACCTGGCCATTTCTTATTCAATTTTGGCGTGGGGTAGAAAGAAAATTGCATACCAACGATAGCTGGCCGAGCTCTGACATATCAAAGAATCGGGCGCCACCGCTCTAGGATGCATAATCAGCACTTTTCTCACAAAATTTTTTCACAGAAAATTTTGATAATTAATATGCATTTCGAACGATCTGAACGATTTTCACTCAATAAATTACAAGACTATGATACCTTTGAATGATATGCAACTATATGACTGGGTGATGAACCCAGATGCATCCCACAGCTAGAACTCAAGAAAAACTAGAATTTTCAGCAATTTTTTTTTGTTGTCTCCTCCGGATTTGAGAAAAGATTGATGTGTTTGGATGTCAGCTCCTAGAATTCCATCAGTCCGAAGGGTCACCCAAGTGCTAGAACTGTAGGAAGGTGAGAGTAGTCTGAGATGTTTGGAGGTTAGTTCCTAGAATTCCATCACTGCCAAAGGTCTATCTTCTTTCCAAAGCTAGAACTCAAGGAAAAATAACATTTCCAACAGTTGTTTTCTAGTTTACTCTGGATTTGAGGGAAGATAGAGGTGTTTGGAGGTCAGTTCCTAGAATTCCATCACTCAGAGGGGTCCATCTACTTCTCAATACTAGAACTCTAGAATGACCAGTACTTCACTCAGTTTTTTTAAGCTTTTTTCTTGATTTTAGGAACGTTTTCATATATTTCGAATGTCCATTGAGTAGAATAATATAGAATTCTGGGAATTCGGTCAAAATACTTTAAAACTGGCCGGCGTGCGAGATGACCTAGCCGCCCGAATTGCAATTCCTATGTATCCTTTGGTGATAGTTATTCCTAATCAAATTGTTTATAGCTTGATGATCATTTACTCCTCTACGACAAGTCTACATAAACATATGTCAATCTTGTATGCCCAGAAATTCAACACAATTTTTCCAATTTCCTTTTATACCTGAACGACTAAACGACGGTTTGCCAAACTAATTACTTCATATCAAATTTTTGAAAGCTCCCATATACCGAAACCAATACAAGTGGATATTAAGAGATAACGACCCAACATAGCTTCAACCGAAAAGTACTTATTTGTCAACTTAAACTTTCGAACATGTCCAAACAAAGGGAGGACATCAATCTTGACCTATAACGAAATAAACATTCAAACATCACATCGTTTTCATAACCATTTTCGAAGTCACTCAAACATAATGACAATGATAACGTATCACATCTATACATTTATATATACAGTCATAACCCGGGCACCGTAAAAAAATGTGTGTGTGCCAATATATACTTACTGATACTTAACTTAATCTTTCAAAACTTTTTTTTTTATTCTGGTGTGTGATGTGACCAGTTTTCCTAATATGACAGAAACAAAATACACCTTCAAAACAATAAAGAGTGTCTGTAAAAGAGATTGGCCCATCTTTGGAGTTATGAATTACATTTCGGTTGTGAGACAGTATATGTGAAGAAGTCTGCTGTGTGTATGTACGGCACAATATTAATGTTATTAGGTTTAAGGGTGGAAAAATGAGAATTTACGTCATCGAAAAAATTTCAGCACACACCAAACCGTCACTTCGTCCGATTTTCTTTCCGTTTTGTACGAATTTTCTTGCTCTTGCATTAAGATAAATCATGTTGGCCGAAACTAGTTTATGCGAAAAAAAAATTGTTTTTTTTTCAAGTCGATTTATGTGTATAAATATGTATACAAAGGTTCGAAGCATTTATTTATATTCGGTTTACGTTTCCACGTTGCTTCTACTTTCTCCATAGGATTCCGGTAAAATTTGAACATTTCAAACATTTCGTCTTTCACTTGCTACCCGTGTAAGACGAAATGTTCAAATAGTAAAAGACGAAATGTTCAAATTGTAGACCATAACACGGGTAGCAAGTAAAAGACGAAATGTTAAAATTCCTAACAAATTCATGCAATACATGACGGAGTGATGAGCTCGTAAGAAAAACTGTTGTTTCATCGTCAAAATGCCATTCACGTTAAGAACTGCCATCGACGTTAAAAATAATGTCTATACATTAGGTTTGTTCCAAATAACTGTAAACACCCGAATTTTGACAACACGAAGGACGACGATCATAACCTAAACGCCAACAAAATTCTTCGTAAATTTTTCGATAAAACTTTCGTCAACCTGAGAATTGAGGTTAGGTTGCCTTCTGTGGATGAAATTTGACATTTCGAAATGATCTTGGAAGAAACAAACCTATTGCGTCGATTTTATCATATCCCGTTTAAGATAGTGACAATTTTTGTGTTGAAATTTTTTGGGCTAGCACAAGTTCGTTCAGGATTTTCGTAAATACTTGGGCGATTAGTGCTATTAGTATTGCAATGAAAAAACTCAACAAACTTCAAACACTTTTGTGATAGCACAAGTAATTTGTGTTAGCACAAAAATTTAAACTATCTTAAACAGGTGAGTGATGTGTTTTCCCTTCTTTTTTCATTGAAGACGAAACTTATCTAATTAAAAATTTCTCTTTCTTTATGTGAAATTGCTTCTTATTCCTATGTGATGATTCAACGATGCTGACTTTCGTTATCATCCATATGCGGCAGTAGTAACCCGAAAAATTCTTTTTAGGAAATTTTCAGTTTCTGGCCACAATCCAAAATTATCACCCGAAATTCCCATAAGTAAATCAAATTCGATGGGCGTTTTGTGACAAGTCTAGCCTAGATAGTGTTAATATGAATCAAAACCGTCCTACGTGTTCTCTAACAATTGATATTGGTTCGACTAACTGTACTGGGCTACAATTCCTTTTATGGTACAACACGGAATTTTGTGTTTAAGAATCTGGTTTTGCTAATGGAGTACGGGATTATTATATTTATAGGGAAAACATAAATAAATTTCCTAAAAAATAAACTTTTTTCGTATGAAATCTCGATTTTTTTTTCTTTTTTATATTTTATGTACAAAACAAACATCATCGTCGTTTCCCAAATGGTTCGCTTTAGATTTATATCTCCCATCGCATCGATTTGAAAAACATGTATTGGAGCATCATTGGAGTACTGTTCGAAGGGACTTGTGAAGTCTGGTGTGTGTATACGAGTGTTGTTGAAATCGAATAATATATTTTTCGGAATCAAAATTTTGTCTTTCTTTCATTTTTGTTTTTCTGTTCTCATTTTCCTTTTACGTTTATCCAATGTCAATATTCATCCATCTAAATAATTAAAATTATGTCTCGAAAACATTGCTTCTTCTTCTTCTTCTTCATCATCAATTTTTTTTCCCTTCTTTTGCCATTCAAATAAGGATACACCCAAAAAAGTTATATATGCGCTCTTGTGCTATATGCTTCTTTTCGGTTGGGAATGTTTGAATGGATTTTCGTGTGTTATGAAGTGCTCAGAGAAAATACACACATATTCGGTGTGTTCCATGTTCCCATACTCAGTATGATAAAAATGGCAACAACAAAAAAATCGAAAAATTCCATGGTTGCGCGAATATTGTCTGCAGACTTGCGCATTTGCGCAGATATGGATCCAGTCTCCAGCCTACCACAGTTGCCTCAGAGCCCGCGGATTGAACAAATCGCTCGACTGTTTGCTGCGGACGTGAATTGTTGTACTTTAGGGTTAATGTAATAGAGAAGAAGGGAAAAAAATGATGAAAAATGTTTTTTTGTTTTGTAAATTTATAATGCACACGAAGTGAAAGGGAGTTGTGTCGTTTTTATCGATGAAGAAAAATATTTAAAACAAAAAAATTTAAAAATATTTCACAAAGGGTAGTTAATACAAAAAATAAAATAAAACAAATTTACAAACAGAGAACAGTGTCGGGATGGATACATGAATTTCGATTTATCCCCGGTGATACATTCATTCGAACACGAACAATGATAGATTTATCGAATGATGCAAAGACATTTTGTAAGTGTTTTGATTAACTTGCTACATTTTTATTGGATCTTTATCAAGTGAATTTTTGTGCAAAAATCAAAAAAAATTATTCCCGTGCCACTAAAAGAAAAACAACCAAAAAAAATCCTAGAAAATGTTTCACAGAAAAATATTTTCTTTAACACAGCCCGAGGGTCTTTTCCTTCGAAATAATATGCCGTTCATGTTGTATATATTCGATAAAATTACACACTTGCTCCATACGTTCGAACTTCATTCTTAATTCGCTTTTTGTTTTTCACATAAATAAGAAAGCTTTCAACTCACCAATATATCTATAAAGTTGCCATACACAATTTTCTTTGGTTATGTTCCTGTGTTGTAACTTTAGAGTGTGTTTCTTTTCGCTTCTTTTTCGAGAGAATAAGAAAAAAAAGACACAACAAATACAAAGACGCAAAACAAGGCAAAATTGTAATTCATTCGTTATAATTCAATAAATACTTGCGTTTTTTGGAGAGCAAAAACAAGGAACCGTGAAACGGCAAAAGATTTTTTTTTCTCCTCACATTTTTCCTTTACTTTTTTTTGTATACCACCATACACCACTATACTCATCCATACACAGTCATTTTCATATAATTTTTGATTCTGACGTGGTGTGCTGTTCCTTTTCCCTGTGCTTTGATCTTTATGATAATTTTTCTTCTGTTTATTTTCCCGTTCGGTTTTTCGGTAAAAATTGAATTGGCTCCGAACCAGCAGTCGAAAAATGTGTAACATTAACCAGAGAGTAGAGGAACGAAATATTGTCAATATAAAACATGGACGAGTGAAACAAAAAAAAACGACAAATTTAATTTAAATCCAGCCAGAATAGTAATCTACACATAAAACTGCAATGCTAGAACATTTCGGGTATAGAAAATACTTTATGGTCTTTTGTTGTATCGTTTTAATTTATGACTTTAATAATACTCCAGCCCATAAATATTTCATGGTAACGTTCGGAAAGAAGTCATTATTAAAGCGGCTAAATCAATTTCGAAAATTATTTTATGCCACTCAGCATCATAATATGCAAATTCTGCAAACTTTAGATGTCGCTGTCGCTGTGTGAATCTCGATGCGAAGTATTTTATTAGGCTTACGAAGTGTTTTTTGACACACGGCTTGCGGCCTCGTGTCATAATCTAGAGCCTAATAAAGTACACTCGCACTCGATGTCATAAATAACTGTTGAAAATTACTTGGTTCGCTGTTGTAGCATTGTTAAAACCCCGTTTCGAATACGACTTTGTTAGGTGTCGAATATTGGGATGGTGGTTTTAATCGTATATTGGTTGTTGTTGTTTGCTGCCACAGTATTATATACGAAATCAAAAACAATCACGTGGAACAAATAAAAATGCATTGAGCCTTTTCCATATTTATTTTGTGCATTTTGTTTTTGCGTAAATTTTTGCATTTTAAACATTGATTCCACGATTCCATGATTTATTGTTTGCATTAATTTTTGAATCGTTGAATCGTCCAACGGCGAACAATATACCATAAAATTTTAAATGTTATGAGCACCATATGTGCTTGCTTTCGTATCTATATTATGTCCACATAAAACGCTTGGTACAAGAGAAAAAAAAATATTTTTCTTCACGAATTTCGATTTGTTTTCTGCATAATGTATAAAGTTATTCGGAAAATGGGGTTGGGCAGTAAAAATGTCCTCCGAGAATTATATGTAAAAGCTTTTAAGCGATAATAAAAGAATCGAAGAGACAAATAAATTTTTATGTTTCTTATATTAATGTTCCTTTCCCGTATAGAAGCTAAGAACACACACACACAGGTGAATTTGTAGTTGACTCAAACTGCACTTAGCTTATTATTGCTTCCTACAATTAGGTTATTTAGGTCCAAGAACTTACCTCATTTAGTCATTGTTGTTGTGTTCTGTTGCACATAATTAGAGACTAGAAAAAGCGGTTGACCACTGTACGTAACGCTCTCAAATTACACTCTACACACCTTTCGGTTGCTGTACATTGTCCAACCTTCACTCTTATACCACTATGGGCACTATTCCTATAGAAGGTAGATGATGAGTCGGACTCCCCGTTCCATGAGGTATGTTGGAACACCCTCACATGGCGGAAGGGATTAAACATCAAATACTACCCTCTCACCACAGTTGTTTCGATCCGTTTCCAGACGATACCCAAGTCTCTAGTTACTGAATTTTCTGCACAAAGTTTTTAAAATCATAATTTATTTACTTAAAAATCCTTTTTCTCAAGTTGCTGCTCTTCAAAGAGTTCAATTAATTCTTTTTTCTTGTTCGCCGTGTTGTACTCAGAAGTTATAATGCCGTTCTGTGTTGCTTACGTTACCGTTGATGATTATAATTGATTGCAACGGTAAATTTCAAAGGAGCTAAACGGAAGGTAAGCGGGTCGAAAGTTTGTGTAAACCGTGAGAGGTTTGAAATATTAAATGCGTAGGGAAGCTACTTAGGAATGTTTTTTTTTTCTGTTCTTAAATAAATATAATTCTTGCTCGCTCATAGACGAAAACGGAGAGTCGGTTCGTTCTTTATGAATTATGAAATTATTAATGTCTTTGCTTTGCACTCGCTGGTTCTACATGTGAATGTGTTCACAAATTACATGTATGTTGTACAAATACTAATGAGCACGGTTGTGGTAGCGACGCTAAAATATAATTAGCGAGAAAATTTTCGCTAATCGCTAATCGATTCGCTAAACTTCTGTTTTATATCAATAATAGCACGACATAGCAAAGACTGCAGAGCTTTTTGTTCGCAATTTTTATTCATCATATATTTAACAAATTCTTACGATTCTTAATAATCTTAAGAATTAATTGCGACAAATTCCTAAACTGTCAAATGTATTTTTTAGATTTATCATAGTTTTAAAAGTCATCGATGTTCCCAGTCAATTAAAAGTTTCCCAGTCTATGGTATTTTGGCTGAAATTTTAATTTCAAGGCGTATTCAAATTTTGCGCCAAAATATCATTGAGTGGACACACTGGGTGCATCGATGACTTTACCGTCAAACCGTCAAATGTGTTTTTTTACAAATGTAAATTTGAGATTTTTTAGGGACTTTTAGCAATTCCAGGAATTCTAGGAATTTTTAAAGAATTTTTGTAAAAATGTTTTTACAAAATTTCCGAATTCTCAGAAGTGTCTAAGAAATCAGGAATTTTGAGAATTCAATTCTTAAAAATTCTTGGAAAAATGCCTAATACAGTGAACGACATCTCAAATGTCTCACTGTCAAATTTTTCTGAGAATTTTATTGTGTCATTTCAAATTCATAATGACATTCTCTGAAAAAAATGACAGTGAGACATTTGAGATGTCGTTCACTGTTCACTGCTGTGTTTAAGAGCAGCGTAAACAGCGATTTACTTTTCGAAAGTCAAATTAGAGACCTAAGATGGGAGCAGTTGACTCAGTTGACTTCACTCTTTTGAGAAAAAGTTTGTCACAAATTTTCTCGACAAACGAAATTCAAAAATTTTCTTTCTCAAAGATGGGTAGAAACGTTTGCACCCAGTTCCCAACATCTAACAACATAAATTAACGGTCGCCATCTTCAAACCAGCCACTCCTATTTATGTCTTCACCATGACGTTTCTTATAATTACTACTCGCTATCAGCTGTTTAAAATAATTCAATCTCAAGTGTCTAGTTAAGCCGGAATCTTTTTAGTTAGCAAAAGTTCAATTTTTTGTTTATGAAAATAATATGGTTGGTTGGCTGGAGAACATGAACAACAACTGAAAGTCATAGATATTTCGATACGCGATCTTACATATTCACTACATATATAGCGAGAATGGCTTGTAGAATTTAAGAATTTAATAAGACCACTAAAATATCAATCTTTAGCTTTTTGTAGACGGGATTGCTCAATGGTTACGTACTAGCCTTCCACCAAAACGATCCCCGTTCGAGTCCCGTGTCAGACAATTCCAGATGGAATTTTCCTAGCGATTATAATGCATTGGTAACGTCCTAAAGTCACTCAAGATTCATAATTTGGGTAGCTGCAGTGTGTTTAGTTGCTGCCACGATGTGCACACTGAATGACTCGTATGACGTAACCCAAATACGATGTATTTTTGTACATAGCCTACATTTAGGCGAGATATCAATTAAGCAGCTAACTTTTGTCACATAGTATTTGCATACTTCAAGGCGTGGTTCGGAAGTTAAGCCGGTGGTCCAGACTGTACTTGTTATTGGTTGTAAAAGGCTGTTAGTGATGTCTCTAAACGAACAAATCAAATTAATTTAGTTTCCGTAGTAGCATATAGACATTGCTACTTCACTTAGCGACAGCAAACTACATCCTTGCTATTGCAAAAAAACCATTTCTAGCCAGCAGCACTGGTAAAAATGTTCATTGAAATTCAACTTCTCGACGTAAGGGACTTCTGTAACTCGAAATTCGCCGAACTTATTTGCTTACCCGTGTTGAACTTTTCAATTGCATTTAAATTTAACATTTTTTTCCCATTCTTAAAACAAATCCTACATTCTACTCGTGCACATCCCGATACGACGGGATCTGATACACAATGTTATTCTATGTATTTTATGGTTTAATTAACAGAATTAAGATACATCTACAGTACGAACCGTACGAACTGATAATTTAATATTTCAAAGCTTCCGAAAACCGAGCAAAGATTACGTCGAAAATTCGATTTGAAATCTTTCGGATTATATTTGTGACATAATTTTCGACAACGATTTGACAGGCAAATGCTAAACAACAATGACTTCATTTCATATATCCTGATTACATAATACATCAGAGACACATTTAATGTCATTGATTATGTCACTTTGCATGAATGTTCATCTGTGTGTAATGAATTAGCACACGTCTCGTTACGTGGCCATCTCCAAGTGATAATTAATTTCAGTTTAAGATTTTCCCAGAACAGAACAAAAATCAATGAGACGAGAAAAAAAAACACGAATAAATTGATAAACGAAGAGAGCGCTAAAAGTTAAAACTTGTTAAGTGTTTTTGCATTTAAGTTTTTACATAATTCACCTGGAGCTTCCATCACGATCAACATTTATAACCCACTAAATGAAGCACACTATATACCTTTATTTTTCATCAGCACCCAACATTTTGTATAAACCAAAACTGAACGCTATTTTAAAATCAAGTTTTTCAAGCTCCATCGCTTGCTATCGTACATTCGTTAGTGGGGATTTTCATGGAATGGGAAGAATATTCCGAAAATTGTATGGTGCTTGGTATTTGGCACAAACGATAAACAATACGTATATAACTACAGCGCTACATATACACTGAAGAACTTTTGTTTTAGTTTTACAATAAATTGTTGGAAAGACAATCAAAGTATGGGTCGTTTCTGTATTTTCGGTCAAAGAAATATGGTTTCTTGGAAAAATATTTGTGTGTTGCTGTTAGCATTTCCATTGCACAGCAGTTGGTCTTGATAGATCCAGTACACTTGTCGTCAGTATAACGTCTTAAACAGAATTCATTTTACGTTATCCGAATGAAAATCGGCAATTATTGTGCAATAGCAGTACGACTGTCCTCCTCAGATGTACTACGAATAAAGAACTCATTTCGGACATTTGAATTATCACAATTCAAGTATATTGAAAAGAAGCAACCACAATAATGAGATTCAATGTCCGGAGTGGGATTACGGCATCAATTCTCTTTCCTCTATTCTTTGTCAACTCTACCGATAGAGTACGATTCACTATTTCACTGAAAGAGGTCGCTGCAACAAATCCGGTGTCAACACACAAAAAATGATTAATCTTTCACTTGACGGATTTTAGTTGGCTTGGTGAAAAGGATATGATGAAACGATAGTAAAAGGTTTTTAAAACCCTGAAGGTATTAGAGTAAAGGCCAGGTTAAGGCCTTAACACCAGGTGTAGTTATGCATGTCCTTAAAGTTATACATGGCCTTAACGCTATACATGGCTTTAAAGGAAAAATGGAATTGAAAAATAAAATTTTCGTTAGGGCGTGGCTGACAAGTCAAATTTTCCAATTTTGAACTTGTCAGGCACGCTTAATACATAAGCGAAAATTTTATTTTTCAATTTCATTCTTCATTTGGCTCCAATAGATCAGTGTCAAATAAAGGTTTCTTCACTCAAAAAGTGTCAAATGAGTTGTTAATTTTACAAAGTTAACCTCAAAAGATGTTTCGTTCACAGAAATGTATGAAAATTTGTGTGACGTCTCACCATCCAATACTTTTTTTGTTCGATTTGACATTAGCTTTGTGAAAATGACAACTTATTTGACATCGATTTGAATTTTCTACGATGTGATTGCTGACAACTACTCCTGTTTTAGCCCTTCTAGCGCCAGATGACAGAAGTCGTAGAGCAAATATTGTTAGGTTAATACAATGCATTGGTTTCAAAGTGTCGTGGTGCACTGGTCTATAAACTGACTGCTCTTTTGTTACGTAATATTTGAATGTCAAATAGCGGTTTCTTTTCTCAAATGAGTTTTCAATTTCACAAAGCTAGCCTCAAACAATGACAAATTTAAATACATTTTTTTAACGTTGTGGTTAGCTTTGTAAAAATGACAACTTATTTGACATCTCTAACGACATTGACATCCGCCTATCGTTCCGTAAACTCGTTACGATAGTCTTACTACAAAATTCACTAATCTGGAAATCGTCGCAAACAATTACTGTTGTCGCTTCATAAATAATACACATGCAGGTTGCAGGCACATCCCGTAAATAATCCCCGACTAAATGTTGAACAATCTTTTTTATCATATATATATGTACTGCTGCTCAAACACAAACTGTGTGCATTTCAACCTTAAGTCTCTACCACCGAAATTTCGAAACGAAAATTCCAAGCATACCATCGTACCATACACACCATACCATTCTTCACAGAGCAGAAAAGTTTTCCGTGATTTTTCTTTTATTTTTTAGATATTTAAATAATCCCGTAAATTAGATTTTTGTTAAATGGACCTTAAAGGATTAAAATATTATCTTTCTTTTCGGAATAATTCCTCTACATTGTCGTAGGGAGTGAGAGACAGAGAGAGAGAGAGTGTGTGTGTGTATACAAAATGTAAAATATGGCATTGAATAGATAGGTAGATTTTGTTACATAATGCCGGATAGGATCATGAATATTCTAGTAGAGCTGGCTGTGGTGATGTGAAACTATGAAAATTTTTGGTTTACTTTGTTGGGCTTTTCTTTTAAGCTGTTTGAGTAGTTAAATTATAAAATTGAAGAAGAAAAATCATTGAAGACCGTTGAGCATAAAGGGGACTTATAGACCGTTATGCTGTTGGAGGTTTGCTTATTGCATGCTATAAGCTATATGTATATCGTGTTGTCTGATATACAGAATGGTATTTCATTGTTGGTAGATTAGTTATTTTCATCGTAAGGAGAGAAACCACGAAATTACAGTATACGAGTGAATCCGTGTGACGAGAGAATTATTTTGCATAAGTATGTATATTTCGAGACGAAGTCGAGACTCAACATACATACGTATGCAAAAATAATTCTCGTGGCATACGATGTCACACACATACTGTGATTGAATGTGTTCTCTCCATATGATGAACACAATTTCACACGCTTTTTGAAACGGAAAACAGAAAAAACAAAAAGAGAGAGTTAGATCCGCCTTCGTATACATCAATTCAAAACAGGTCGCATGCGAGTAAAACATCATCTATATCCCTAGACCTGTTTATATGGTCTGCTCAGAGAGAACTAAAAAAAACTATTGTTTCCGATAACTTTCGGCGCGTGATTTCGTCTGTTTTCGTATGATGAAGGGTGTAAATTTATTTTATTTTATTTTAGCTCTCGGGGCTACATATATGTATACAATGACCAAAAATTCAAAAATTTACATAAAAAAATCACCTGAATTCTCAGTATATCTGAACCAGACACGTGTCGTAATGACGGTTAAACGCCATCAAGTACAATTCTTCACACATAACAAGTCTCGACCAATTATAAATTCAAACGACGAGTGCACTAAGATGTTTGAACGATAATGAGCTCCAAGCGCGACGACGAAATTTGGCGCAAAATCAAATGTTTTTATCTCTGAGTTTCCATTAAATTTTCCAATTAAAATTCTCAAGTTTTTGAAACGAGTTTTCATCATAAGTGACAGGAACAATATGGACCACCTTCATATAATATATATATCCGCAAAATCCGTATTTTTCCATATAAATACAAAATAGAAACCGCCACAAAACATCCAAACAACCATAGCACTGCTGTTAGCATTAACATTTGTTTTTCTTGTATGTTTTGCATGCGCTGTGTGTTTTAACTCCAAGAGAGCATAAGGCCAAAAACACCAAGGTTCTGAAAGAACAGGTTAAGACACCCACGAGGGCGGGTGACACCGAAATCGATAAACGCACTCAGTACAGATTGTGTGTGAAACTTGAAGAAAATGTTTTTTAGGAAAATTCGGAATTTTGTTTTTGTTACGTTGCCTTTTTCTTATAAACTTCAACTCAGAGTTGTCTTAACCTGGTTCTTTCAGAACCTTGAAAAACACACGATCAATTTTGAGCTGTTGGGATTATGCATCGTTTTCATTATACGGTACTTGTCAACGTAACCCAACTTTATTCTTCGCTAAGTTGTCATTAACCTCAATCAATTGACGTAAACTGCGTTCAAATCGCTCGTTAAATTCGTACGTCATGTCTGACAGTTGTGATCGTGTCTGACGTCTACATTGTCATGAAAATGATCTATACTGCGCTTTTAATTTTTTTATGAATATTGATTACAATGGAAAACATATCATAATTGTCGATTCCATCAACGCAAATTTGTTCGCGTGTTTGCGGTCTAACTGCTGTCTTAACAAAAGCAATTCCGATATCATCGGCATGCATTTTTTTTATGTTAATGCTAGTAGCTGCGCTATGATACAGCACGATCTAACTTAGAAATAAATATTTTTTTGTTTTTTGCATAATGACATTTTTCGAAATCCTTTTTTCGCAACAAAACTTTTCCCTGCGACACGACCCATACCCATGCCCATGTTATGTATACAAGCGGCTTGTGTGGCTTTTAGGTTACTACTGCCATTGATAGAGCAGAGTGCTATTATACACTGGTGTATCTTCCACATGAAACTGTTTAACGTAATATGGCTGAATGAATAGACGCTGAATCGCTGAACGAATATCATTTTAAAATGCAAAACACAAAGTGCAAAATTAAAAATAAAGAAGAAGAAAAAAAATTCCTTTTGACATAATGTTTATAAAATGGTGTTGTGTGGGTGTTTAATTTCTCGTTGAATATTTATAACAAAATTTTGATTTGATTTTGTCACAACATTGTTTGAAGAATATTAGACGGGAAGTTGGGGTGGGGGATGTAGAGAGCAAAACCAGGGCGTGCATAAATACAACCGTAATGAGTATAATCATTTCGATCCCAGATAACCTGTCCTTTTCCTTCATTGATTTATATTCCCATACTTTTGGAGTGGCTGGGTGCTGTCAGTGTTTGTTATTTATGACAAGTCTGACACTATGTGCAAAATGCGAATATAAATTGGAAAATAGAAAATGGTACAGATATGCATGGATACCTGGAAAGAATATTTCACTGGTTTTCAGACAACTTTTTTTTTTTGTTCATGTTGTTGTTGTTCTCGACTGAGTATAGTATCTCCATATGGTTTTATGCCACTTGAACTACATACATACTGTATATGAATGGATGTCGTATGTATAGACAACGAGATATGTGCAAACACCTACCTCGCCCGTATAAGTTGTTATTTTCTCATCTGAACGGAATTGCTTTTGAAAAATAGAATAAAAATGGCTTTTGTCATCAATGTTAGTATAAAGTTTAATGATTTATTTGCCCTGGTAGTATGTGAGTATGTTGGTATATGAATGGATATATAAATTAGAATGGATTGTTAGGGTGAACAGAATATCGTTTTTTTTTCTTCTTTTTAGTGAACGGTCAGTATACCTAAATTTGAAAGTTATGTCACATTTTATTAAGGATAACACTATCTGTCTTCCAATCCCTGCAGTCATTCAATTCGTCGTCTGAACACGATCGATAAAATGCAAATAGTGTAACAAGCAAATCAACGTTCAGAAATGATCATTTCACAAGTCGTCTAAACTAACACTGTCCTCGAACCGACACGATATATAAACAAAAAATAAATTGAAAATGTTGTCTAGTCGTTCCACCCCAATGTGCTCTAAGGAGTTTTCAATTTGTTTTCGTTGTAGAGAGTGTTGTAGATACACAAATATTATGCTGTAAATCACTCAAATCATGTTTATGTAAATAACGATTGAAGTTTCGTTGGGATTTTCTTTCTTTCTCCTTTGAATAAAATCCACATTTCAGCGAAAACTAATTGAAACACAGATATTTGTCGAAGGTTGAAATTGGTTATATTGGTTCATTTGAATGTGGAAATAAATTCTGTAGCTTAATGAATCAGCGTTCGTATGACATTGATAACGTTTGAATACAATTGGTAATTGTAGTTTACATTCGATGTTGCGAAAGTATCTCATTACATGAGGTAACAATGTTGTGATAAAATCGAGCTACAAGCTGTCTTGTTGACAAATATAGGCATCTACAATTGTCGAAAAAGAATTATAGAGCAAGTTGATCGCTCGGGTTCCGGGTTCGATATTTCCGGAGTAAAGTTGCTCAACCGGTTTGTCCTAATCAAAGTGTGATTACTTACCGTAATAGCAATGCCAATTGGCTCTTACGACTGTAATAAAGTTGGATAAAAACAATATGAAATCATAGCGATTTCTCGTGCATGACAATCCGGCATATACAATTGTCAATTGTAACTTACAGTGCCATCTCGCCTAAACATCACACTCACACTCATACCAGATTTCATGTCGAAGTGTGTCTGACGTAAAAATAATGAGACTTTTGACAGTTGTTCGGATTCCACTTTAACCAAATGTACATACCAGGCCGATTCTTCGAAATCTGTCGATTTATCTTAAACGGATCAAAATAATATGAAAATGGTTGCGTTAGAATCCGTTTTTAAAATCGTTCTTTCCTCCGAGGTGACATTAGACCATACCTGGTTGAATTATTTTCATTGACTTTAATCAGTAGGTCCAATTAGACGAAAAAGGGTCACACACAACAGGGCCTACTAATCTTCTAAGTCTAGTCTACTAATCACTCGGTAAGTTTCACTGAAATACACAATTTTCAACAACGTACGAGTGAGTTAACTGACAAATACACAACAATCATAAACAATATTGCAATATTGCATAAACCATGCTGATAAAAGAGATCAGCTGTTGTAAATTCTGCACTCCAGTGAAAGTTGTTTCTGAATTAATGAATTTTACTTATTTTACTTATTTTTTGGATGCTGGTATCCGAAGTATTTTGGTCTATTCCATGCTCAATGCGAAAGTTGAATATCACCACGGAATTCTCGTAAAATGAACCGAAATGTCACGTAATGGATCATTTTCGCAGAGTGAGACCTGCTACGTAATGGTCCATTTTCGCATAGAGCAGGCAATAAATGATTTTTAGTTTCAAATCAATTTCGAGATTATTTTGACCTAAGCCACTCCAACTTTTATATTGAAGTGATTCATGAAGTGAGGCATAGAAACTTTATCGACATGGTATACTGCCGAGGTCACTCTCATATTTGCCTAAAGTATATTCCCATTTTTTTTTCATCAATTATAATTACACGAACTGTAAATTACAATTTCGGAAAATGTTCGAGAATATTCTACCCAAACCACAACGCCCCTCTCCCAACTCATTATTCCGTAGAGCATTGTGTTGTTGTGTTTTATGGCTTAGTCTGTTAGTTTTGAAAAAATATCGAAATATTCAACATTACAAACTAAATACAAAACAATTACAATGGGAAACACCATTCCAACATTGCAACACAATCCACAATCCTTTACAATTCCTTGAATAATAATTTTGCCTTTCATATATATTTTGAAAGTTCTAATTGCTTCCTTAAATTTCGTAGATTTTCCTCTTCTTTTTTCCTGGCATTTTCTTCAATGTAGTTTTGCTAAAGTTTAATGAGTTTTGTTTTCCTCAACAAAACAAATTGTTTCAAATTTGAAATGTCTTCATTTTGAGAATTGTACTGCATTTGTATTTTACCGCCTCTTGTAGTGTTATGCAAACATTCTCTTATTTACCAAAGTGTTATTCGCAGTCAAATGATACTGTTTTCACAACTGGGTGTGCTAGAATATTTTCGTATTCTGTGAATGAAATCTAGAGCGCGTATTAATGTTGCTAAATATAGTTATTTATGCCACCGAGTGATAAGTGGATTTAACACTTGGTGTCACACCACATTTTTCTCACTTTACAATTAGCTGAGAGCCGATTCTGGCCGGAATCTCATTTTGATGAGTCTAACCGTGGATTTACATAGCAACGTAAAAGTGACAGATGCAATGTTTTTTAAATACTGCAACCCGAAATTTCATTCATAAAATTAAAATTATGAATGAAATTTCGAGTTGCCGTGTGAGAAAATTTTTGCATCTGTCACTTTTACGTTGCTATGTAAATCCACAGTAATGCTTGAACAATTGAACAAAACCAATTTAAATCGCGAAGTCTATTTATGGGATGAAACTTTTTGGAATATTATAAACTGGTAGACAAAAAATTCATTTTGATCGACTGGAAAATTCGAATCACCGTCCAACATTTTCCTTTCACAGACTGATCGGTTTTCATAGGTAATTATCAGTCGAACAAAATGAATTGTTCGTCTATCAGTTAAGTACCACACATAAAATAAATTAGTTTTGTTCCACACTGAAGTGTCGCAACTCAAAAAAAGAAAACAGTAAGGAATCACACAAAAATGTTGCATAAAACCCCACGGTAAAAATTTGTACAATTGAATACCTATTCCAGTTTTCAACAATTTGTAGTCGTATTTAATCCAATTTGCCTGAGGAGCTGCAAAGGTTTTCCGATCAACTTTTTTTTCTGGTGGCCAGTACAATTTTCCATTTTTAAGCCATAAAGTTTGTAGGGCGGTAACTGTGGGATCTCCACTTTCTATTGTTTCCACCACCGAAAACATTGATAATATTTTTTTTTTATTTGCAATTCAGTTTGCCGTCTTCTCTTTATGAGAAATTTTTCGCGAATGAAGTATCGCGAAGGCAACTGTTTTTTTTAATGAATGAAAGCTTACTAGATTTAAAATAAAAATCATATTATTCCTGTTGATCATTAGCATTATCGTATTGCATATTATCATTCAAGGGACATATTATCATTTTGTCCTTTATCATTTTTGAAATTATCATTGTCCTACGCTCTGTCAACGAAAATTTCACTTTTCGACTTTCTCCCTAGTTTTGTAATGCATTTGACATGTTCGTATTTCATCGAAGAAACGAACGATTTTCGATCCGCAAACGTATATATTACTATACAAGGGAAGGAATTTGATATTTCGTATCCAGATGAGTAAATGTGTCCGAGGGCTTTAGCCCGAGGTATTTTTTCTCATCGTGATCCGAAATATAAAATTATTTCCCGAGTGTAGTATGACGTTTTCTCTTACGAAGAAATGAAAGACTTTTCCCTAGGGCCAAAAAGTCCATTTTCCCTCCCTAGTAAAGGAAATAATCCGACTTTAAAATACAAAAATAATTTTTCATCCGCGCGTTGTGTTTTGTCCTATTTTCTCCCCTCATTGAGCGGCCCTCAATATGCCATGAAAAGATTGTGTTTTCTTAACGACTGGTCGAATGACATTTCTAGCGAGAAAAGTGCAGCACTTTCTCTCTCGTGTGGAGAAAATCGAACTTTTCTCATTTGAACTGTCAGTTTGTTTATGTTTTCGAAAATAGCATGGTGAATCGATGTTTTCATTTCGTGACGAAAAACGGCAGAAAAACGTTGCGTTCCTTCGCTCTGGCCGCAAACATCCCTCTTATCGCAATTTCCTATTTTGTAAACAAATATCTATCGCACAAAAAGTAAATTCAACCATTCGTTGCTAAGAGGCCAGGAACGCAAACGCCCTGGTGTCTGTGAGAAAGATTTGCACGAATTCTCCATTTTCAACTCTTTAAACAATGAAAAATAGGCGTGGTTCAGCTAAAAGGAGGCAAAACGACGTAAGTGGCAATCAAGCATAATTCTGTATGAAATCAGAAACTAGAAACCCGTTCCCAACAATGGGAACTAATATAGAATCTCCAGAAGCATGTTGACTACAACGGTTTTCGACTCGGATCAACCAACTTCATAAAAAAACGCGACCCACTGGTTTGGAGATTTTATTTTTGACACTTCGAGCCGAAAGCGAGGGTGGCAACCATCAGAAAAAAGGTTCACCGTATTGTCCATGAATGAAAGTTTCGGTGGCGCAGCGAGTAAATATTCCAAATTTTGTTGGGGTACATTACAATCAGTTGATTTAGAGACATTAAATTAACTTAACTGCCCTTTTATTACGGAAACTTAATCGCTTACATAAACAGATCTACTTAAGGAATTGAGATGTCTTTGAATAATCGTTTCCCCTCACGTCTTTTTTATGTGTGGAGGATACTCTCACATCATCGAAAATCTTCGAAAATAGTTTCACTTCGATGGTATGACACAAAAACCGTATACCCTTAAAACCAAATGTAACGATTCCATCTTAGCTTGTTGCTTGACACCACACAACGTACAACTATTTATGTTGACCAAAATTTAATTCGTCGACAAGCCCCGAATCTAATCAGATTTTCGATACATATTCTACTCATTCGCATGCACATCACAAACACCCATATTGTTTCGTTTTTTTTTTGCTTCTTCGTCTCCACTCATATTATATTATAAGAGCATTTCGGTCGTTTTAGTCAACCCATGCATAATTTCGTATTAAATATCCTTTCCGAGGAACATGTTTCATTTGAGAGAATGTTGAAAGTAAGCGGTTTTGTTGATTGCAAATTATTCTGGTGTGCGGATATATGATGGGAGACAAATGTATAGAATATTATTCCACACCCAACAGAAACCGAAACAGACAAACCAAAGTCAAACATACCACTATCGAAACTTTAATTGCATTGTCCGTTATGGGTAAGTTTTATCATGGCATATACACGAACGTTTTCGTTCTAATAAATTTTGGAATAACGAAAGAGATGAACGCTTTTTTTCACCGTCCATTCTACCCTCCACATTCAATACATAAACGTAGCTTCAATTCCATATATATGTTGCTGGGCTACACTCTCACCCTCCCTTCCCGTTATATAATGCAATTACTTTCGATAAATTAACTAAAAAAAGCTTCTAGAAATTTTGCAGCGACCACCTTTTTTTTGGTTTTATTTGTCTGGTGAAAGAAAAATCACCGCAAACTCCCCTGAGCGATTCAGGTCAACGAGTACAATGAAAATGGGTAAAGTAAATTACATTGTTACTACAGATAATTGAACCAAAAACTAAGTCGAATGTAGTTTACCGTTGGTAAGCAGAAAAAGATTGAAAACCGTTCATCCGTTTAGTGTGGTCACTAAATCAAAATTTATGTAAAGTCTCTGCTGTCGCTTTGTGCGGTGCACAAATTTTGACAGAAATAATAGAGGTCGGCATTGGAAACGTCATACAGCATCTAATTATAGCACGGCCAATTGGCAATATTTCCTTAAAACGAATAATAAATTGCTTTGGATCCAAAATAATTCAATGGCTTCTGTACAACTGTACATACTATAGAGCACAGCATAATCTATGAATGCAACCGACCCATGTACAGATAGACCAAACTCTTTTTATCTGCCTAATTTGTTTGGTTGGAATGCATGTTTGGTCGGGCTGGGTACATACCAATTGTGAATGTATTCAACAGAATTTGTACGATGGACGGACAATTTCTAAGCCATATCGTATTGTTGGTATGCCCATTATAATACCTACCTGGAAAACATTTGAACACAATAAATGAGAAGCAATGAATAAAGAGAGAGAGAGAGAGAGATCAACTGCAATTCGAATTACAGAGTTTTTCGGTTTATATTATGGTCGGGTATTGGTTGGGTATTGTTTTTAAAAGCGACTTTATACTACAAAATATGCACAATTTCTGAGCTACGTTTTATGGTTTCAAGTGAGAACGATGTTACACAACGTTGTTCGTACAGATGAACGTTTTAAATAAAAAAAAGTTTTCCCAACTTTAACTGTTATGGTTTCGGGTAATGCACAAAAATTGTTGTTAGAAAATGGTTAAAAATAACCAGACTACCAGAAGTTCCATTCGAACTGAATGTTTTTAATTTAAAATATTGAACAATTTACTTTTTCGAAAAATATGATCGGTTTTCGCTTTGTTCCGAAAATATGCTTGTAGTTTCCAACGATGAAGTTGAACATTAACTGAATAGAGTATATTTTAACGAAAATATTTGTTGGATTACACTTTTTCATTGTGAGAAAATGAGATTATAACTTTGCAGTTGCAGTATACTTGTTGTACGATAGAAAAGCATTATGAACGAAAACAATTGTGAGCCGAACTTAATTCTCTGTGGAAATGCCGATCATATTAAAAATTTGAAATTTTGAACCGATTGTTTCTTGGTTTGAACGAACCGCGAATTTGAACACGGGACCTCTCGATTATATTTTAGAGTTTTTAATGATTGGAAAATTGGTTAAAACGTAAGCCGGACTACTGTTAATTGTTGAGATGTACTTACAGTTTCAAGCAATGTTTGTTTAATATATTTGTGTGGCACTTTAGGTGACTACGGCATAAGTGTTTTATTACATCTAGTATCTACATAGATCATTTTCAAGATCGTTTGAAATGCCATCCACATCAAAAATAATGTAATTTGAACGAGAGCTTTTAAACCGTCGTCTATTGTTCTATTCGTTCTCTTTACACAGGATTTTAAATTTAGTACTCAAATGGTAGCTCCTTTTTTCATAAAAGTTTGTGTTAAATAAAACAACGAAACTAATATGAGGTTACGTTTGAAAATACCGTAACTTGAAGTGGGAAAAAAGTCGATGACATATGGCTTCATAGCTATCGATGCAGCATAGCGATGAAACTAGGTACTCGGTGTAAATAAAAAACTTAGAGATGCTAGATTTTGGTAGAGAATTTCTGTCAAAATCTTGCATACCTTTTGCATCGAGTTTATTAGGCAGACGGTATAGTGAATCGAACGATTCGTCTTGAACGCACTCAAGATCTATGTCGAATTACTACGAAAATGAGTGCGTTTATAACACCTCTATGTGCTCCGGACCAAAGTTCTGAAAGAACAGGTTAAGAGAACCGCGGAACCTTGCTCCGGACCGACACTTGACCACACCTATTCTATATTTCCATTCGGTGCCATTAACCATTTCAGGCATATTCTTTATCATATTTTTGGACATGTGCGGGAAGAATGGGACACGGATGACTATGGTTCATTATATCAGTACATTCTCAGTACTATCGGGGCCGATATAAGGTTCAAAAAATTTGAACATTTCCGATTTACGTCAAAAATATGACCTTCAGACAAACTCGGGATGCAATTGGGTAACTGTCGATTAACCTCCTTACGTGAAATGCTACATCTGCTCACAGTTACACATCAATCTTGTCACTTAAAGGTAACTCAATGTTTCAAGGTCATTTCGAAACGAAAACTTTACAAAGAAAAATTTGTTGACGTTTAGGTTATGCTCATCTCTGTGGATGAAATCGTTGTCGTTCGTGTTGTCAGGGTTCGGGTTTACAGTTAATTGGAACAAACCTATAGGGAAATGATTTTTGGAAACTAAAGCTCAAATGTAATAGATTTTCGTGATATTTCATGGATATTTACCAGATTGAAGTTATTTCACATGAAAATAGATCGGACAGAATGAAGTACTGAAAAAAATTGTGACGCCCCTACAGGCCAGCCGACTTTTCCTATAGTCATTGAAGCAGCTTGTGCCTTGAAAGAAAGCAATGCTTCAATAAATCCATTTTTTTGACATTTAGTTGCCCTTTAGTTTTTTATTCCTTCTTTGTGCCTGGTGAAGTGAAATGTAAATAGTTTTCACCCATACACAGATTTTCCCTTTGTTTTCGGTACGTTTTCTTTATCGACGAAAGAAAAAAAAAACGGAAAACAAGCAAAGCTACAAATTTTTCAAATAAATTATGCTAACAACGACAGCCCGAACCCATTCACTTTTCACCTGTTGTATTGAATACGATGCAAAGTCTGGGTAAGTATCAGATACCATATACATCCTGAACGAATAAGACAAAGTAAAGATTGGTGTGCTCAATTTGTTTGACATGGGAAATTCACTTAAATAGACCGAAACATTGGCATTTGACATTTTATATCTTCCATAGATTTGTTTAGCATAAAAGTGAAATTTGCTCTGCAACTTTTTATATTGTTGATGTCAGCATCCATAGATAGATATGGAGGGGTATGGTGTGTACACCATGTGCGAATGTGTGTTTGCTTATTTTGATATAAATTTCATGGATCGTTACACATCGTTGTATGAATTATTCAAATTTATTTTAACTTTTTAAGTTCACATTTTCCGAGTTTGTTCGTTCTCGTGTTTTTGTGTGCATCACTGCTTTATCCTCGGCTGTATTTACCGTTTTATGTGTAAAGAGAATTATTTACTTATTACACAAACAGCGACTCATTCATACATATACATATATATACGATTGCGATGAGGAAAAAAAAACTGAACTTGCAAATGGTGGAACAAACAGCGTGTGATGTTACATAATAACGTTTTTGTACAACAGAGTGGAGCAGGCTAAAAATAGAAGAATTGAATTCGTAATTATCTTTGGGTAGTTCATCGTGTTTTTCTGGATCCGCTGATGGAGAACAGTGGTACGCTGTGCCTCCCACAACGATACTAGTAGTAAATTGTCGTCTAAAAAATCAATACCAGTCGTAAAAATTGTCCGACAAATGGAACGTGGAGATCATTCATAAATTACGTAACGCTTTTTCAGTGCTGCCATCAAAATTTAATCTTAAATAAGCTCCAGAAATACGCAGCCTGTGAAGTGAGAAATAAGCTTCCTGCGAAGTTAAAACTATGTTCTACCCGTTAATATACTTCGCAGAGGGCGTATTGCTTGAGTTATTTAGGACCTTATTTTGATGACAGCACTGAAAAGTTAAAACAATTTCTTTGTTAAATTTTAGACCTAGGCTGATTTGTGAATACTGGACGGTTTACGACGAGGTAAAACGAGGGACTTGTCCAATATTGTGCCTAAGATCTCAGACTTAATTCAATTACGAATTCAGGGCGTTTTTTATCGACTGATAAACCAAATTATTGTCGTAAGTAAATAAACCCGCTTAAACCGTTTAACTCTTGCCGAATTGAGAGATATCCAACGCCTGTTTTGATTCCTTCAATCTCCAAATATTTTCTTTGTTAATGATAGTAGCAGTGCTATGTTATGAGGCATAGTTTCTGTGATGGGACATTGTTTGTTCAAACATTTTCCCCCGATTTTTCCACTTCATTTGTTGTTGTGAAGAAACTTTCAACTCACCGTTGAAACTTTTATAAATTGGCGATATGCGCCATAGCTTCTAGAGTACTTCAAATTTATCGTTGACGAACATAGGGTATAACTCAATGGATACAAACGACACATAGAAAACAATGACATTCTTAGAGGGCGCGTAAATCGTCAAATTGTCAAATTGGCCTGTCATAAACAAATCGTATTGATGACTTTTTTTTAACGTTACACTATATTTGCACCCACATATATGTCATCCTTTTTTAGCAGGGATTATTTTTGGGAAAACATTTTCGCACATTTTCCTAGATTTTCCCGAATTTTTTCAATAGTCATTTACACGACGAGTGAAGAAATGTTGAAAAGTCCAGTTTTTGTGTGACTTTTGTGAGGCGCAGGGGCTATTAAGTTGAATTAATTTGCCGAAACTCGCCAAAATTCGCCGAAATTCTCACAAATTAAAAAAATTCAAATTTTGAAAATTTTCTTCCAAATTTATGTTTTTTGAAATATTTTGCTAGTTTTGTGATATAGCATAACAAAAATATGCAAGAATCTACTAAATTCACAAATATATGTAAAATTCACAAAATTAGGACATTTTTCATCGTTTTTCCAAAAAAAAGCCATCATGGCTTCCCGGTTAAAAATAGATTTCTGGAATGTCTTGGCCAAAAATATGTAACTAAGTTCTAAGATTCTTTGAAATTTCTTAAAATCATGTATAAATTCACAAAAAATCGCCAAAATTCGTCAAAATTCGCCAAAATTCGTCAAAATTCGCCAAAATTCGTCAAATTCTCCAAATTCGCCAAAATTTGCTGAAAATTCAACTAAATAGCCCCTGGTGAGGCGAGACCGAAAGTTCATGAAATTCGTTGAAAAGAACGATTTTCTACCTCAAAGCATATAAAAATAAAATGTTAAATTGTTGGGCTGGTTTGCGTCTTAGCCAAATGTATTTAACGTTGTATTGGATATAGATAGTATTGCTTGGTTGAGTTTCTACTATCCAAGCAATACAACGTAAATCACATGATATTAGATTAATTGGAAGCCCTGAAAGTTATTCATTACGTGAGGTAAACATTTTGTGATAAAGCAAACTCTCAAGTTTGTGTTTGAGTAACCAGCTTCGATAACTGTCTTTGCGACTGACAATATGGGGCGACCTGGAAAATCATAAGTGCGCCCTTTGCAATTTTATTAAATTTGCCACATTACCGCCTTTTGATAGTGTTTTCTGCTCATTTTCTTCACTTCGAAGGATTTTTTACATTTCATAGTAGCGCCTTTTGGTAGCCAGTACGGAGTATCACAAAATTGCTTCCGAATTAATGAATTACGTAGCAGCAGCCAAATTATTCGGTTTTACTGCCACTCGCGAAAAATGAACCGAAAATATTCACTATTTGACACCTCGTACGTAGCAGTTACGAGTTCGAAAACCTATTGGCAATTTTTCGTCTTCATTGTAAATCATTAATAAAATAGTTTCTAGGACGTCAGGATCCGGAGCTTTCCCAATTTTAAGTTAAATTGGAAATGCATTGTTGAGATGCAATGATGTTACATAGTTTTACCTCGATCGCACCAATGCATTTCCCATTTAACTTAAAATCGTAATAGCTCCGTATCCTGACGTCCTAGAAACTATTTTATTAGTGATTTACACTCAGGACGAAAACCTGCCCATAGGTTTTCGAACCCGCAACTGCTACGTACGTGGTATACATACACCATATGTGAAGTAGTGAATCGATCATTTTCACAGGCGGTAAATTGCTATGTATAACTTTCGCATGGGTCGGGTAGAAATAGTAGATTACGTACTTGTTTGGAAATTTTTATTTTGCCAAGTGTAACATTTGCAGCTCGAGGCGAAAGCGAGGGATACAACCCCACAAGGCAGAATACAAAGTTACAAACAATTACTTAAGTTAATTTACTCACTGAGCCCACGGGAAATGAGTTTTCGCCTTTTGTCGATGAAGTAATGACGCATTTCCCGGGTGTCTAGAGAGTAAAAATTTTAAAATAAATCGAAAATTATGGAAAATTCGGGAAAAGTTGGAAAAAATGGTAACATGAGTTTTCCCAAAAATGATAGTCTCTGTTTTTAATCAGACAAAACATTATAACCTAATTAACAGTTTGTTTTTATACTTTTATTTCAGATATATGATTCTCGACTCTAAAAACAACCAACATTCAGTGACAATATAATCGTTAAACAACATTGAAACACTACTTATTATATGATACAAAACTTTATCATCGCAAATATATATTCGTATATGTACTTAGAACACGTATACTCAATCAAACAATACAAAAAATATTTGAAAAGGAAAAATTTCATTAAAAAAAAAACTACAAAACTAAAAGACAACTATAATTACAACTATTTCATTCAGGGTTGCCGCACTATACTGACAAATGTTATGTGCTGTACCACATTCAATACAGAGCCTTACATCGGCTCACAAAAATAGTTAACAGAAACTGCAACTTTGTCGCATTGTGTCGAAGTGAAAAAAGTTCAAATAAGTGCAAGTTTTCCTAAATAAATTTCGTTCGGAAAAATATGTTTTAGTGGAAAAATCAACACACAGCGTCAAAAATCATTTGTAATAACGACGAGGGCAAGAGAATTGTTAAAAGTTTATTGTTGAGACGTTATATATTCAATCGCAGCAGTGTGTTCGTATAAATTCATCACACCTTAATATACATAGTTTCGTAGTTTCATTGAAAGTGAATCACTTCTTTGCAATAAAAGAAGGTTTAAAAAGGGGCGGTAGGCTGCCATTTGCAGGCGATGCACCGACGTGTGGATCGACCGTAAGTACAAGAAAAAGTTTCTCTTCTCTGTTAATATAGAAAAGAAGTTAAAAAGAAAAATATTTTCACATTTCTTTGCTTTTGAGTTTTTAAGTTCGTTTTAGAATTTTATTTTATTTTTCCTTTCAATCCTACAAAGGCGAGGAATTATTAAATTTTTAGTATTATATAATTGAATTATAAAAGAAAAGAATAAACTCTGTCAAGGTATAATGGCAACTTCAAAGAGCAAAGGACAAACCGTTTTATTTTCGCTTTCAGAAACCTTTTGAAATCGTAACCGAATGTAAATGCACTGAATAATTGGGGTCCAATGACTCAATACCATTGTTGAATTCTTAACAAAAGAATTTTTAATTTTTTTTGTTTAATTTTTGAAACCATGAACGTGGAGCGGATGGTCGCGGTTTTCGTTTGCTCTGTAAAAATTTAAATTCTTTTTGAATGTACCTGATTATCTGATTGTCTTGCCCTAAATTGTGCCGGGATTTTGCCGATTGTCCATTTATGGTGTATGTTTGAGTGAGGTGTTTGCACAAGTGCAAAAGTTAGGTTATTTCTTTCTTATGAGCATGAATCCAATTCACGCCGTAAGTGCACTTAAAATTCAAAATTAATAGTAAGAAGGAACAGACTAACGCTGGTCAACACCAAAAGTGTTCACGAAATATATCTGGTTCGCATGATTAAGTGTTAGGTCAGTCGAATTTTCACTTTGATCTTTTTTTGTATTATTCTTTGTTATTCAGAATCGAGTTCAGAATGACCTAGAGAATTTTTTACAAACCTATATTTAGGAATTTAAGGTCCGAAAATTTCAAAAAACTGTAAAACAACTCTGACAAAATATATCGGAATTTTTTGGAGTTAAAATTCCCAAAAATTAACACTGTAATCCCTGCCCCTTCTATCAGTCGAACCTCCAAGTTCTTCACAAGAAGCATAGCACTGCTTCTAGCACAAACACTGATATGGTTTTATCTATTAAAATTGCTGCATTGGCGCCTATCTCACATAATTTTGCATATTTAGAGTAAGATTTCCTGTCCAAAAATTTAAAAGATTTTATTGATTTCACGCGACAACAAAGCTCAGCCTATCTGAATTACTCACCTTCGTCCATTTATTACTGGATTGTAGTGATCTCAATTCCTGGTTTAAACATATTATATGATGGAAATGTATTGGAAATAATTTATTTTTCTTCCTGTAGTACCAAAACCGTCACATTCACTCACCAAATTTAGTACCGAAAGAGCAACATTCTCCCCTACTATTTTCTCTCAATTTTCATTCCCGCTTATGTCATTTTCGATCCTATCTTTATTCTTTCCCAAATGTGTCAAGTTGTTGTATGTACGCGAATGTAATGTTTTTAGTGTTTTGTGACAATGCATTCATAAGGATTGCTTTCAGCATTCATACGGACTGCTTTCGGCATTCATTCGGATGTCTTTCAGCATTCCTACAGATTGCTTATTTTTCGACATTTGTGAGAATACATGCACACGGAACGGACTTCTTTAGGCATTCATACGGATTACTTTCGGCATTAATATGGAATGCTTTTGCACCGGTATGTTGTTCAGTTTTGTTGTTATGTTTTGTTCGGAATGTGACTTTGGTACTCCAGGAAGAAAAATAGTATACAAACCACGGATCAAAAAGGTGTGTTTTAGACCACGGTGGTGAAAACGTCCTTAGTCTCCGCTCCGCTTCGCGTCGCTCCATCCCTGGACGTTTTCACCACCTGGGTCTAAAACACACCTTTTTGATCCTTGGTATGTAACATACTATTTTAAAGAAATTCAGTTGAAGTCGTGCTATGATATCCAAACTCAGAAAAGAGAAACTTCCCTTTCCGAAAAAGTTATCAGAAATTGTGTAATCGGATTAAAGGTTTAACACGAGAGTGTCTCGTCAAATTTTGGGGAAAAAATTCTGCGACATTTCTCAAATTACGGGGTATGTAAGTCTTACAAAAAATTCAGAATTTCTTAATTTGTGCCAATATTTTCCACTTACCATAAATCCTTATACGGCACATGATCTCATAATGTTATATTGGGAATATGGGAGAATGGTATTATTACTCTTCTTTCAATCATACGACTACCGCTCCAAGAAGCCACTCCAAAAGTATTGTAGATTAATATTTCCGTATTACTACTAAGCCATTTATTACTTTGAAAGAGGGTTTATCATGGACGGAATGGTAGCGGAATCCGTGGTGCTCGCCCCTTCTGTAAGAAAAAAGCAAACGAAGAATACTTTTAGGTGCGTCACTATGTATAATAGCCGAACTTTTTTATTTATACAATTTGATCTACATCGCCACAAAACCTATTTCATCATACTTTCGCTTCAAGTACGAACAAAACGAGCTATCACTCGATAGAGTGGTACATACATCGTTTTGAAAGTGATCACTTTTCATACTAAATACACCAAATTAATTTTTTCCAAATAATCAACACCCTTCAACTTACTCTGTATATTTCTAATCTATCGACGGGCTAGCTCAGGAACCTCAGGGTAGGCTTAAAAATGAAAATGTAATATGCCACTACTCCAGGAAAAAACTGTATTTTGTTTTATTGGCCTTGAAGTGCCAATGTACAGGGTTTTTTAAGGGTTTGGAACGGTTTTTCTATAATATTTCTGGATGTATGGATACTCTTACGTTGTATTATAGCTTAAATGAAAGGTCTCGACGAGAAAAAACTACACAAATCGACCAAGTGGTAGGGGAGAACGAGACCTTGGAATAGGTGAAACTCTGGCTCCTCGCATGAAGAACGACTGGTGTGAGTTTTCCATGTTATGGCATGTGATTTTTTTATCCAAGCATTTTTGAAATTTACTTTTGACAAATTTTCGAATTTTGTCAAATTTCGTCAAATTTTTGATTTTCGTCAAATTTTCAAATTTTCGATTTTCGTCAAAGTTTTTATTTTCGTCAAATTTCTTCCAAATTTCGCCGAATTTTCGACCTCAAACGAGTATCAACAAAAACCTTGAAATATAAAAGTGTGGCGCTAGCTTTGTGTAACTTCTAAAATGAATGATATCGCTTTCAGCTCTACGCATAAATAGTTGACTTCATGAAGAAAATCATGTTAAAAAAAATAGTGACACACTGGTAGCAGATTATTTAGCTCTCGTTCTCTTTCATATTTTTCATATTTGTTGTTGACCAGATCAGAGGAAAAATAATATATCTATGAAGTCAATGAAGTCAACTATTTGCAGATGTACGCAAATAAGCGACACCTCCAGCGATATCATTCATTTTATAAGTTACACAAGGCTAGCGCCACACTTTTCTCTTTAGAGGTTTTTGTTGGGATTTTTATATATATGTACCATAACAACCTCTTGGCTCAAAAGCATTTTTTTTACCACAAAAAAAACTTTTTATTTTACATGGATTGGTTGACGAGAAGAAAAGTTCTTAAGTATGTCCTTCCATCCCCTTTTTTTCTCCAGAATTCCGTTATATTTTTAGCATTTTTCTCGTTATAAACGAAATAAGATTTTATTATGTCCTGCTGTCCGCCATATGTCTAAAACATATTATACATTTCCACATGCCATTGCCAGTGAATGGTTTAAATAAAAATGTTATACCTGTACCGTGTTCCTGCCTTTGAACCAGAAATTGCTTGGATTATAATCGCTTTGTCGGAAATCGGTTTTCGGTGATTCGTTTGAATGAGCTTTTTCGGTTTCGACGGAAAATGCTATTACCATCTTCGTTCGAAATTCTCCGATCCGTCACGTTTTTTTTTCCTTTTGTCATTGTCAAGTGAAATTCTTGAACGATGGAATTTTAAATTGAAATGAAATAACCGCAGAACGTAGTAATTCAGTAGGATGTTAGTTCAGTTGGAGCTATTTTAGCCAATCGATTTGGAGTTTAATTGTCAGCAAATCGATGAGGTTAATTTCATATTCTAACATCTAACAACATCTGTGGTGTTTCGTGTAACAATGATGATTCTGATACGCCCGAAACTTGAGTTCCGTATTTTTTGTGATCCAATTAGGCTGAGTGTTTGCATTGCCTTCAGTCTTTATAATGTTTTGCGTAACTGCACATTTGCATTACGTTCAGTGTTTGTATACTTTGACCACGTCTGCTTGTATCTGAACAATTGAGGTACTACACGTAGGGTCAAAGCCAAAAGAAAGTTCAATGAATTGGTACAAATCGAGCGAATTCTAATTAAGAACTCTTGAACATTGGCCTTGCTTGCCGAAGAAATAATAATGTTGCAAGATGCCGGTATTCTACTCGTTCTAGCTTCGTTTGTACTAAATACATGATAGATGGGGCTGGGTATTATTTAGTAGAACAAAAGATCATCTTCAAGGTACGGTACTTTCACACGTAACCTCACTTAAGTTTCGTTAAATTTTTCATTCATTTATTCATTTGTATGAGATTTTTTTAAACTTGGATGGCATTTCTTATCGTGGATGACATTTAAAACGGCCTTGAAGTTGATCTATAGTTACCAATTCGATAGAAGACAGTTGAGGCAAGGTAAATTATAAATTGATGCAACGTCCTACTATAGATTCAACTGTGATTCATAATTGCATTCCACAGAATCGAATAAATAAAATTGAAGGAAAACGTCGACATGTCTTTCTCGTAATTATTATTTAACACTAAGCCAACCAATGAACCAAATAAAGTACCACGGCAGCACTGCAGCAGCAAGTTTTTAATTTGAGCTTAAGGAAAAGTTTCAGAAATAATTCACACAACAGAGTAAATAAGGAAAATGAAAACAAGTTGTGTGCTTGCTGTCGACTAGTGTAGACATACGGTGTTTGCACGATTGCAATCAAAAGTAAATCTTAAACTATGGTTGCAAGAGCCACCGTTTGTTTTCTTAACTACGGGGAAAAAAACAAGAAAAGAAATTCCTTTGTGCATCGTCCTCAATATTTGTATTTTATACTTAAAAACAAAGCGAAAAATGGAATCTCTTAAATTACTTTATTTTTCCCGGAGAAACATTTTCCGAGCAAACATAAGTGTTGAATATCAACACCATATACAAAAAAGAAGAAAAAAAACTTGAATCTGAAAAGCAAAGTCGTCCATTTCGCCTACAATATGGAACATTGTGTATACGATTCATACACATATTATATACAACTATTGCCGTGCTGGTGGAATCAGCTAGAGAAATACGAAACTACTTTTTATTGCCACTTAAATAAAACCGATTCAAACACACGATATATCGTTTGTCATTGACAACTGTTTTTCGATATATAACTTTTTAAAGGAAAAATCTCAATAAAACTTTTCTGAAATATTCTTCAACTACTGTGCCGATTTAATGACGCTCAATATGTGGATCTGGGACACAAAATGGTAGTGCTTTCTCAAAGGATGAATTCAGTTTGAAGCAAAATAAAGAACCGAAACAGAAAACTTAAAATATGAGAGTGGGTTTTTCGATAATGCGAATTTTTATAACTCCAATCAAATTTTCTTTTTTATTTCTTTTTGTATCGGGAATTCTTTTTATAAATAATTTATGTTAAATATGGAAAGTCAGAGTATTTCCGGGAATAATTTATCATTGCGACGGTCGTCGGATAGAATAATAGAGTTACGTCATAGGGTAGGTCATATTTTACAGGTCATTTCATTCCGAAGTTCAAACCGGATCAATTGGTTATTTGCTTAGAGATAGAATTTCGGTAAAACGGTTTCGGTAATACCAGAATACTGGTTTTACTACTTCGAGTACCGGTTCTTTTTTAACGAAATACGAAAAATTGTCGAAAACTATGTTACTTTTCTCATCTGTCAAAAAGCTTTACTCTTGATTTACATTGCAATGTAAAGTTAACGAAATTTTCTTTACTTAACGAAGGATGTAAAGCGGCGTTTCCCTCCCTATGGAAGTGTCTATACTTGTGTCTTTTAATAAGTGATTTTGTGTCTACTCAATGAGCTGCTGAAATTGTCTAGTTTTCTGTTACTCTACGAGAAGAAAAGTCGATGTAGCTCAGCCTTGAAGCCTTCGGACACTTTTACTCTTCTGATACAAAATATCAAATTACTTCTCCTAGTACTACTTGTTCTCAGCTTTTTTCGTATTTGTCATAAATAGTATTTTGTTACGAGTGATGGAAAGTGGAATGCTCCTTCTTTCAAGGAACAACAATTTGATGAAAAATGGGTAATACAGTGTCCTGTATTACCAAAATCGGTGTCGCCAAAGCCTTACGGTTTTTGCTTCCCCACTTTTCCCGACTACAAAATTGTTGCAATAATTTTAACTTCAACGTCAGATTAAAGCAACAAATTGTAATACGAAGCAACATTAAATTAATCTGCACGTGTAATTTGAAATAAAATTCAGAACAGCAAAAGTTTTTGACATCAGTTCAAAAATACTCACACGAATTCACACGAAATTTCTGCATCCGTTTGGTTTTTCAATTGCTCAATTTATTTTATCGTTGTACCAATGGACACAATGTATCATGGACATACCCACAGATTTCGTCATCAATGTTACGCATTTACTTCCGACCTGTTGTTCCCTAATAAGGCCAATGTGCAACGTGAAAAAATACCTGAACGGATATTTGCGATATATAATTGCAGTTTTGGAAAATGCTTGAATTTTAGGGACTATTTTTTGGGAAACGTTTTCCCTTGATTTCTTGAATCCTAGTAGATGTGCACATATTACCGTCAACAAGACGTGACGGTTCTAATAAGTTTGGGTAAATTTTGACTCTTTTTACGTGACGGAAGTTGGTCGAGAATTCCGTAAAATAGCGTGAATTCATTTGTGAACGGCCCCCTACATTTTCCTTAAGGTTAAAAAATCGGTTGGAATAATGTTACAAAATTAAGGGAAAGGGTTTCCGAAAAACAGTCCCTGTTGAATTTTTAAATTTAAAAGGCACTAAAGAGCCTCTTTCATTTGCAGGCACACTATGCACTTAATAAATTGTAGTAGAAATACTGTGATGTCAAAAAGTCGTCGAACACGCAGAGAACACACAACAGGGAGCCTTCAGATTGCACTCTACTTTAAGTGAAAACAAAGAAAAATTATTCGTTGTGTAAAAACCTCGTTTCACACAAATTGGACAGCATAAAATTTCTTATCTAAAATGACCGTTGTCGCCACCATTTCTCTAAGAAAAACGTAAACTCACTGACTGTCGCTTCAATGCTAGAAATTCATCTACTTTCAAAATGTACTGAACCATATTTTCTCCACTCAAAGGCCAAGAGAAAATGACGTTTGGTTGACCATTGACACTTTGTTTTTTGAATTGACATTTTCATTTCATGGATGGAGAAAAACGTTCAACGCCACGCACACATGAAAAATGTTGTCTACAACTCGAGGAAAATAGAAACATCGCTCATGTTGCAATTTCCAATTTTCCCCCATCAAACAAATAATTTTAGATTATTGAATTTGTTCATGTATTGTCCGTTGACTAGTGGATCGCCACCGGTGTCGAGTAGGTTTTGAGTTTTGTTTTTTACAAGCTCCCACACGTTGTTGACAAATTAAAGTCTCTCCAACTGTAAGGTTACACAAATTGCGTTGCGAAAAGGACTTTACCTAGCACAAATTAGAGACCTTGGACATATACTTGACATTGCAATGTGTGCAACATATACTCTATGTCTTAGAGAAAATAAATAATCAACCCCACCGAAATCCCCATGCTGCCATCTACATAAAAAACACATACCGAACGAACAAACCTTAATCTATTCTACAACAGCGCTTCTAAATACCGTAGCCTTGGATTTCTAATTCAATAGTGTGTAAATCGAGACTTCTCATTCAATAAGGGAGGGACTAATCGATTCTTTTCGCGATTTGTTGTCAAATATCAGCAGAAATACGAAAAATAAGAAAGTCGTACATCGGGCATTCTCATAATATTGTCATATTTAAAAGATTTTACAAAAAGAAAATCGATGAAAATAGCACTTCCCACTCAATTTCACACCCAAATCACATCCACCTTGAACTTAGTCGAATATGGTTTAACGAAGAGAATCATCGTTAAAGTCGTTAATCGTAACATGAGTACTGTTTTTGAAACGTCAAATCACCAAAGCAAAAATTTAGTGTCGGTTGTGAAAAATGTAATAATTTCGGTGATTTCGATGTGATTTAAATCAGATTTTGTGCGGAAATGTGCTTTTTGTGTTTTTTTAACATTACAATCAACGGTTTACTTTAAATATTCATCAAAGCAAACGAATTTATGAAAAATTTATGGTGACCAATCATGTAAACAAAAACAATATTGTTGTTTGGTGTGATGTGAGGTTCAAAAGGGATGACCCAGTAGAAATAAAATGTCGGCGGTAATCTTAAAAATACGTTTTAGCGGAAACGCTTTAGTTTAAATGTGTGTACGTTTCCGGTGAAATAAATTAGTTCGAAAGTATACACTATTGAGGAGCTTTACGATAACACCTTTACTTTAGTTAGAGGGGTGTCACATCCCTTATTGCCAGTTGTGGGTTCGAAATGCACCAGCAACACATGTGATTTTATTCATCAGAACAGATCGATCAAATTGAAAGATTGGGTTATGTAGAGTATCTCAGAGCCAACATTTGTGGAAGGGGTGCCCAAAAATTCCGATCCCAATCTTTCAATTTGAGATTACCCAAAGGTATAACTATTCCCATACATTGTGGACGTTAACACCCACACTAAATAACAACATTTAATCGAATCGGTTCATTTGGTTTGCATTTTTTAGTACCGATAACAACGTATAACATGTAAGTGTCGTTTAGACATATAACTCAGTCAGGGTGACAGTGTTGTGTCGTTTTTTATTATTTGTCGGCTCGCTTCGCTCGTAATGAAAACATGTGACTAGTGGTACAAAAATGGCAACAGGGTGCTCAATATACTAATTTTTTTTTGTATCAACGATGAGTTGGGTCGGTGTATTATGCATATATTAAATACAAAAGTCACCTATTATGTTTCTCCCAAACAAAAACAAGAAACTTTGTTAAGGTATATTTCCTTCTGCTTATGCTTGCATTTTTTCCATGAACTTTTACGCTGGATGAAAACTTTTTTCTTCCTTTTTCCATTATAATGAGCGTCGAGGTACAACAAAACAAATAATCAAACAAAAACTTTGCTTTTTACATAAATATTTTATCATAACGCAAATAACCGAATAAAAACTGAAAATTCTTACATGTTCCCAGCAAAATACGGTATAAGTTAACTTCACTATGATGGTATTAACAGTAGCATTGGAGATGCTAAAAATAAAGGACGGTAAAGGATAAATATACACAGAAAATTCTTTTTTATGGAAATGTGTTGTATACGCGGTCTACATAGACAGATGTATGTATACACACAATATGTGTGTCAGCCTTTAGGGGACATCATAACCATTTTTCTTTTTCTGATGCCGTTTCTGTCCTAGGAAAATATTTCACTTTTTATCCCATAAAACTTTTCGTGGAATATTTTTTTGGGCATATCGACGTAATCGGCTTAAACGCAAAAATATTATGACATTTTATTGAATATAAATTTGTTGTTGGTTGTCGTAATCACGGGTTTCTTTTTTCGTCGTAACATAATTCCCACAGACGATAGGGTGAAGCGATAGGATTTGACTGACTCGAATCTTTCGAGTTTTCATCGATTTTGGTCAAATAACAACATTTCGATAAGTCTCAGGCACGGTACATGCATTTTTGATATGGAAGCTGAGCGTACTACCAGAGCCTTTATTTATTCATTCGTTCGTTCAAAGATTTTTCGTTTGGTTGTGAAGACCATGTCTCGTCACTATATTGATCGAGTTAATGCCACTTTTCCATCATTTATAAATATATGAATTGCAAACAGTAAACAGGATTCGAATACTGAAAATGTATTTCTTTCCACAAGCGATTTTCGTATCATTGGAATTCATGGTTTATTGACAAAATGGAATCAAGTGTGTTAGGTTTCCCTTTTTTATATTCAGTCGACAGCTTTTCCTTTTTGCACAATTTGCTCAGATCCCTTCTGCGTCCTTTACGTCTTTTAATGTTGACTGTAAAAGCTATATTCGAATTCAGATCATTCGCTAACTTCATTGTTTTTAATCCTTCCGGCAAAATATATTTAAGTTTATTATGAGGTAGTATGAGTTTATGACTGTGGTTTCAAAGATAACGCTGTGACTCTTTAATTTTTTTAAGGCTTAGTGTTATTTTGCTCATTTCTGTGCAGAACGCACACAATAGTTCGATGCTAATGACACTTTTTTGTCAAATGGTTGACTATGATTTACTTGTGTTTCACAAAAAAGTTGTGCCTATCACAAAACAGATGGCCCCGGTTTCTAAGCAATTTTGTGTTTTGAAAGAAGTGGAGAGATCAGACAAAATCACAAATCTATTTGCACAGAGAAACACAAAAAAAAAACACTTTTAGAGAGCGACGTCCGTTCTCTATGACTGTTAAGAGTTCTCATCCATTTAGTTTTTTAAACAACCAATTCATGGTGCCACCTAACGTTGAATAGGTGAAATCGTCAATATTTCCATGTAAATTTCAGATCAGCTGATAAAAATGGCTGCCGCCATTTTTTCTGTTCACTTCAGTTTCAATTGTTTTTATTCGTTTTGTGTGAACAACTAAATGAAATTAGCTAAAGTGAAACCATTAAAGCATCAGAATCAATAGCAGGAATCTGTCAAGTGTGCATTTGTATTATGAAAGTTTATGTGTGACGAGAAATATGTGCAATTTATGGAAAAATTCGGTTGAAAACGGGCATTTTAAAAGTTGAAAAAACAATAATCCGAATTACTTTTTCAAAAATCAGAAACCATTATTGCATCCAGAAACGTGTAAATTAAGTGTGTAAATAAACCATAAGCCTCCTTGTGTTGTACCCTAAGAGAAATCACTGCAACTTTCAGACCCTTTTTTTCGGTTTTGTGCTATGAAAAAGGGGTGATTCCTCTTAATCAAAAATCTTTACTTAGGGATTTGAAAATTTGGTTTTGGGTCGGTGTGAGTTGTCCTTTGAATACCTCAATTTTTTTTTTCGTCAAGTTGAAAACTATCGTAATTCAGAAGTGGTCATCCTCTTTCGAAGTAGAAACGATACCGCTCGAGGAGCTTCTGAATTCCCGATACTATGATAAGAGGAAGCATCATAGTTCCCTAGTTAGCACTAACGTACTTTGACATACATTGATTAATTTCTAACTGACGAAATTGCAGACTCATTCCAACGATGCCGGATCTCAAGATACCAAAAATTCATGCACTAGTTAATCCTTCTAACAAATAAAAGTCAGTTCTAGCTCTAACAGATGAACAACAAAAAATTGAGCATCTTGGGTACATCACTTTCATTGATATACTTTTCATGAATGAAAGAACAATAGGTGTCCTCATGTCCTACACATGTCCAGAGACTGATGCTCATTTTTTATTTCGTTTTCATAAAAAAAACAAATCAAAATATTTGTATGTCCCAATCGTATCAACTTGACGAAAGGTCAATACCGTATTTTCATACAAATTTTCGGTGACTAGAAGCGACTCTGTCATTTTTTGCTTTGCTGCAAATTATTTGCTAGACTTTCAGTCAAGTATACAACAAGTCGATGGAATTAAGTTCTCAACACTTTTCCACACGTGCGACAATTTTGACAGATAACCCATACATTTTCTGTCAAAATTTCATTTCACCGACTGGTCGTATACTTGGCTTTAGCTGGAGAGAAAATCACAAATTATCGTACTGATTGTACCAATGTTTATCTGAACAGTCTGAATACTGCCATTGACCCATGTAATACGAAATTTGTCTTATGATTTCCGTAAAAGTTCACAAAACGAGAAAATTGATGACCAATATCGTACTGCATTTACCAATACTCAATACCATAAAGATGAGAATTTCGTTTGAAAAAACAATTTCTTTTCTCCGGAGAACGAGAAAGTTCTTTCTTCTGTCATGTTTTTATTGATTAAATAAATCCATTCTCTATTTACAAAACAATAATTCACCATAAATCTTTGGTTTGAAAATATCGAAACTAAAGCAACATCGATTCCAAATTTATTGTTTATTGGCTATCAATACAACAAAAAAAAACTCCGTAATATGCTGGGTATAACGTTATGTGCATGACGTGTATTTGATTTTTCAATTCGAATGAAATATTTTAAATTTTCTCGATTTGTATCATAAAAAAAATTTATTTTGAAGGTTCGCTTCCTCATTGTGCAATCGAAATTTTATTTTCTTGTCTTGATTTTGGCATCAAAATTTCATTTCGACTCTTTGAAAAGAAACCGCGATTTATCTCTGGCATATGCATACAAATATTTATGCTTCGAGAAATAACAAATTTTTAGCTTTTTAATAATGCGAGTCAGTCAGTTCCGAGGGAATACTGTGGATTGGAAATTTTCTTTTGTATCGAACAAACAAAAAAAATTGAATTCATTTTCAGTTATAGAGTTTAATTCTATTGAAATTCCCTTTCAAGCCTGTATGAAGCTGATGTTCTCGATGAATATTTGTATGCTGTAAATGTGCTTTATTTACTCCACTGGCCAGTTGATTAATGCATCTGATCTCCAATATTGAAGGTTATTTCATTCACAACAAAATGAATAGAGATGCAGCTCTTGAAAATAAATTATAATAACCGACAATTTCAATCCAATTCTTGCTATTCATTTACAGGCAATATCGATGTTACTGGAAAAATTGGAACTGAATTCCAAATTTAATCTTTTGCATTTTGCAGCCTTGTGTTTTCATGACGACGTCATCATGCTCGCACATTAGTAGGCGAGCGAGACGCAAGTTCACTACTACAAAAATTGTAAATAAAATCGAAAAGTCAAAGTGTGACTGGGCGAGATATAGATCATTTTCATGACCTTGTAAACGTCAGACACGATCCCAACTGTCAGACATGTCGAAAAATATCGAATGAATTGAACGAACGATTTTCATATAAAAATCAGTAACTTGAACGCAGTTAACGTCAATTGATTGAGGTTAAGGACTACTTGACGAAAAATTAAGTGGGGTTACGTTGACAAGTACCGTATAATGAAAATGATCTATTTGAAACAAAAAATTTTTGTGATAATTTTCTTTGATAAAGTTTTTCAGTCCAGACGCACACTGCGTCACCAATAGCGATATCACATATTTTGAAAGTGAAAATGCGTCACTTTTACCGTTGTAGCGGTTTTTTTTATTGATATTTGCTTCTCTCATTTCAGTGGAATATTGTTGATTTTAGTGAAAATTGTAATTAATCGAACGACGGAAGCATTAATAATCAGGACTGGATTGGTTCGAAAAGCCGCTAGGGGCCTACATAGAGCTCTTTTCTAAAAAGCTCAAAAATTACAAATTTTTATATAAAAAATGCAATGGCCTCGGGAATCACCCGAATTCACAGTAAGCCCAGCCGGGATCTTGTTGTAAATCATAGAATTCATGCCTAGGTACACAAGAACACAAGTAACTTGTTAAGTCAGATTAATTGCATATTTTCAAACTAAATAGATTGAACTCTGCTTTAGCTACCCTTTCTTCACGTGCATCTTTTTACATTGAACTCACGTCGAACTTTGTGATTGTATTGAACAGAATTTGAAAATACATTCGACGAAGAAATTGTACGAGGATGAAGTGGTATTTACATTACGATTCGATGCAAATTGTATGAATCGAATCAGTTTAGTTAGAAAGATCAAACTTTTTAAAGTAAAAAAGTTTTGTCATGTTCAAACAAACCTCATACCGCTGTAGTTCATTAAAGTGTTATTTAACTAAAAGAACTTCATGCGAATGATGATTGGAAGTGACGAAGGCGAAAGCAACGTTAAGGATTTCGATTGCTCGGCAAATAAAGACTAAATAAACAAATAAATTGTGTGACAAAATTGTAATTTACATGCTACTGCTGCATGCGTCGAAAACCATACTTTTCATATTTCAGGCACTACTTTCGGCTACGCCTCGGATCAACAAAAGTCACACTAAAACTCTACTTTTCATCTTTTATCCTTATAGTCATGTAATAGTAAGTTGTATCCCTTAGCATGTAAATAACAAGGGACTTAAAGCTATAAAGTCCAGTTTTCCTGTGAATTCTGATCGGAGGCGACGCCGAGATCAACATACGTGACTGTTCACTTTTATTCCGAGTTTTGTAATGGATTTTACATGTTAAGGCAGTCAGAAAACTTTTACAAAAATTGAGTTTTTAATGTTTTTAATAACGAATTTGTTTTTGCATGAGAATCACAAACGTCTTCGGTCCATTGGTGGCTGCTGTAATATTTATATTATTTTATCATTTCAGTTGTCGACATAATTTTATTTAAAGGAACGTCCATTGATATTGACACTGAAATTACTCACAATGTTATCTCTGTGCTTCATCTCTTCCTATAAAAATGTTCCCCATATACAACATTGACTGTACGCATCATATGCTTACCTTTTCCCCATTTTTTGTGGAACTAGTTGACATCTTATTAGCTAAGATTGCATTATCTAAAAGCCTTACATCAACATAAATAATAAAAATTGTAACTTTTAACGAATGTCACAAGCTATTCATTACTTAGTCGCTCCAAATATATATTGAACATAACACATAACTTGATTATAAGAAAAACGAGAGAAGAAATGTTGGAACATATATACGGATGACGATGTGTATATATACAATATACCGCTGTTGTATAACTTTATATTGATAAAACGACTATCATTACAGTGACGAATGATGTTAAACTTAATTTATCATCTAATTCAATCAATTTCGAAAAACCCCGGTGAATATTCAGTGAAATTAACACTAGCACTCCGCCACCAATGATATAAAGTGTATATGGTGTGTGTACACATTTCATATATATATAAATTTACTAGACTTGAAATAACTCAAAAGTTGAGAAGAAGAATCATGATACAGCTAGGCTATAAATTATACGGCTCCTGCCTTCTAAGATAAATTGCTTACTGCTGAGATAAAGTTGCTAATTAGTTGCTTTTGTTTACGAGAGCTATGAGTGGAAAGCAGCACACTACAGAATATAATTTCGCTGGGAGAAAATTTAGTAATTTAATTTTTGTTATTTTTTAATTTTTAATGGCTAATAATGAGATGTATTATCAAGAACATAATATACGAAAGTCAACACCACCCAAGCGATGTTGAAAAGTGATTAAATATTTTATATTTGTTTAAATGGAAATTTTAATTTTCTATTTACCATGCTGTTGACTGTAAAGTCATTAAAATATGTAGTGTAATATGGCAAAGAAACTGTGGCACACACACACACACCCTGCACATTTTTCCGCTATCTATATTATAAAGCTTAACGTTTCTTTGAGAGTTTGTTTGTTTTCCTAGACCCAGAACAAACTTTAGAAGACATGCCGACTACTGGGTAAAAATTAAGAAGAACCAGCGAAATGTTTTTTTTTTGTCCGATGACGTAATTTGGAAGTTTTTGATGCGTCCAACGTCTTTGACAAGTGAAACGTTTTTGACAAGTGAAACGTTTTTGACAAGTGAAACGTTTTTGACAAGTAAAACGTTTTTGACAAGTGAAACGTTTTTAACGCGTAAAACATGTTTGATGCGTAAAACGTTTTTGAAGCGTGAAACGTTTTTGACGCGTTAAAAGTTTTTGACATGTGAATAGTTTTTGACGCTTGTAACGTTTTTGATGCTTGAAATGTTTTTGACTCGTTAAACGTTTTTGACTCGTAAAACGTTTTTGACGTGTGAATAGTTTTTGACGCTTGAAATGTTTTTGATGCGTAAACGTTTTTGACGTGTGGAAATTGTTGACGCTTGAAACGTTTTTGATACGTTTTTGACGTGTGAATAGTTTTTGACGCTTGAAACGTTTTTGACGCGTAAACGTATTTGAAACGTGAAACGATTTTAATACGAGAATAATTTTTGACGCGTGAAATCTGACAAGAGAATGTTTATCTTTGACGACAAAAATTTCAAATTCACAGAAATGAATTCATGGAAAAATATTCAACTTCCGAACTTATCCTGAATTCTGATGAGATTTCGTGATAAGTATTTTTATACCTCAAGCAAAGCCGGGAGTATACTCCACTAGTACATTATAGTACGATGTGAGAAATAGGAAAATGTTCTTTTTTCCTCGGTTAATCTACAACCATTATTACGTTTGCCGTCTTATGTGCCCAAACACAATGCTACATATGGATGTTATCTATTCTAATCTAACCATTTTAATTCAGAAAACGATGTCGTGTTCGTGAAGGGTTATTTGTTATCGTGATTTACTTTAACTGACTCCAAATTGTTTCAATATTATATACATAAAAGGAGTTGCCTCTATTATAGAATTCTATTTTGCGATAATCTGGATGTATGAAAATTAGATTTAGAAATAGAAAAGGTAGGACATTTGTTTTAATGTCTGTTGTCTGTAGACGCTTCAACGCATGCTAATGGCTTAAGATATGAGAAATGATTCAGCCATTAAAGAAAATATTACAAAAGACTTTTCGAATTGTTTCGCTCGGAATATTCATAGATTTCAGTGGTAATACGTAGTGTCAGTCTAATGTCTTTGTTAATAGGCAGATTGTGTTTTTCACTTATTATAATTTTCAAGTTTCACGTTGACTTAAAGAGGGGATCTATTCGGAGATTATTTTGAAGAAAACGTTTTCCTATCTTTTTCCAATTTATCCTAAATTTTTTCATACTTTTCCAAAAACCATTTTCGGGAAAATAGTGAAAAAATTTGGAAAATGGAGGTTGGAAAAAAATAGGAAAATGTGTTCCTCAAAATCGTCCCTGAATCTACCTAATAGAATATTAGGTGCTTGTTTAGAACTTTTTATTTTACCAAGTGTGAGAGGGCTGCAGCCCGAGCAGAAGATAAGAAAATTCAAAATATGTTAAAAAAAGAGGCATCAACAAAAAAGATCGGCTAAACGGCAAAGTAAAAATGATTGTCACCGTCATCTGCATACTTCACATTAACCCACTTTCAATAAAAAAATCAGATTTAAAGATTGAAATCAGATGCAGATTACGACGAAAATTATTTGTGTGAGTTTAAAGATGCGAATCAGGGTTTACGAGCACTCAAATTGCTTTTATTTACACAACAAAAAACGCTTGAAATACGTTTTGTTACTTATGTGAGATTCGTATCCCGAGACAGAAATGTAAGGATACATCTACTCTATATGCACCTACAATCGGAATAATGTGACTATTGTTACAAACAACAATCTCTGTTATGTATTATTGGTGTGTGGATTACTAGGTGCGAAGTTCTATAACTTTAAAATCTAGTTAGTCATCTGTTAACTGAGGATAGTTATGCACCAACCGACACAAAAAGACATTTCCCAAACAAACAAACAAAATTCGGTTCATGCATATCTCTCCTCAACTGTGTAGTCCGCTTAGACTAACCATACCTAGACAGGAAATTACGACCCGAATTACATAAAATTTGTGGTTCCGACATTGGTAGACTTAGCGCAAAAAATTTACTCCTACTCGAGTGATCAAAATTTTCAACGCCTGTTAGTGAAGAACTCTACGTAAAATTGTACGAAATGTGTATCTTATACAAATTGTTGTTGGGACCACATTTTATCGTACGAAATACCAGTCTATGTATTATTAGTTTAAGGTAGTCCACACCTTACCTTACAGAATAAAAATTTTGCGATTGACGACGACATTATGAGAGATCGGACAAATATAAAGCTGGTACCAATGGTCACAGCTCGGTGGCGGGACATTTCGACACCGTCAATATCGTCAGGAACGATATTATCGTTTTTTTGGACGATACTATCATCTAAAAAACGATACTATCGTCTAAAAAACGATAATATCGTTTTTAGACGATAGTATCGTCCAAAAAAACTATATTATCGTCCAAAAAATTTTCATCCAGGACGATAATATCGTCTAAATTGGAAAATTCTAAAATATTGTCTGGACGATAGTATCGTTTTCTGGACGATATTATCGTTCAGAAAACGATACTATCGTTTTCTGGACGATATTACCGTTCTAGAAAATCTAATGGATATTTTCGTTTTCTGTACGATAATATCGTCCAAAACGATAATATCGTCCTGGGCGATATTATCGTTTAGTTTTGGGTGGTAATATTGTCCAGGACTTAATTTTACTCAGAGGTGCAGCAAGAACCGAATTCTCTTCCAAAATATCAAAAAACAATTGTCAGAGGAAATCACCTACACATCAGTGTTTAAAAAAGGCGTTTAGTTCGTCCCTAAATAATTCATCTTTTTACGAAATGAATACCAACTTAGATTGTACATAAAAAGCGTTTTAACACGCCGAGCGATCCGGCCCATTGCCCCGGAGCGAAGCGGAGGGCCGCAATGCGAGCCGGGCGCCGGAACGGTGTCGGAACTTAGGAGTTATTTTTTTTTCTCGCATCGTCTCATAATTAGTCTGTGTAATTTTTCTATTATAAAATTTAAATTTACGGAACCAAATGAACCAATTTTTAATATATATTTGCCGTCTATAAAAAGGTGTTTATCTACAAGATTTTGTGTTTCGTCTTCAACAACCATCCAGAACGATAATATCGCCCAGGACGATATTATCGTCTAGAATTTTTATTTCAAATAAATTAAAAACGATATTATCGTCCTGGACGATATTATCGTCTCAAATTTAAAAAAATTAATAAATTAAAAACGATATTATCGTCCCAAAAATTATCGACCAGGACGATAATATCGTCCAAAATAACGATAAATTTGTTCAGAAAAAGAAAATAACGATAATATCGTCCAGCGGATATTTTCATCCAGGACGATATTATCGTCAAAAAAACGATACTATCGTCTAAAAAACGATAATATCGTCTAAAAAACGATAATATCGTCTAAAAAACGATAATATCGTTCCTGACGATATTGACCGTGTAGTTATGTCGCCTCACCTCACAGCTAAGATAGATTAAGGTTAGCTCGCTTTCAGTCTGTGTTTATTATGTGTTTCGAAGCACTGGTTTTCAGGGGGTACAATTTACCAATTCATGTGTGCCAACTTGTAAAAAAAAACAAGATCCTCCGATGACCAGATTGACCAGTGGTGACTCGTTTGACGAACGAATAATGCGTAAACAAATTCCTTACTTAATTAACCAAGGGCGAGCCTTATTTAAAACACTTTATTTATTTTAAATTGTACCAAATTAACATTTATTACCGACCGGTTTCGTCACCTAAGCTAACATCATCAGAGCAATAAATCGAAAAATTCCTTACTCTATTTCCAGTGACTATTTTGGCGAAAAAATTTTCCGATATTTTCTTGAATTTGCGTATATTTTCCTTGTCGCAGACGGCAATAATAATGACAAGCCTTGTATAACATGGTCCTTTATATAGTAAAATGCATGTTCAAAAATTGAAGTACAAGATTTGAAATCAACCGATTAAAAATACTTTGCTCGACCGAAATAATAGGTTTGTTCCAAATAACTGTAAACCCGAACCTTGACAACACAAACGACGACGATTTCATCCACAGAGATGAACATAACCTAAACGACAACAAATTTCTTTGTAAATTTTTCGTTAAAAATTTCGTCAAGTTATCTTCTGAAAATGAAATTTGACATTTCGAAATGACATTAGAACATACCTGTAGACCCGATAATAATACTGGTCATATGCTTGCCGTCTGTAACAGGTTAATATTACCAAAGAGAAATTATTTTTAGGAAAATTAGCAAATTTTTTTCAAAAATTTGTGAAAATGTCGAAAAATTTCATAAAAAAATGGGAAAATGTTTACCCAAAAATAGTCCCTGAATATTTTTCTGAAAAGTTTCCGCTAGTGTCCTGTGCCCACGCTGCTTATTTGAGATACTTTTCACATTTAACTGTACCAACTTGTAGAGAACTTATGATATACGAAACATGTAATACAGGACAGTTGATGCGGATCTCGTGGTATTTCAATTTAAACGGATTAGCTGAGTCAAAATTCATTATCCCTTTTGATACTTTAAGTAAAAAACAGAAGCATCGAAATTTCATTTCGTCTTCTACCTATACCGATGTACAGATGTATAAAGCTAAGCGGTTGGTTCATCAACTGCGAATTCATTATTACATAATCCGCAGTTGAGAGACATTATAAATGAACAGGAAAAAAAAGTGCTGTAGCAAAGTAGATTTTGTGTAACGCTATAATCTCAGCTCACTCATAAATCCGTTTTTGTTCGACCGACAAACATAAAGCCCACACTAATTTTCAGGAAAAAAAAACCAAACAATTAAAATTACAAAAACAAGAGAGAGAGAGAGATGATTACACCATGCTAAGATAACTTTTCTAATTATTTGTCTTCATTTCAATTTGTCTCTAGATATATTCCGGTTGGCTGTGTGACGGAATTTCTTTGGAAAAAATCTGAAATAATTAAAATAATAATTGAAATTTGTATAAAGGGAACTTAAACTTTTAATTATAAAATCAGCAAAGTTCTATGATTCTATCTCTCCTTGTTCCATTCGCTTAACCTCAAGAAACAATTTCTACGAATGTTTTTTGGGGAGTTTCGATTAAACTCAGATATCAGGTATGTATTGAATTATGTACAAACTCCTACCTTCAACACCTTTTCCACTCCCATTCTCTCATTGCATAATACCCATTTCCCAATAAATTTGGCATTATTCTATTCGAGCCATCCATTCAAAGATATGGCTCGGCATTGTGTAATACGTGTGCCCTGGTACATGTTCTATAATATGACTGGATCTGGATCGGTTTATTGTAAATGTTTTATTAAACAATATTGTTGAATTGTAAATTGGATTGTAAATTTCACTTCATCAGAATTGTCTCGATAATAATTGATGAATTTCTTGTTATGTATGATGCTTCAAAATGGATCTGGTCCATATATTTAATTAATAATTCAATGCTGAGCCTATTGACGTTATTATTTTTCGACCCTTATGTAATATTCAATTGTGTTTTCTTTTTTGTACTGCCAGTTGTTTGGCATTGACTGACTGTAAGCAGTGAAAATTTAATTTTGTTTTGTTGTTATTGAAACAATAACTCAGATATTATGGTTGTTAACGATACGAATTGACTTTATGTTTATGGTGTGTGGGTATTCAGCTTGTTTTCCATGAATATAAAAATTTCGGGAAAAGTGATAATTTTCAAGAAAATCCTAGTAATTTCCTTGAAATTAATTATTTTTCTCGAAAATACTATCGAAAAAAGACAGTGATAGTTATCTCTTTAGTCCAATGACCTTGGATAACTGAGGAATTGGATGGAAAGTGTTATGTCGATTTTCTGTAGCACAGTCTTCAAATCGTATTTTCATTTGTAATTTTTAACGTTTTACACACGGCAAGCATATCAGCAGTCTTGGATCTATTACTTCATTTGAGATAGACTTAAAATCTTTTACTTCATTTTTATAAACATGTTTTTTGCTATATAAGGACTCATTAGTCAGAGCATGTCGTTCGCAGTTTTTTCTGAAAATGTCATCAATAACAAATGATATACCTCCAACTCCGAAACAGGTTTTATTTGACATTAAGAGTCAATTCGCCAATTTTTCGACCACTTGGAAAACAAGCTATCCCCGATATTATTGAGTTATAGCTCATTCGATTCGTCGCTCAATTCTAGCGAAGGGGTGTCTGCCATTTTTTTTTTCAAAAAAATCCATTTTGAATGTAATGTGTCTAAATGTCATGTGATGTCAGAGGGTGGTCAAAACATTTTTTTAGCATTAACTTGAGGAAGAAGCAACACAAAAAGTTGAAACTTTGTGGGATTGATGGCCTATCCACGGTCGACAGTTTGAGCCCACTCTGACGTCCGCACTCACCACCCATGGCCAGCCATCAGTCAAAGTATGGTGAACTTTCAAATAGTACGGAACCTCTACAACATCATTGTTCTGATGGGCCGTCTACATATTATGGTAGCTGGCTTCAGCCACCATCACATATCAAAATTTCACCACAGAAGTTTGATGTTGCAGGAATTGCGGACCATTTGAAGAAAAGTTGACATTTACGACTGGTATAAAAGAGTAAATTTGAACCAAATTCTTGTCCAAAATAGTTTTTTTTTATTAGTAACGTGTCTGGGGGACAATTCTAGCCCATAACCGATCGATTCCGAGGGACTCTTTTCGAATTCGATTTATTCATTTATTTAAAAATCAAAATCGGTTCAGTTTCACTCCAGTTATCGTGTTAACAAGAAGCAAAAGAGGATCCTTTGGGGAACTACTGTCTATCAGGCAGATTTCGGTCATTTTCGCACGTGACCCGCTTCGAATAAAAATAGTTTTTGAAATTCGGTTGAGATTTACTCAAGTTATCGTGTTAAGAAAGAGAAGAAAATTGTTACATTTAACGTTTTTAACCACATTTACATACATTGCGTTAGTGAGTTTTAAGTGCCAATACGATTTTTTATTGTGTAGGCGCAAACACACCCACAAACGATCAACTTATCGACATAGTAATAACCTCCGAACGAAATAACGATTTCAAAAACGGATTCTAACGCACCCATTTTCATATTATTTTGACATTCACATGTACATTCATTGCAGCTTTACCCTGAAAGAGTGCATTTAATGTCGGTCTTGGGTCAAATATCTGATAACTACGTTGCGGACGTAAGATAATCACTTCCGAATTACGATAGTTTTTCACTTGTAGCCAGCCTGTCAATATGAGCTATCTATGAGAAATGCTTGGTATCGGTGGTATGTACCACCTACTTAATCTAGGTCATCAAATAAAAATATGGAGATCCAAATGTTCGGAATATTATTCTGCCTCTCCGTTTTCTTTTACCCAAAGTCGAGAATATATCGTTTCCATACCGAATCTTTTATATAAAACGACTGCTCCAAGAAATGTTAAATCTTCAATGTGTTTCTGAATTTTCTTAATTCGAATAATTTGTTTACAAACCCAATCCGATGCTGTTATTCATTTTAATTGTGAATGAAGCTTCACTGCTGAATTTTCCAACGGTAATTTTCGCAATGAAAGATCAACCTTTTACCCGTAACTTATAAATTGAACGTAATTCTTCTTATATAACAAATTATGATGTTAACTGCCATAAAAATCTCTTTATTTTCAATCAACATCTATTCATCGCCTTGGCAAAAGCTCTCTTCTCTGGACGCTTTTTTTTTCGCCAACGGTTTGTGTTATACATACTTTCATAACAAACTTGGAATACACACAAAACGAACCGACTCACGCGACCGACACTCTAGCTAAACAGCATATAAAATTCTCTTTTCATTCAATTCACCAACAACCACGCCCTGATGTTCCGGATTTTAGCTTTTCCTTACACTTTACCGAGGAGGAAAAAAAAAAGAAAAACAGAAACTTTTGCCTGTGATAAACGCAAAAATCGCATAAATTATTATATTTCTGATTTTGTCAATATTTCCATTTATTTATGAAGTTTTTTTTTTCTTTTCGCCTCTCGTTTTTATGTTATGCGGCGTTATGTTACTCGTCGACGACATCGACTAATATAACACGAGATAGACAATAATAATTCAAGTAACACGTTACATTAAATTGTTTTCTGTTTGTTTTCTTCTGGGGGGTGGCTGCTATTAAATATGAACGTTGTGATGTTTCGGAGCGTGTAGTTACTATATACACTTTGTGTGTGTACATAAACGGTGGGATCAAGAAGGGTGGCTTTGTATGTCTGTATATATTTGGTCTCTCTGTGGAATTTTTGCCTGTTAGGTGCGATGTGCTCTCTGTTGTTTCGAACTATCTGTGTAGTGTACCTATTTATTTATGATCATTGCTGTCCTATGTACTTATAATTAGTTTTGCATATTATATGAAGGCGTCATTGGTGTTATGTTATGTACCCATTTCGGCATAAGTTCATTCGCAAAGGTAGTGTTGTTACACATACATTACAATCGACTATGTATAATAGAGTGTTAGGCGGAAACTATTATTAAACTATTTCCACATGTTCCACGTGGTAACAACACAAGCATCAGACAAATAAATTTTGAATTTGGTGATATTAATTTATTCATTCGTAATTAGGTATTCCAATCGCAATAATATGAATTATGTAAGGAGAATTTAACATGAATGCCTTAAGCAACGTGTGTTAATTAGATATTTACTCAACCAGTTTCCTATTAAATTAGGGAACTTTCAAAGCTATGAGCAAGGATTTGGTTTGTACCTGGTCTAAGATGCACAATTTCCTTGTTCAAGAGTGTCGTTGAAAAGTTGCTCACTAATCCACAATCATCGCGATATCCTGTGCCAATCAACTTGAACTAATGATGGCATTTTTAATGACTTTATCACTAGTTTATTTTACCGGAAACGAGCACACATTCAAATGAAAGCATTTCCGCCAAAAACACGTTTTTAAAATTAACGGACAAAATAATTTCAGATTTTATGCGTCACTTACAACTATCTTCATAACAGAAATGTCAAAAAAATTTGTTTATTTCGGAGAATTAGTCATAACGTTTGTTTAGGACACTAGAAAGTACACGCGTGGAACTATTTTCTAGCCGAAACCGAATCACTTAATTTTACGCGAAATACCTCAAATATACGACACAAACTTGTTTAACTAAAAATTTACTGTGTCGATTTGACATTTTATCAAAACAAAGTTCATTGAACTAGTGAAAACTGGGTGAACTGAGTGAACAATACTACTGTGGCTTTTATGTTGCAAACTTAAGACCTTATGTGTAAATAGCCTCAATACGAACAACACACACTCTACGGATAATAGCGGCAGAGTCAAAATGACCCAAAATTATATCGGCTAAATTTGAAGTTTTTGGACAAAATGATCTATGGACGACTTGTACATTATCAAAAATTAGGGGCACCTTCCATACATCACTTTTCGATTGGACCACAGGTACCACCCGGAACCACCTGGAACCACTTGCAAAAATCAAGCAAAATTTCGACTCTGCCGCTATTATCCGTAGAGTGTGTGTTGTCTGTATTGAGGCTATTTACTTATGTGGAATTTGGGTGGAAAATGGTGCAAATCACATATTTCAGGAATTCATGAAGTTTTTTCGTCAAAAGACGAGGCACGGGAATCTTTATTTTCAATTTTTAGCTACTTTATGCAAATTCATAAAAAAAATCGTTTTGGCATAGTCCATTAAACTTTTTGTGTGTTTGACGTCTTACAGTTTCTAATTAGTGAAGCGGCTGCAGCGGAACCAAAGACATCATTTGGACCAACGGGTGTGTGTTTCGTACTCATGGCACCGAGACTTATCAAACCGTATCCAACACACTGTATTACCATTTGTGCACAAAATCTGTGTTGCCTAGTGAACCGGATGACAAGTCATTTCTAATTAGTAATTGTTAAGGTTCCATACTCTGAAAGCCTCTAAAATTCCTCGCCATTAGTGCGTCATCAGCTTATGTCTTCCATCATATGCCCGAATAGTAGCCTTTTCGGACAGTGGACCTTGAGGTCTGTGGACTACTAACAGAAGCCGATGACGCACTTATGGAGTTTGTTTCAAATGTCGCATTAATCTCAGTTAATTTTTCTGATGTGGACCTAACCAGACCTATCCAGCACTTCGATTTCGTATTCGGTGGGATCTATTTAAAAATGATTAGTCTCCTAGAAAAGCCTCGATGGATGCCGATGGATCATTCATAAATTACACAACGCTTTTTCGGCGCTGCCATCAAAATCAAATCTTAAATAATTCAAGAAATACACAACCTCCGAATTTAAAACTATGTTCTCAATATACCCCCCTAAATGGTCGATGACGCATAGCTTTAGCTTCACAGAGCGCGTATTTCTCGTGGTATTTGGGATTTAATTTTGATGGAAGAGAATCGAAAGTCAAAGTCGATTAATATTCCAAACGTTGCGTTGGAACACTGTTTGGCGTATTTTCGCGTACAAGATTGTGTTCCATCGATATCTGATTTTCTGATCGCAATTTCAAATAAAATAGTATTCTATTTGGCATCAATCAATTTTGCTTTTAACGTGCGTTGTTCAAACACAAAATGCACTACACTACGTTTACGCTAAAGCAATGGAACAGTTTTCATTATTAGTGACTGCGAATCGGTCCTAAAGATGCCGCTCGACGCGCCTGTTGTCAGAGAAATGATAGGTTGGTACGCGTGTGGCGAGATAGAAGGAATCTGAGGTTATAAACTATGTCGCCACGGCCACAGGCGTACCAACTTATCACTTCTCTGTCTGCTGTTCATAAAATTAACGAAAACCGATTACTAAACAATCATACCACAGCACTGCTCCTAGCATGAACACTGATTTGACAAGTGTCAAATTTGGAGGCTTTAGTGTTAAGAGCTACAGCTTACGATTGTTTGTATTGTATGTTTTAACTCACACATGGTCATCTATCTATACAAAAGAAACGCAGTGGCTACTGTGATTTCATCAACCTCCGAATATTTTGTATGTTCATGCTAGTAGCAGGGCTGTGATCATACTAATTATGAATCCACCCGCCTATTTATTTTCAATTACGTTAACTGCAATCGTAAGTAATAAATTCACATTTTTATGCAAACAAACCCCGTTATTCATGGAATTTTTCCCATTTAATAAAAGAAAAAATTCATCAAAATTCTATCAAGCCACATCAGCATCAATTCAGCAATTTACTTGACGATCACTTGACTTTCCGATGAAACGAAAATCATAACCGTATTCGATTCGATTAACTTTGCTGTACGATATATGAACGTAATCGCAGTCATATTGTTTGTTAAATAAGAACAAGTCATCTTAAAGTCGGACTATTACGCTGATGTTGCCGATGGAAATGAATTCAATAACCAACCAATTTCTAAACCTTCAAAACTTTGAAATGATCCAACATGCATCACATGATATACATTATACACACACGTACCAACATCGTTTGTCATTTCCACTTTTCTATCATTTATTTTTTTCCCTCCCTGACTTTCTAATATCATATCGAACTATCCATCACTTCGAAAGCAGCTTTTTTTTCATAAAAATCCCACAGTTTCAGTTTTATTGTGTGAGTATGCAGTGTGTGTTCCCATCATTTTCATGTGAGGATTTTCAAGGCAATATAAACTCTCATACCATACACTCAGCAGCATGTAGGAGTGGACGATATTTAGCTCGTCAAAAGGGCTTGGGTTGGGTTCAAATGATGGACACTATATGTCATTCAAACTTGTACATTTTTTCGGGGGATTTTTTTTTTGTGTCATGTTTGCAATTTTTCTGTATTCATGTTCAGTTCACCATTGTAACTATTTATCGATTTTTTATTATTAACCAAAACAATTTGTCTGGAAAGATATTGGCGATCGGAGAAATATGAAATATTGTCTTACATCAGGGATAAACATGTTAAGAGGTTATTCATTAAGACGAAGCAAAATGGATCGACGATACGAAATCGAAATGATATAAAAGTAAGTTAGCTTATTGTCCGGTTTCTACGTATCTCATGAATTATATTTTCAATACACGGGATTTAATACTTACGAAAGCCAAGGGGCTTACGAGTTTGATATTAATATCGACAGCGGTTGTTAATACTTGTTGATTGAGATTGTGACAAAAGGAATGAGTAATTGAAATGTGTCTGCTTCTACCTGACTTACTTTTGAATGATTGAGATGATTTCGGGAAGGTTTTGAGTCGATTGGTCGAAAACAACATTTTCTTCGGATATAATATTTTGCGAATGACCTACAATTTCTCATAATTATTGTTGAAGTAGATCCTTTCCAAGCTTTTGGAGTACTGGCTAAGTATCTGTGAAAAAGTGCCTGCCCTCGGGTCTAACCCATGAAGGTTTCTAAGAAAAATAGTCGAAGAAAGAAACGTCAGTCACTAGGACTAGTTTGACGGAAGTAGAACATCTTGATTATTAAATCCAGACAGTTGTGTAGGACCGGAATGGCTACTAAAAGGCTCATCCGTAGAATGAAGGAGCTTGGAGCTAATACGGGAATTGAAGAAAAGATCTAAAATCGCATCGGACATCACCCAGTACGACCAGTCCAGGTCTAAGTGGCTTGTCAGCCCTGTCACTTATTTTCAGAGAAATGATAACAGGTGGTGCTGAGAAGTGCTAGCGAAATCAGCACTAATCGAAAAATCTAGGAACCACTATGGGAGCGCATGCATTGCTCAAGACGAAAATAATCGAAATTCATCAAAAAAAAATCCAATTTCCAATACGTATGCAAAACAGCTTTTATATGGAAACTTCCAGTTGCGATAGCTCCGAGGCGAGTTCGAGAACCCCACTTTAAAATACAAACTTTGTCTAGAACCCCAGATGGTTTACACAAAACGTAGAACATTTCTAAACTTTAAAATGTCTTGGCTGAATCGTATTCGTAATTGTATTTGTTAGCTCGTTGAAATTGCACGGATGAGCAAATTACAACTGCCGAGTTGATGGGTCATTTTCGCCAAGAATGAAGTCAGAGAATTGTGAATATGTTCCTTTGTCCCTCATGTGTTTTTGTAGTAAAGGACTTGCGTCACTAGTCGAATACAATATATTGTATACTTGCCGCTTTTTTGAAAAATTGCCGCACTATTTCATTTCTTATTTCCTTTAATGCCGCACGTAACCATCATCTAAATAATAATCACAGTGGGTGTTCAGTTCATTCCACGTCTACAAAAATTTCCATCGAAACACTTAATGATTTGAGCAGAAGAAAGAAAAAAAAAATCGTCCTGTCATCCAGCAAGTTATTACCGAAATGTTATTTTATGTGAATGTGATCACTGCCAGTGTCTGGTAATAATCAGAAGAATGTATGTGCTTAACAGCTATTCTCAACGGAAATAAGTATTTTCCCAAGAAATAACAACTTCATGGTGAAATGTAATAAAACTTTTTAATTAAAATGGAATATTTGATCATTTTCCCTGGCAACGGGAAATTGAAGACGAACATGAACCAGCAGCAGCATCAATTTAATTTTATTTCAAAGTTCCATCCATAAGCCATTTCAAATATTTAAATACAATCACGATTCACTATTAGTTTACACAAACTATGACCGAAGTTTCAACCATATCCCATTACCAATTCCACCCGTTACACACACACACACACACCCTAAACCATTTAATCTATTCCCCATGCACCGATTTTCCAGAACAATGACGGTGACGACGACAAAACCGTCTTGAAAATTTTCCAATTCAGTAAAAATAAATTCATTTTCTAATCAACCGCTTTTCATGTCCCAGCATAATAATAAATCTTAGTGATGGTTCACGTTCCACCATATCAACCGTAGACTCAAAAGTGATTTTATGAGTGTTATATATGAAAATTGCGTCTTTAGTTTTCCGAGAGTAAATTCTGTTTGATCCGAAACCGTACATTTTCTTGACTGTAAAGTATAAACTTATTATGAGACTCTGATCTCGCATATAGAGTTAAAAGAAATGTAGAGTTTATATTTGCATTCTTGAAACTCAGTCTTGTAGAAGATATGACAACAATAGCTTTACATGCCTTTAAACTACATAGATATATAGGTACGGGTGTGTATATATACACATCATAGCTATATGTTGTGTGCTGTAACATTTACGTTTAGGATACACCGGATACCCGTACTGTCTTTTGTTGACAAGAATTTTGTGTTAATGTACTGTCTATCTCCGAAACTTTAAAACGGAATGACGACCTGATTGTCATGGTCTTGTTAAGTTGTAAGCCCACACTATTTTACATATATTCGGTGTGGTGCGCAGTAGTCAGTTCAATGTGTGAGCGTCGAGCATACTGCACTACATTACTATTTTACATATTTGTCATTTATTCGCCCGTCCTAAAAAAAATTACAGAGGCCCCAAGATAAATTTTACTTTTTTCATTCGTTGTGTTCGTTCCATTCGTTCCACAATTATTTCGTAATGTCTCTCTTTACATTAATGAAATTTGTTCCATTCCACACGTATTTACGAGTAAGTGCTCTCTGTGTGTTTTATTTTGTTGATGAGATGTAGAACGATGTGAAACGAATTGGAGCGATGTGGAACGAATTGGGGCGATGTGGAACGAATTGAAGCGATGTGGAACGAGTTGAAACGATTTGTAACAATTTGAAACGGTGTGGAACGACTTGAAACGATGTAGGACATCAAACCCATTAAAAGTTTAATGACAATGATTGTAAACTAAACTAACATATTGTGTTCCCTGTATTTACAAATGGAAACGAAATTCATAGGAACCCTTCATGCACTGCGAGTTTCAACGGGTACTGTAATTCAAGTACGAGACACATTTGCATTATAACTGGAGTACAAATAGTACAGTTTCATGGGAAAACGATGGGAATGTGTACAATTTTAAATGATATGCATTTTCATCGTTGTTGTATTATATAGAAAACGTTAAGTGGATATAACAGCTCGCAACACAAATATTATATTGTAGATATTTCGTGATATAAACAGAATGGTTAGACTTTACAGGGAAAATGATATATAAATACGTTCAGCAATATCTGGGTAAATCTAGATTCAAAAATGAATATATTTTTTAAGCAGAATAATAGAGCAATAGAATGTAATCAAATTTCCCTTAAAGTACCCGAGCTTCATCGCTCTGTTTTTTTTTGAGTCAATCAAAATTGATAGCAATGAAGCCGACGCGACGCGACGGTTTGGGTTAATGGCTGAACGATAGAATCATCAACACGGCCATAACATTTTATAACTCTTTGAAATTGAGTTTAGTTAGTGCTCTTTGATAAAATCCAAAATTACACAAAGCAATTTCTTGTGTGAACATAAAATATTCGTCGTCCACAGAAAAGTTCAATGTTCAATAAAACCGACTATGTAACAAAATTTTTTAATGTTGCATGGCATGGTAAAAAGCAAATGATAAAATTGATTTCGCACAGATTGATATTAAACGTGAGTTCGCTTTGTTGAAATGACCCATTTTCATCTTTCATGCATGGCATCAAAAGTATTTAGTTAAATGTCACTTCAAAATGGCAAAGTGCTTTTCAATATATGGCACTCGTAACATAGACTCCATCAATGCTGGTATGCACTCTGCCATAAATAAATAGAAAATGATTCCGTAGTGCCATGAGAGGGAGTTTTTTTTTGTGCGTCAAGTGATTTATATCGGACTCAATAAACATTTTTAATGAATTTTGATGCCGGGAGGGAAAAATGATTTCTTTTTGACCTTTGATTGACTCGACTCGCACAGAAAGCTCTCAGGAACCTTTTAAATTCTGCTGGTGCGTATTATTGGATAATTGTACTCCGGAATTGCACTCATTCCTCTGATCATTCCTGCCACCTCTGTATGTGAATTACCGCTTTTACCTTCAGATCTTTCAATCCACCGCGGTATTTTAATGGGACACTGTCTCAGACCTCGGATTATTCTTTTCAGCTGGACTATAGTCACGCGATACTATGAAAAAATACAGTTACAGTCAACCAATGTTTGTCGGTTTTTTCAGCTTTTTTACCACTCTTACTTGCACTCAATCCGTGTATAGGGCACGCTTACGTCTGACTATTACACCCGTATAAACGTATATGTGAATATAGGCTGTGTGCGTTTGTATGACTAGATCAGAAGAGTGATTACGGTATCAGTCCTCTTTCCTCAATCCGTTCTACCGGTGGAGAACGGTTCACTATTTCACTGTAAGATGTCGCTGCAACAAAGCAGAAAAATACTTTTATTCAACCGATTTTATTCAAATAAAATGTCATCGATAAGCACATGACCTCAGTACTCCTGAACCAGTAATCAGTTTGTCAATCGACATTGGAGATCAGGGTTTGAAAAAACGTTTTCTATCGTTTCATCATAACCTTTTTTAAGGCTCTTATCTCCAAGAAAATATAGGGCTGATTGCAAAACTAATTACAGTTCTAGAGTCCTGAGGTCATTGACTATACAGAGAAATGATTAGTTGGTATGCCTGTGGCGAGATAAAAGGAACACAGGCGTACCAATTATTTATCATTTCTCTGGTGCTATACGACGTCGTTTTATTTGACTAAAATCCATCGAGTAACAAATTCATTATTTTTCTGCTTACATTGGCTTTGTTGCAGCGACATCTTTCAGTGAAATAGTGAATCGTATTCTCTATCGATAGATTTGAGATAGATGCAGTAATCCTTCTCCAGCTGGTAAGAGAACTGAAGCAAATTGAGACACAGATTTGGTTGACATTAAGTGTGTAACAAAATCCCAAAATAATATTTAATCCCGCCATGGTTGTAACATGTAACATGTCAGTTCCTGAAATAAAATAACCTGACCTGACTTCATAGGTTACATGATTATTATTTTTTGAAAAATTTTAAATTTTTACTCTTTTACTCAGTTCAGCGATAAATCATGTCTGAACAGGTCATTTAATAAAAAATCTGAAACTGACCTGAATTTCTCCGGTTACCTGATTTCAAGTTCAGGCAAACTCTTATTTAAAATTTTCCAGATACTATTTTTGGGAGAACATTTTCCCATATACTATTTTTGTCGCACATTTTGCTAGAATTTCCATAGTTTTTCCAAAAAATATTTTTGAGAAATTTTTTGTAAAAATGTTGGAAAATTAGGGAAAATTAAGGTACATGGTTTTCACAAAAATAGTCCCGAAACCGCAAGCCTAAATATGTTTAACCAACTAAAAGTGTGTACCATAAACCTTCACAGAACGGATCACAATAATTAATCATCATCAGTAAATGACCATAAGAGTCTGGCACACATTTCTCTCGTGCCATGTTTTCTTTATCTTTTTTTTCTCCGACTTCATCTTCTCACATCAAACAGCAAATAAAATTCTCATTTTAACTCTGAATGGGAGAAACGGTGCCCTGTAGCTATGTGCACAATACTGCATATTCTTGCATGATTATTCGTGGTGTAAAGAAAAAGATTTTTATTTTACGTTTAATAGCCGCAGGGAGTTTGTAGCACTTCATAGAATTTCTCAATATCTTTTCAAGAAGTAAATAAGTTCAGCAAACAAATTTAGACGTAACAGCGTAATACCATCAGTCATCATGACTTTTTATCCGTAAATTGAGTTTATTTTGATAAAGAAGAATATTTTCATCACTACTTTCGACAGCAGAACATTTGTACACTCAACGTTCGTTTCCATTTCTTTTCAATTTCAATTTGAACTATAAGCACTGGTACAGATCACCATTGCGTTTCAGCTTAACATGTTCATGCTAATCCAATTTCATTATTCGGTTGAATAAGTTTGCCATGGTAATAACAATTTTACAAAGCTGCTTACATGTAAAATATAACGAGATATTGCAGTTAAGAGGTATACCAGCTGCAAGCTAATAGGAAAGTTTTACTAATTTCACAATGATTTTGCGAGAAACACTGAACTACAGATACCGTTCCAGGAAGATATCAGAATATCGATGTCGAGGTACATACAAATAAATTAACATTCGTTCTTTGTCGCAATTTGAATTTTTCAATTCTACATACCTACACACCCTTTGATACCTATACCTAATGGTAAAATGTTTACGGGTTTTAAGTGGAACATTAATACCGTGTAAATATCACACTTACGAGTGCAACGTTGTGCTATATGCACAAGATTTAAACGTGAGCTGAAAGTGTTAAAGTCTGCCACAACATTTTAATGCATCGAAAATGAGACCACAATGATTAATTTGACAGTGTGGTAGCTACCTTAATCTTAGCTGAGCACCAAAGCCACCTTTGTTCTTACGGCGAATCGTGTATCTAAGATAGATTCCTAAATTTACACAATCGCACGCTTTATATTCAGAGCATGCAACAGCTCGGCATATGCTGTCAACGATATGTTCTTATGTTCCTTCCAATACATGTCCATTCTTATGTTCCCACCAATACATGTCCATTCTTAAGTACCAACTGTGTGTCGATTGGTGTCGATTAAGAACTGCTCACCCATGAATGTGGTATACTTAGTTAACACTCGTTAATACATTCGCTAGCTCCCAAATATACATTCTGAACAAATCCATGCAGTGATTAGGAATTTGGACCACAAGCCTATAGACTTGCAAACCTTTAGGATTCTTCTGTTGCTAATTCTATCTCCGCCTAAAGTTAGACTCAGATATGTATTCACAGAACTCATTGTCAGTGGGTCTTGTCATTCATGTCATTCTTTGAAGGAACCGAAAATACCCCAACTGCTCAGATTATGATGCTTGGGTATGCTTAAGAACGTAGCTTTCATGCTGTACATTCTATGCAGAATTTTCCCTAATCGCGATCTAACCCTGACCTTTCTTGGTGGAAGGCCAGTACGCTACCACCGTTCCTAAACGAGACCACAATAGTTTCAATTCAATATAGCTGAGGAAAGTTGTTAATGTATCGGTTGCCTTTTTTTCAGGCTATCCTTCCCATGAATGTACATAAGAGCAATGGGCCCTTTGCAAACTTGTCTACATTTAGGCGGAAAAATATTTGTTTTTTTTGATGATTTCTCTGAACCAAAATCTAATTTTGAACCATTAAGCACGCAAAAATGTGTTACTTCAAGTCAGGTGAGGTTTCCTCCGAGTCCTTTTTTGAAAAATTAATTTTTCGGTTGGCGAAAGTTGTGTTTTATATGTTGTCAGACGAGGGTCTATTATTGAGAACAACAAATCTTGAAAATTATCGAAAATTCTTGGAATTTTCGTGAATGTTCGAGAGACTTCGAGAATTTTAAGATTTTTAATTCTCGAAAACAGGCCCTATCGAGCCCCACAAACACTAAAATCAATAAATACCAACATGAGAAAATAAATAAATAAATCTTCTGTTCTCTTTCTTGTCTGTGCTCCTTGCATGCAGGAACAATGGAATAGAAAACAGCTGAAAGGAAACAAGCTGTTGCTAATTGCATCGCCATTATTTTAGGATTGAACCTAGATTACGGATGGATGGGATGTATCTTGATTACTTTTAGGGTAATCTTTTAAATAATTTTTCAATCTAATGCGGTGACTTGCTCTTATCGCTTTTATTCGAAAGAGTCGCTTGCCAGAATTATTTTAAAATGACTTTTAACAATCCCATACCCCGTTTTGTTATTTGTTTATTGATGGAATAAAGCGCCAGTAAGACGATCGGATAATCCTATAAGTGGTCATCTTAACTACTACTTCCAAGCGAATACTGTTCTCTTTTACTTACATCTTAATACAGAAATAACTCTCTAGATTTCGTTACAGCAGAAACATCTCCTGTAAAAAAAGTTGCTTAAGATCATTTGATATCGTAACATCACACATAGGTCTCTAAAGCACACCTATCCAGCATATATGCATAAAGTTTTCATTGTCATTTTTATTTTTATTTCGGTAACAATAAAACCCTCTAACAAACCCAACCACTATGCGTGCTTTGCTATACACACATAGCATTAAGACGAAGTGAACATATCTATATAGCTCCAACGCTCCTGGTTAGACATTTTATGCATATATACGTTTGTAAAGTCGAAATGTTAGTTCTTTTGAACGTATTACGAAATGTAAGCACATTGTCATAATGAGTTAACTTTCTTCTGGGAAACACAAGTTTTTCTACTACTATTATTCCATCTCTTCGGCAAAGTTACAACTCTACGTTATATATGCCATACATGCGCCATTATGCATAACATTGTCAATATGGAACAAAAAAAAAATTCCATGTACGTACAAACCATCCGCAGTATATGTATTCATTCATTTCATTTACAATATTAGACGAACAATTATGGTATCGTTACTTTGATAACATGCTTAACTCTAACTGCTTAACTCTCTATAAAGCATAAATGTAGTACGATCTGTAGTATATCTATGGAAGAAGTTTCGTATTTCTTGGCTGGTATTCTTTTGTTCGTGCACATAATGAAAGGCGAATAAAGAATTTATTACATTATAGAGATGTGAAACGAGGATGAGGGATGTGTTGTGTATGGTTATACGTTTTGATTGTGACCATGAATGACTTGGTTCTTCTTGGAAATGGATTGCTTTCAGCTCGAAATTTCGTGATTTATTGAATATTTTTGTTCATTCAAACTTAGTTTTGTTGTTCAGTTGGTCCATTCAACGATTCAACGGGTATGTATACATATAGGGGGATTAGGACATTCAATGTGGACAAACTCAATTTTACATTGAACTTGAACCTTTCACATTTCGGGTCAACATAACACCAGTGTTTATTTATCAAGTCAGTTACTTCTTTTGATTTAACTTTTAATAAGTGGCCGATTGATGGAATAAAAGACTTTCCATGTACCGTATAAAGAAAAGAGCGGGCGCAAATTCAAAGCGGGCAAATTTATGAATCAACATCTTTTGTTTCTATTTGGGGTAATGAATGGGCACAAAATTAACAGACATCGAACGTTTTTTCCTAAAATAATTAATTTTTCAAGAATAATAGGCTAGCTATTAACATTTAGAACGTTCAGGTAGCTCAATCGGTATAGCGATGCACTCACGCGGCGTGAGTCACGCCCTACATGTCATGGGCTCGACTCCCTTGTCAGACATTGTTCATAAGGCTTCTCCTAATCGTAAATGATTAGTCTCTGCTGTTAGTTATAACTAGTCAGCTCTATCGACCGTAATAGGTCACTAAAGACTGGTTTCCACTTAAAAATGTTCGCCGTAATTGAGCACCGCGAAGGATTTCTATAGGTTTGAATTTGTCTCTCTCGTTTTTTAACCAATAAAAATGCTTCACGAAGCTCTTTTACGACGAAATTTTGTAAGTGGAAATCAATTTTAGGAAATAAAAAATAAAAATTCTGAACACAGTTCCACAACGTACATGCGTAAGTATCAATAGTGACTCTAAAATGTCAACTACTAGCGACGACACCTATGTTCTAATAGATAAAGCATACGATTTTCAATTAATAATTATAAAATCTCTCTAAAAATATGGGTAATGCACCAAAGGCCCATTGGCGGCTTAGGTGCTTTGAAAGCATCAGATTCCTGCTCATCTTGTCTTATCCTATCTTAACATTTAGAATTGAGGAGTGGAGTATTTGTTACTTCTATTATGTCTATTGGCACATCTTGAATCGGGTGGGTAGCGCAGCTGGCAGTCGGACATTTCGTTTAAATTTTTCGGGAGGGAATGGGAATGGTTTTTGTATTGACAGACGCCATCTTGAATAACAGCGCCATCTACATGATCCACTTTTATTTTTTTGTAGGGTCGATAGGGTAAGTAGACCACAGAACTCAAATCAGTTTAGTTTAGCGAAATCGGTAAAAAATTGAACTTTCTACAGCCTAAACAAGTTTTCAGCGGAAACCATTGCCAAGCCATTTGTTTTCGGCATTACAATAAAATCGATTTTCACATTGACTAAGAGGGAAAAGACAACACGCATTTAGCAATTGCAATACGCCAAAATTTTCACATAATTTACAAAGGGAAATAATTTCACCAAAATTCCACCCCAAGCAAAATAATACTCTGCACCACCATGCAAATATAATTTCCATGTATCAAAAATGTCATTACATCACAATTCGTTTATATCTATAATGTTTCAGTTAGCTCTGATTTCGGCATTCATGCATCATCACAGTCCCATTAACTTGATCAATTAAACCACATAAAATTTGTGGGCGTTATTTATGTTTGGTACAACAATTTCCAATGAATCGAGAGAAAAAATGGTATAGCCAAATGGAGGAAGTAATTAAAATGATGCAAAACAATTTTTTCAATTAAACGTTTTTTTTTTGTAATAAGTATTGCTCATGTTGTTCGAGTTTTACCTTTGCGTTCATTCAAATTGCTGTAAAATAGAATTTTAATTTGCTTTTTACAATAAACAAATCAATCATGAAATAAGTGTACCGTGTTACTCTCGCTCAAAAGCATTCTGAAAGGTAGACCTCTCTAAGCCCAAATAAAGCGTGACAACTTATGCAATATGCAACAGCATTTAGTCTTTAATAAACCTGAAACCAGGGCTTCTTTTAGGGAAGTTTATTAAATAAGAGAATGGTCTTGGAATTGAAGAAACTTCAAGAAAAATGTTGAAATAATTCTCGATTTTTTTTACAAATTTTCTGTAATTTATTTAATTTGAAGAAAATTTAAGAAATCAAGGAAAATTCAAGAATTTTCCAGTAATCCTTCCTTGTAAATTTCTAGACTTTTTCGAACTTTCTGGTTTTCTATATTTCGAAAAGTTTTAAGAAAAATATGAAAACATCGATACAGTCAAAGGTAGTCAATTTTCAGCATAAATTAGCTTCAGCTGTTTTTCAGCTGATCCATACAAACAATCACAACCGTTTATACGTCTTTATACGGTTTTACCGCTATCATGTGCGTGCGTGTAGCAGCTTCAACCGTATGAACAAGGAAAACCAGTTTTGATTGTATGTGTGGATCAGCTGAAAAACAGCTGAAGCAAATTTATGCTGAAAATTGACTGTAAAATCTAGAAAATTCGAGAAATTAGGGAAAATTTAAGAATTTCCCAGAAATCTTCCTCTAAGATCTCGAACATCTTCAAAAAAAAATTGAAAAATTTCGAGAAAATTCGAGAAATTCAGAAAAATTCAATATTCTTCCATGAAAGTTTCCAGATTTTTCCGAATTTTCTGATTTTCTAGAACTTAAAAAGCTTTAAAAAAATGGAAAACTTCAAGAAAATCTAGAAAAAGCGAGAAATCGTTTCCTTAAAATTTCTTGATTTTTTACGAATTTTCTGACCTTCCCGATCTTGAAAAGTTTTACATTTTTTTTACAAATTTTGAGAAAATCAAGAAAATTCAGGAAAATTCAAGAATTTTCTTTAAATCATTTCCTCAGATTTCGTGATTCTCTCAAATTCCTTGATTTTCTCGATTTCTAAAAATTTAAAGAAAAATTGGAAAACTTCGAGAATATCAAGAAAGTTTACGAAATTAATTTCTCAATAATAGGCCCTGCCTGAAATCATTATGTACATGCACGAGTTCAAAGGTTTATTTAACATATTCCGATATCAAATACCCTCCACATTATTTTATGCCAGTCAAAGAGTCAGCTTTTTCCATTGAATTTATTTTTATATATAATTTGTTCGATGATTTGATGCTTATACACATGTGGGTGATTACCAGTTTGTGCTTGAGCTAGCATCACAGTGTTCCGTTAATTTATTTTTTAATTGATCCAATATTATTTGCAATTAACCTCATGTAATGACTCTTGTCGGTCTGTGTTGATCGGAGCTTTAACCCAATATTATCACGTTATATATAAGTGGAATTCATACTGTCACCTCGACAAGAAATAAATAAGGTTTTTACTGCTGAGCTCTTTGGTTTTTTTCTTCTTTTTCTTTCCTTATTCCTTCTTTTATGTAACGTTAAATCGACCCAATTGGTGGTAATTAATTTGACGGTTGGTGAACACTTTATGTAATATATAACATAGGAAGTTGACGCTATGGGATTCATTTTCTGTTTTTAAATAAATTATCTTGTCAGAAAATACAAGCAAGATGGACGATGGTATAAAAGAGATCATAATTATAGCAGATGTTTAAAAGAAATTGTAATATGAAGTTAAGATTTTGTCCTTAAGGAATAGACACTAACAACGTTACAAAATCTTTTTTTTTATTGGAACGTTTTAGTCAAGAAAAATGTGAAGGCAACCAATAAGGAAAGTCAAATTACGCTGACGACGGAAGTATTTTTTGTCGTCCATTCATTTCTTTGTAACAAAAATGCGACGAATCAACACAACACTAAATTGTGCCTAAATTTGTGCGATAAAATAATATATTTTCGATGATAACTTTGCATCCGTGTCCTTTCTGGAAAAAGTGGGACCATCGTTTTGTGTCAAGAAGTTCTTGACAAGAACTGTTGGCTTTGAGGAACAATGATAAATGTTTGTGTTGACGTAGCCTACTACGAGAAAACTCAGATTTTTTTGTCAATTTTCGTGAAATATTGAGTTTTTCGTAGTATAGGTTACATCACAAACATTTATCATTTTTACTCAAAGTCAACATATTTTGACACAAAACGATGGTCCCACTTTTTCCAGGAAGGATTAGGCCTGTTCATTTTAGAGAAATAGTCTCAAATTGATCTGGCATGGTGTCTATCTGGTCCGGAAGGCTAAAATATTGGACCCGTATTTTTTTTAGAATTTTAAAAAATAGTGTAGATCTGGTTAGCGAAGCATTTGTTCAAATGTGCGAATGCGTTGGTTAGAAGAGTAGAAAAGATATACACCATCATTCTCCTCTCTTCTAACCAACGCTTTCGTACATTTGAACAAATGCTTCGCTCCCCAGATCTAAACTATTTTTTTAAATTCTAAAAAAAAATACGGGTCCAATATTTTAGCCTTCCGGACCAGATAGACACCATGCCAGATGAATTTGAGACTATTTCTCTAAAATGAACAGGCCTAATGCGGATACAAAGTTGTCATCTAAAATATGCGTTTTTGCACACAAATTTCGGCTACAATTCAACCTTGTGGTGATTCGTCTTAAGAGGCAACAATGCTTAGCTAAAATTGTAGCCTATATTTGCGTGTCTCGTATTTCATTTTTGAAGATATCTTTCCATCAGAATCCTTTTTCAAAAATGTACAATCGCAATAAAGACGACGAATGTGTTAGCTTTAAAAATAAAAATTGGTTTTGGTTGTAGTCATTTGACAATCTGTGCGAAAAGTGAGCAGTTATTGCGGTCGTACATTTTCGAAAAAAGCATTCTGGTGGAAAGATATCATCAAAAGTAAACTAAAATCCAGTATTTAAGAAACGCCTAAATTTATGCTTTTCAGCAAAGCAAATAGATAAATGCAATGAACAGTAACCCCTGATTCCGCTTTAATAAAATAGAATTGTCTGTGCCAGTCAAAGTTCCGACAAAAGTGAGCAGTCTACCAGCACATTCGTGGCCACTCTTATACAATCGCATATAAGATATAATCGAAAATAAAATACGAAACGCACAAATGTAGGCTAAAAAATGGTGGGATTGCATAATTGCATACATCGAGGTGTAATTCGGCAATCACGTTAAGCTGTTCGTTTAGACAAAACTTGTGATTGATCGTAGAACTATTAATGAGGCATTTAAACAAACGAAAAGACTCTTCGCACAAAGTGCGATTAGTCTTTATTTGACTAATCGCACTCTGTGCGAATAGTCAAATAAAGACTAATGGCACTTTGTGCGAAGAGTCTTTATTTGACTATTCGCACAGAGTGTGATTAGTCATGTTTGACTATTCGCAGATAGTGTGATTGATTCATTTTTGACTATTCGCACTTTTTCACTAGACTGAAAAGTTTTGACTTAAACCATGAAACTTTAACGAAGTGACTATTTGCACTTAAGTGCAAATAGTGTATAAAAAGACTATTCGCACTTAAGGGCAATTAGTGTTCTAATAGACTATTTGCACTTAAGTGCCAATAGTCTTCCTATACACTATTTGCACTGAAGTGCAAATAGTGTCTTAATGGACTATTTGCACTTATATGTTTTTGAGAAAATGAAAATATAAGTGGAAAGTAGTACTGTTTTTTCCTCGAAATGACTAAAGGCAGTCAACTTTCGTTATAATATAAGTGCAGTTTCAAACAGTTAGACGCACAAACTAATTTTTTTAATGAAATTTGAAAAAAAAAACTACTAAAACAAGTTCAGATTAGGTTTAATACGCCATCTAACGGTTAACGGTCGGCAACATAAGCTTATCAAACAGCTCGTAAACGGTTTGTTTCGAAATAACTATTTTGGAAATAGTCTTCTAATAACTTGATCGTCTGCTGAGAGTAGAAAGATTAGAGAAAATTAGTACAAACTTTAATATTTCAAATGTCTCACTGTCATTTTTTTCAGAGAATGTCATTGAGAATTCGCAACGATACAATGAAATTCTCTGAAAATTTTGATAGTGAGACATTTGAAATGTTAAAGACTGTAGATTAACGCCGATATTAACCTTAATTTTCCTTATGCAAATAGCCACGAGCAAGAGTGTTCCATCGACAAAACTTGATTTTTGCTTCTACAAATGGTCAGAAAGAAGAGTTTTACATCGGCAACACTTGATTCTTACTTCTACCAACGCACTCCAAAACAGGCACGACAACACATTCAATATAAAAGGCCTACTCGACGCAGTAGTCAGAATTTTTCATATAAATTTAGTTTTTTATGTTGGTATAATACCACTGCGGGACCAAAATAAGAGGCTTTTTGACCGTTAAAAAAATCTGCTCTTGTGCTTGTTCTTGGAGTGCGTTGCTTCTACGAATGGCCAAAAGGAAGAGTGTTGCATCAACAAAACTTGATTACACGAGATAAGCGGAGATAAAAAATCAAAATCATATCATACACAAAAATTTTCTATGGCCAGTTGCATAATGGGAACCATCTCCGCAGAAAAACCTTTGGAAGAAATTTTTTATTTGTAATCTGTACCTTGAAAAGATACAAGTTTTAACAGGTCGGAATGACAGCTATGCCTAAGCACCTTTCCTTGTCATTTAAATTTAAAAAAAAAACTTGATTTTTCCTTCTACATATGGCCATAAAAAGTAATGTTACGTTTGCACTTAAGAGTCATATCGCCAAAACTTTAGGTGATTTTCTTAACTTTGAGAACAAGCGGTCTCCGATTTTAATGAGTGATAGCTCGTTGGATTCGACTTTAAATTCTAGGAAACACGTATCTTTCACTTTTTCGAGAAAAAAAATTATATTCTGTGAAAAGCATTCAAAAATAGAGACATGTCAGAGGGTACCGAAAACAGTTTTTTGGCAATAACTCAAGAAAAAATTATTTTAGATTGTTGTAATGTTGTTGTACTAATGTTGGCCTTGAAAAGACCTTCAGGTAGAGTATACGTACTGGCTGGTCCGATCACATCCACGAGAGTTATTTTTAATAATATAGTGAATCTTCGGAGAGTCCGCCTTCCCTGCAGCTTCGACGTTCCACGGAACTGAGTATGGGGTGTTGTAGCTGGTCTCACCCACTATCGTTCCACATATAAATGAACCCAGTACTTTTGTGCTGCAAGCCTGCAGAAGTCTTGGAAAAAAACGTTGGTGCCAAAATCCTTCTTTCTGGAGGCTCCACAGCTGGAACAGCATCTGGAACGGTACTAAAGCAGTCATTTTTTGTCGTCTACTATTCTTTTACCTTATCAATAAAAAGGCGCTTCGCTATGTCGCGAATATATGTCGTTAAAACAGATCCAAAGTTAGCAATATCAAGAGAAAAAATATTAAATTTTTCTCGGAGGATTTTAGTCAAATAAAGTGTTAGCGTATAGCAAATGACCTCAGGACTCCGGAACAGTAATTAGTTTCTCAATTGGACCAACATTTGCTACGCGACAGGAGTTTGGAAAAACGACATGATCAAGTGGGACGACACTCTTAGTCATCAAATTGACTATTTCATTGGAAAAATACCATTTTGTTGCGGACTAACAGCAACAAATATTGCGATTGTAAAATAACTGTCTTCAATATGGCATACTACACCCCCTCCCACCACTCATATTGATACATTGAAATACACACACCACATCAAAAAAATCTAAGCAATGAGGGAGGTACAAAAGAATTTTTTTTCCAATTTTTTAACGTTTTCTTGAAGAATTCGGAAAATAAAAGGACCCGTGTTTTTGTCTTTTTTGATTCTAGCAATAGTGCTCTCTAAAGGACACTTTATACTTCCCATGTAGATGACGATTACAACAACAATTTGTATGGCGGGTGTGATCGGGTGCGAAAATTTTTTCACCTTCAAACAGTGATAATTTTTGGAATTTTGTTTTTTTCGAGAGAAGAAAAAACACGGGTCCCTTTATTTTTCAAGAAAATCAACTAAAAAGTATATGCGGTACCTCAATGGAGAGAATCGTAAGGATACGTACTTCTCGGTCATGTGACATTTGAAGGAACTTTCAAATTGTTGAAATTGAAAATTAAGAAGTTTATTTCTTCCCATACTTTAATTGAAGTTAATTATAATGTTCACTATTTGCACACAAAGACTATTTGCCCTTATACAGGTCTTTGTGCTAATTTAACTTAAGTGCAAATAGTGTATTAGAAGACTAATTGCACTTAAGTGCAAATAGTGTATTAGAAGACTAATTGCACTTAAGTGCAAATAGCGTATTAAAATACTATTTGCACTTAAGTGCAAATAGTGTATAAGACTAATTGCACTTAAGTGCAAATAGTGTATAAGAAGACTATTTGCACTTAAGGGCAAATAGCACGCGCCAAACTTTAACTGTTAATGTTTCGTATTACGTTTTGACATATTGTAAAAGGTAGCATCGTCATCTACTACAAACATTTTGTAAACGGAAGCATCACACCCTTCTGCAAGAATTGTGGAAGACAATAATACAATAATTACACATCGCTTGTGGAATATAGTGATTGCTTCTTTTTACAAAGTGTTTGTAGAAGAGAGGGCTGGTTACTTTTACAAATTGTTATAAGAGAAGAGTGCTGCTTCCTTTTAGACTATTCGCACTTTGTGCGATTAGTACCTACCTTAAACAGAAAACCAAGCAGATAAATATTTTATCATCGGCAAATATATTGATGAATTTCAGGAATTTCCATCCTTTTTTTTATATTTTGCATACGCATACCATTTAAAATAATAAAAATACAATTTTTTTAATAGTATATGAGGTTAATAAGCTGCAGCTTAACTCCAAATATAAATGAGATTGGAGATTAAATGAATATGTTGTTCCACATACCCAATTTATGCGATTAAAATCGCCGTTCGCAGAACTCGGTCGGTCAAACAGAAATGTAAATCCACCTATTTGATTGCTATAATTCGCTATAATAAATATTCTTTTCGAAGTAAATGAAATTTATACTGTAAAATATTTCCATTTTGTTTGAGAGCTTATAGATTATAAAATTATGGACATGAATCCAATTCCTACTTTTCTGTTGGTCGATATCAATTTCGATTTTAATAATTAAATATTGAAACAGGAATGTATTGTGGTGTACTGTGATGCTGCGGTTATATTTCGAGGAAATCAATACTTGTCCTATTTACATTTGAATATTTGACGCTAATTATTAGTAACTAGAACTAAATAAATAAAAGTAACTAGAACAGCGATAACAGAGTTACGGGGTTTGTGTATATGAATGGGATAGGTCGAATTTTAGGATGATCCAGAGAATCTTTTTTGGAAGAAACTTTTTTTTTAAATAGCTTTTGAGTAGCAACACAGTTGCACATAGGGCGTCTCGATTTTTAAGACCTATAAGGTCTGCGAAAGGTGTTTTTGGGAAGAGGTGCCCCGCATGACAATATTTGACTTGATGTTTTAGTAGAGCGTCGATCATCCAAAACTCTACAAAACAGCCGAAGGTTTCGATGGTCTGCCTGCGAGGTGTCTTGCCAGATAGCCTAACATCATACATTGACCTTTCGGATTTTTACTTGTGTTGTCTGACACACAGATTATTATGTTTAGCTTGTGGTATGAGATTGTAGAGGAGGTGGTGGACACCTTGGACAGTATATTCATGTAACATTTCATTTTATTTTAATTTTAAATCAAATTCAAATTAAACAGCCATTTAAAGGAGCTACTGATCAGTATGGGATAAGATATGTTCGCTCTAGCTCCTTTCAATTCAGTTCAATTTCTTTTAATTCCTGTCAATTCTATTAAATTACCTCAATTACCGGATCAATTCATCTAATTGCCGGATTCGCTCTACTTCCTTTCAATTTCTTTTAATTCCTTTCAATTTCCATTAATTTCTTTCAATTCCCATTGATTCCTGTCAATTTTTTTTCGATTCCGTTTAATTACCGGATTCTCCGGCAATTCCGAGCAGGGTGTGTAATCAAAAGTGGTTACCCCCTCGTCTGTTCTCCTTTCGTTGAAATTCGTTATGTGAAGGGAAAAGCAATTTACAATCATCCTCGCCATCATCTAAAACATAAATATACTACCAGAAGTTCAAGCAATGTTCATGCATGCATACTTTCACAACTCTGTTACATGGCAACAACATTATAATAAGAGCCACTCGTGTGACCACAAAGATCCCCAAAAAATGAACAGAAATGAAATTCCTAATCTATTTCCCGTATAATTTGCATTTCCGGTATGTTAATCCAATGAACACCAAGCGTCCATATGAAAACGTAAAACCAAAATGCTAACATGACAAATCTAGAGAGTTCATAAATTTAAGCTTGAAAACAAAAGCACATTTTGTGTGTATAATACCGTGTACATACCGATGCATCGGTACATGACAGAAACAAGCCCCAAAAATTAAATGAAGCACTCAAATTTGAAAATATTTTATTGTTATATCTAGGTAGAATATATAATGTCTGTGTGTGTGTGTACACCGAAACCACATCGTTATACACATTCAATGCCGCAGTAAACTATGCCAGAAATATTCCACCGTCATTTGTTTTTGTATTCTAGGACTTTTGTCGAAATTGCATTCCATCTACACTGGTAGTTCGGTTTGCTGTATACATCGGTACTTGTGTAAAATGTTCTTGAAAACATTTTACGCTCAATAATGTTTACAGCGAGTTGTGGGACACGATTGTTTAAATGTCGTCTTGTCAAATTAAATTGGAGGAAAATAGTTTTTGGGGTAGACTTAATACCTTATCCGTTCAACAGCATATTGCAACGACAACAAACAAACATTCTCGCCAAATGCAACATTTGAGAGTCACTTGAAAATACACGGTTTCGTACATTCTAAACTGTTTTGCTTCAATTGTATAGTCAAACAGCAAACGAAATTGCCATTTACATAAATAAGTGAAAAACGGTTGAAATGCTCAGGCGATCCGATTATGAGCCGATCTCAAATGGAGAGAGTTGAAGTGTGTTGTTAGAGAACGTTTAGTCCGTTTGCACATAACTCAATTTTTCTTTTCCCCTAAAAATTTGGTGAAAAATATTGTTAACGGCAGCTCTACACAGGCCGAAGGGCCTTTTGGATTTTTGTATGGAAACGTTTCATTTTTTGGCCTTTTTTTACAAATGAGTTTTATGTATAAATGGCTTTCTTTATAAATGGCCAGTTAGGACTGACCCACATGTTAATATTTTTTCGACAGATTTAAAAACTGCGACGTATTCCGTGACCATGTTTTTATTTCACTTTCGTTCGTTGATCAGTTCAGCTCTTAACTTTAACAGACTTTTTAGTAAAATGACAAAGCTCAGTTTTAGTCAGCTCAGTCAATCTACTATTCAGAACTATTCACGCCATGAGTCCACTAAAAATTTTAATATTTTCGACAGTTGGACAAAATACCGCTGACTTCATGTAACAAATGTCAAAAACTGTGCGTCAAAATGTCCCGATAAGTGTTGAAATTCGCCTGTACCCTACATATGGAAATGGTTCACTACCCTATAACATTTCCGATAATTCTCGTTTCACCTATGGTTCGAGCTAGACTTTGAGAGGGAATTTCAGTATAAGTCTGAATTGACAGTCGTCCGTTTTGCCTTCGTTTAGCTATCCGTTTACGTGACGTTTACATGACAACTGGAAACTAAACAATAGGTGACGTTGTAAAACGGAGACCTAAATGGAGTACTTCATTGTATTACCTTCGGGGTCGGTTACTCAGTTCTCTCTTGTCAACATAAAATGTTCAAATTAGACCATACCTTCATTTGGCGTATGTACCACTCATTGTGTGCATCCCTAAAAAACATCAATTTTCACTTTTAAACTTAAGTTTGAACAAAGAAGTATTGAAGATCGCGTAAAATTCAATCATTATCTCACGGGACTACATCCCACCATTCAAAAATCTTCGAATTTGATACACTTCCGAAACAGGAACAAATAAATTTTGCCACAAAATTCAAGGAAATTGATATCAACAATTTTTCATTTAAAACAAAATTATTCCATTAATCTTTCATCTCCTCCGACGGATCATATCGCAAACACAAGCATCACCGAACTTTAAATAACACTTCAATCCGCTAAGACAATTTGTTATTAATTGGAGAAATTTTGTGGCTGCTGACATTTACGTTGTTGTTTCTTGTGCGTTACTGGTATTATATTTCGTATGATTGAGGTTTTAGTCTATTTCTTCAGTTTAGGGGTCACAAATGAGAAAGATTCAACGTTTAAAATGACACCAGTGACGGCGGTATTATTGATATTTTTGTTGAAGTTTACCATCCGTTTATGTATAATTATCGAATCTATTACCTCTTTTTATCTTAATATTTTCAACACACACTGATACAAAATCATTTACTTCATTAGTTTTAATATAATAAGACCTCGTCATCGTTGTCACTCTTTTTCCATAAAAGAATTCACCAACTTCCATCGCATGACCCCAGGGCCTATTTTCGATAATTTAAATTCTCAAGGCTCAGAATCAGGTCAGGTTGACTTATTGAATTTTGACCTGACGTAAAACCTTCAGGTTACTCGAGGTTCAGTTTCGGGTTACCTGAAAGATTTGTATTCTAAAGCCTGATCCAACCAGATTTTTCAAAAATTGGGTTCCGGTCAGGCTTTTTTCCTCTCTTGAACCTGACCTGAATGTTTCAGGTTAGCCATTTTTAGGTTCAGGTTAGATATAGATATAGTCGATCTGTTACGAGCTTTCGACCTTCAGTTTACAGGCTTGATGACTACTGTCTACCTCGATTTTTTCTCCCTCTATGATGTAATTTGTCACTAACATTTTTGGTCACTAACTAAGCCGTTCTTCACTCACAACTTTGACCAGTAGTGACTGCACATACTTTTTTCAATGAACGTCAACACAATGTAGGTATGGTCGAATGTCAAACTTTGTATGGAGCGGAGGACATAGATGAAATCGCTATGTCCCCCGGTTTTAACATTCCCAGATAGCACAACAACATTAAATGTAAATTTTTAGGCACTTCTTACGTGCAAAAGCACATAAAATTTACATTTTGTAGGGGAAATTGTTAGCTGGGATTGTTGTCTGTAGGGAATTAATTTAACGAAAACTGTTGCCGAGTGGAATGTAAATAGACACAAAAGTAGTGAAATTGTTGATCGGAAAGCTTCAACATAGTTTGCAAACATTATTTTCCCATCAAACTCATCCGCCCAGAGGGGCCTTTTAAACCATTTATTTTACAAGCGGATCAAAAATAATATTTAGAATTTTCCAACCGTTGTCAAACATTTTCAATGCATTTAACATTTGACTGACTCGCTGTATTTTAACAAAAATGGTACAACTAACCCAACCGCATCATTTTCGATGAATATTCAAAACGTGCATTTCGGCAAGATAAGATTATATCCCAAAACCCAATGCATGAAAGGAGTATTATATAGTCGGTGTCATTCATTCAAACATGTAAAACTGAACGACAATCTAACCTTTTATTAGCTTTGATTAATTAACATGTTGTTTCTCTCGCTTACAGTCAATGACAAATAAAAGTCATTCAAGAAAGTTTAGCTTCTTTGCTAGAAATGGAGTTTTCCGTCTATTTACATACATAATTGAACGTCTTAGTCTATACGGCTATACATCTATGCAAATGAAGAAGAATGTGTATCACTGTGGAAGACATTTACTTGACTGCGGTATAGGAATTGCTATGCGGAATTTAACTTGTAATGTGTGATTTCTTAAGCAATTCGAAAATGGTAACGAATTAACGAAACTATACATCACATACGATGACATAATAATGTATAATACACGACAATCAGCCGTCTTCTTCCGTACATCTAACATACGAATTCGGTATAATATAGCTCGTCTTCTGGGAATAATGCTTATTTAGCAATAGTTAAATGTATCGTCGAAATTTGTTATTTTACTGGTGACGCCACCATGTTCGAAAAGTTTCCCATTTTCGGTAGATTTCTGTCTTTTCTCGTGAAGAGGAAAGTGAACGCATCATTAGCAACATTTGTCAAAGAATTGACGACGAAAGTTCGGCGTGGAAGAAGATCGGCGCACAATCTACACAATATAATTTATCAATCGAACGGAATTGCTTGAATCGAAAGTTTTGAAATTAAATTTACCTTTTCACAAGTAAATGGACAAAAAAATTTCTTTTTAACTCGTGTTTTGTTTCATAGTCAAATCCTTAATTTAAAAGGGGATTCTCTCTCGAACTTTTTTATATATATTTTTTCATCCCTTTACTTTTCCGTTTATTTTCCTCTCGGCTGTGCACAAGTTTAACGACTTTTTATTTTTGTTTCAGTTAAGTGATGTTATCTATAAATGGCGTTGATAAGCAACACTGTGCTACTGCTGGCCAATAAACGATATGACCATTTTAACAGGTGAATAAATTGATGATTTTCCCAATTATTATATTTATTGAATTTTATGCAATTTACGTTAGTAATATTAGCGTCGACTAATTTCAAATGTACACCTTGTCATTATTTTGTTTAAATAAGCTTATTCGAAGAGCGCAACTCTCATTTACTCTAAGTAGTACCTACGTTTTTAGCTCGAATCACACTTCCACCATTTACCATTCCATTTACATTACAACAATGGAAAATTGAATCAATTATCACTGCCTCATATTCACTCATATTCACTAACATGTAAATATTACAGCAGACGTCAGGGAAATTTATAGTTATATAAGAATTTGCTTCAGCCGTAATACCGCTCCAGATTAGTTTACATTTCACATTTAATATACATTTTTTCCACTTTTCGCCACATTTTTCATATTTTTCCAAAAACATTTTTTGGGGATTTAGGGAAATTTGGAGTAAGACCCTGAGGGAGGTGCGGGAACACAGGAAGGTATGTCCTTCAAATACGTAAGAAAATTGAGTCAAAAAAGAAATTTGCTGTTTTCATGACTCCTTACTACTGATACACGGACCCAATTTTCAAAGACTTTATATTTTTTTATTGTTCTAGTCAATATCTATCATTTGACGTATAAAAGATCAATGTTGAGCAGAAGAGGAATTACATCTGACATTACGTATCGGGTCTATCTTTCAATTCTGTGCTAGTTAACCGTTCAAATTTCATACATTTTATTGTTCTCAGCAATGTCCAACATTTTAATGGTTTTCTCTGCCAAAGGCATTAAAATGTTTGACAATTGAACGGTTTACGATAGAATTGAAAAAGAGACCAGATCGAGAATGACAGCCGTAATTCCCCTCCGGGTTCGTCTGAAGTTATCCCATGAAAACTGAAGGAAACAAATTAAAAAAACAAAACAAAATAGGCTGTTTTGCTGACTCCGGGTACAATGGCTAATGAGGTTTTCTTCAGTTTTCATCGGATAACTTCGGAAGAGGCTGCTCAATCAGGAATCAGGAGAACAGCGGATTTCATTTTTTGTGCAATTTTCTAACGTAAATCTTCAATTGAAATAATTATTGTTAATAGTTAACGATGTAAAAGTTGTTGTTGTCACAATTTGAGTGGTTAAAAGTCTTTGAAGATTTTTTTCAGAAATACGAGAATCGAATTTAATTTGAAATAAAAAATTTCAAAACCCTTCAAAGAGTGTTAAACTTTTCCTGTTTTACCGCACCTTCCTGAAAAGTGTATGAAAAATCGGTATAAAAATGGGAAAACATTTTCCCCAATTTAGTCCCTGTCCAAAAAGTAAACAGTTTTGTTAAATATTTTTGATTTTTTATTTTTTCACTTTGTTATGCTTGCCCCAACAGCAATATTGACCAGGGCACCAGGGAATGAATCATTCAAATGTATATACAATAAAAACACCAACCCAGCCACGTCGAAATTTAATTTGACTATTTGTTTAGCCTACGTTCCTGTTTTTATTGGCACAGTTCCCATTGACTAAATCTACTTTTCCAGAAAGTAATAATAAACTTCAAATATATGAAAGAGGAAAGAAAAACCATTTCCCATGATAACATCATCAATCATCTTACATACAATTTTCTACTACACTTGAGTAGTATATATATACCGAGTCTATCATCCAATCACCCCATTCTATATCATCATTCACTTTCACTTTACGTTTCCGGCATACACAAAACAACTTGTGGACTCATAAATAATTTACCTAACTAAATATGTAATTATTAGGCGCAGAGGAATGAATTTTCTGTGCTGTGTTGTAAAACTTCCTTAATATAATCAGAGAGAAAAAAAAAATCAACTACTTCAACAACATTCTCTTCCTCCTATCCCATCGATACCAGAACCGAATAATAATGAACATGTTCTATCCCCGTGTATTGCCAACGTTGTGTGGTATCTAATTTCTTTGAAAATGAAACGTGTGAAAGCATCAATAATTTCATTTATCCTACCTCTCTTTATATAATTAACTCCTACTACCACCCGATTCGGTATACTAACTTGAAGCGTACATCATTGAGAACCAGCCCGCATGTATTCTATATCAATGGAAATAGCACACACATTTTTTACACTTTACTCGGCAATGTTATGCTCGGGAACATCGCTGTTATAATAGGAATAACAGAACATCGACGAATCGATAGCAAAACACCCAGCAGAATCTATCATATCATCGCACATTATATATGCTTTATGTGGTTGTATATACAATATGGAGAGATTTTCTTGTTCTGTTTTTTGCAGACCGACGTTTTTTCACGCATACAATAGACATTACCACATTCTGTGTGCATTTGTGATAGCATTTGAAAAGTAAAAAAAAACTTGTTTAGATGCTTATTTCCTGTGGGACATGTGGGACAGAATTAACTCGAGTCTTTTGTTACGTTCGGAGTTAAAATCAGCTCGAATGTTCGTTCGACTGTTTGCAACATGTTTAAATACACGAAACTGTTTCGTTTTTCCCCTGTCGTTGCTTCTATTCTGGATTTTGTGAAACACAGAAAAACGAAATAGAGTGGGTCTACAGTTAGTCCATACTCTGTGTGTACGAGTTCAAGTATGGCCATTTTGAAAATTTGCGGGCGAACAGATATTCTATGAAAATTGTGGGAGCAGTATATTCAGGTATTTTCAGAGAATGTGGACACCCGGAATTTCTTCAGAACATTTCTTCCTGATACGGTCCACGTTAGTGAAATAAGGACATGAATTTGCTTCAACTGTTTTTCAGTAATACAAACAAAATTGCTTATAAGTCTTTATACGAGTGCTTCAGCTTTGTTTCCATAGGTGGACCAGCTGAAAAACAGCTGAATCAATTTTTTGTCTAGATTTCACTGTAAGTCTCACGAAAGCACTACGTTTTCTCTCCGTTTACACTTTCAACAATAGTAAAGAGGCGTGGCAGGCCTAAGACCACAGATTTTACGATCAGTGAAAATATCTTGCTCTAAAATGTTCAATACATTGCGACAATTCTCGTATTTTCGTAACTTGACAGTTAAGTGCATAAAATCCCATAAGAACTGTCAAGTTACGACATCTTAAATGTTACGAATGTATGAGAATTGAGGCTCATAGCGGCGATTCTCGTAACGTTCGTAACTTTAATAATTGATACTTGACATGTCGTATCGGAATACACGAAACTGTCAAGTTACGAATATTTGGAGTTACGAAAATATAAGAATCGTCGCCCAGGGCGCAGATTCTTATGAATTTACGAATTCATAACTTGACAGTTGTCACCTTAAAAGTTAAGAATCTTATGAAGGTGACAACTGTCAAATGACAAATTCTTAAAAATTCACTAGAGTCTGCACCCAGAGTTGTTTTTTTAAAGAATTAGATGCCAACACTAAAAATTAAACAATTTTTGCACTAAAAATTTGTACGCAACAGCTTTGCATTTTTCTATCTTTGGTCTTTTTCCGACTGCCATTGAAAATAACTTTTGGCATCGAATCTCACCGGCAAACGAGGTCTTGGGGCGGGCCTTGGGCAATAAAATTGGGTATGTCCATACTCATCTCGAGAACGATGTCAAAAATTGAGTTCGGTTTTTTCCAGCAGTTTTATGAAAATAATAAAATGTGAAAACAGTACTCTGTCGATCCTTGATGGTTGGTTCATGCCAACCGTACATTCCCACTCGTATTTCTCTTTATTATCAGCGCTGTGTAATAATGTACATTACAAATCGAATTCTTTGGTGTGAAGATTAAATTTCTTATGATTTTTAGATTATTTGGGAAAATTTTTATTGAAAAGTTCTTTTTCTTTATACGTGCAAAACAAGTGGGTGAGATACGGGTGTGTGGAATATAAAGAAAATTAATGATGCTTCGACTGGCTGCAAAGAAGACGAAAAAAAGAGAAGAGAAAACGAAAGATGGGTTCAACTCAAATGGAAATGTTCAATGTCCTTTTTGTTTGGGGTCATTACCCATGATTTACCGTTAAAGAAAATGAAAAGAAAATACTTAAAGTATGTTTATATCAATGATACTTGTCTTTACGCTTGTAGGTGCCAGAATGTAGGTAGGTAGCAAACAAGAAAACATTTTTTTTAAATGTTATGAAAAAAAGGTTTTTATTAAGTTTCTGAACACTTCAAGCTTTTTGTATGTTTTTCATTAACTTTTCCAAGTTAATTAAATTTTCCCAATCAAGCTTTTAGCGAATATTTCGTTTTTCTAGACACTCAAAGTCTAGAGCGAAAGTAGCAAAAAAAAAATTATTGAAGATAACAACGAAAATTCATGTTTACAGAGCGAAAAGTTTCTTATGTAAATTTATCGAGCTGCGGGAAATGAGCGAGAAGGGTACTATACGCAAAAATACCTGTGATCAGATCTAAAATCAGTTAATCTGATACATACTTAATTGGATAATCAGACCCACGGTAGCCTCCGACCGAAGAAGTTGAGTGTCGCTTAAATAATACATTTTTCTAACATTATCAATATTTTGGACGAGAACGAGTGACTCAATGGCTCAATGGTTAGCTCGTTTGCTTTCCAATATTCGATTGAGTTGTCAGTAGCGGTGGTTCGAGCCTCAACCAGGCCAGGAAAAAAAATGGTATGGTTGTGTGTGTAGAGCTGTCACACGGCTTACCGGTCAAGGCATTGTTGGGAGCTGCCGGTATTCTACTCCTACTGCTATAGGTACTAAGGCGCAATATTAAAAATCCTTCAGAGTGTAAAAAGCTTAGAAGGCGTGGTTCGGAATTCACGTTGAGCATGTAGTCCCTAGTGTTAGGTCATTACAATACCATGTAAAAGTACCTTCACTAGCTATAGCAACAAATGGTAGCCGAATCTTTCACTTAAAATGTGACCACCCGGTTGAACAATAACCATACGCTATTATTATTATTATTATTATTGGACGACTCGGGTCGAAAACCGAATTTTTTGTCGTATGACGAAAACCAATATTTTCTCTAACAAACAAACTACAATATTGTTAAGGTGGTAAAAAGACGTTTGTGAATCTCTGCTACTTTCTCAAGCTTGTCTTATCAGAGAGTTTATTTGTTTTTGAGCTAAAGAGAGTGTTGCAAAAACAGATTGTTTCACGACATGTTCTGTATACAAGTTTTGCCAACTACCTGCCAGCTACCTAGTGTCAAAATCTATAGGATAACACCAATTTTTTGGCATACCACTAGGGTTACATTCTTTTCCGCACTTGTTGCACATTTGTGTTAATTGGGAATATTTAGTGTGAACCTCCTAGCACAAATTGATTTTTGTAGTACACGTCTTCCTAATGTGCTGCCAGTTTTGTGAAAATTGAACTTTTGAAGTTGCTTTTGCTCTCTTTTTGTACTTTGATTGTCAATTATGCATGTGTCATTTTGATATCGAAGTGTAGTTCATTTTTGTACTAATACGATAAAGTCTCTTTTCTCAACACTGACAAAAAAAGTTGAAATTCTTACCTGTAGCAGATAACTTTGTCTCCAGGTAATCTAGAATAACTGCTACAGCTGAATTTTTTGTATCAGGCGCTATAGCTGTGGCAGCTATTCTAGATTACCTGGAGACAAAGTTATCTGCTACAGGTAAGATTTTCAACTCTTTTTTGTCAGTGTTGCGAAAAGAGACTTCCAAAACAGTTCGAAATTATGGAAAAATTAAGTTTTTGGACGTTCGCAGTTTTTGGAAATTTTTGGCAATTTTTTGGAAATTTTGGAAAAAAAATTCCAAAAATAGGCCCTGGAATCAATCGTCACAAAAAGTCAAACGAAAACGTTCACTTTCCACAGGAGCATTGCATAAAGTATTACCATAGAAAAATCCCATCATCTTATCTAAAAACCATTCAAAACTGCTTACGCTCCACTGAAATACTTAAAAAAAAATTCCTTAACAAGATTTGTGTATTTCTGCATCAAAAGAATTTTGAACGCTTATTTACATCCTTTAAGAAACTGTTTATCCGTTCGCATAAGTATTAACATTGTGCATGTGCATTAAAAGCACATTAAAGCACTATGTATGTGCCATAAACATCCTTCCTTATATCCTTAAATATCGTGTTAGAGCTGCTATATACAAAATATGATGACGGGGGTTTGAAGCTTTTACCGATAATGAAATTTATTCCTCACAATAATGGATTAAAAAAGCGCTTAATGTGACTTTAATGTGTTTTTCATGGAACCTTAGTCGAATGCTATAACGTGTTTGGTCGAAAACCAATGATGGTTACCGATAAAAAACTAACGAATTAAATTTTCTGCACCGATACACTAAATACGAACCCCCCGTAAACGTAATACTGCTGGAGGTGCAATATTGGCGATAGCATTCGTGCATTTAACTGATAAACAACACTGTAGATAATCGTAAATAACTGCAAAGCCCCCCAAACTGAAATTTACGATTACGAGATAAAGGATAGCAAACAACACCGATTTTGATTCGATTTATTTGGCTGTGATATTTATACTTTTGGGTGTGTTTGCTGGTGGACAATTGAAAATTAGCATGGTCATTGTAACCGTTTCATTTACTTGTTGCGGCAAGATTGAAATGATTTCTTTTTACGTTTTATGTGGATTATGAGCAGTCAATGTTACTCATCAGTTTGACGTATTGTTAGTGGGATGTTCGGAATCTACGTAATTACTCTCGACTGTTGCCATAACACGTTGGTCAAATTCGAATTTTAATTGACTTTATCTCAACGTGCTCTCAGTAAATAAGGTGGAATGGATAAGTGAACCATGCGAGAAGGTAGGTGAATTTAAGAGCGAATGAAAAAATGAAGAGAGTCGTCAACAATCAATTTTCTTCGTGACGTATGAAGAGGCGAAGCACAAGTTTTTCGTTGGAATCGTGAAATAGTTATTTGTCCACCAAGGGGGAAAAGTTGGAAATTTCAATTGAAGAGTGTTGTTTGGATCCATAGCGTAGCGAGAGCCACACAAGCCACCCGAGAAAACAAAATTTCCTACTTTTCTCCCGAGGTCAACACAACGTTTTTCACAACAACAACAACTACCGAATTTTCAGCTAAGGTGAGAAAAAAAAACTATTTTCTCGTCCACGTTGCAAAAATTTGGTTTCCAATATTAGCCTTTCACCCTCAACGAACCGAATGGAAATCAGTGCAACTGAATTGTACGTAATGTATTGACTCGACTCGCTCCGACCACAGAGTTGTCTCAATCAAATTCGTCCATGTTTCTATCTCCGCATCATCAGTAATTGTATGGCAATCAGTAATTACAGTTGTCCCTTTGAGTAACACTTTATTCAACATTTATTGAATTGTAACATGACCACATTGAACACTTCACCTTTCGCCCACGTATACGATTTACATGTAATAATATACTCTCAATTAACTTGATTTACCTTTGACTTCGGGTTCATGCCTCAGTAGAATTTAATATTTTCGCAGAGGAATTTCCCGTATTGAATTACTCCGAATAGAATTTGCATTAAATTGGTTTCGTTTATTCTACAGCAAACACTTCTCTCATCCCGTATTCAATTACCGAACGTAGAATATATCACAATAAATAAGCGTTCGATCAGTCACATTTCTTTTTGCCTTTTCGTTTTTTTTTTTTGTTCGGTAAATCTAATTTGGAAAATCACCTTCAGAAAACGTAAAGTAGTTTTTCTCGTCAATTCAAAGTTCATGGAATTTATGGATAAAATGGCGGTTCGGGTACTTTTTCATATCCGATATGTGACTGCTTCAAATGCAAATTTAAGTGCTAAAAAGTTTTTGGAAAGTGATCCATTATAACGGGTGACGTTATTTTTGATTTTTCTGGTTGGATTCATTTTCGGGTATAATGTAAATCAAAGTGGGGCAAGCATCACTTTTCTCTATTTTTTTACAGATGATGTTGGGTAAAGAAGAGACAAGTTTGTAGGCAGACGAATAAATAATAGAATGTGTTAAGGGAACCTATTAGACAGAGAATCTTTAATGAAATGTATCCAATAATGGTTAGATATACTCTGACAGAAGTAGAAATATAAATTTTTCAATCGCATATTGTGGGTTATCCTAGCAGTTGGACAATGTACGCATTTCCTAATAAATGTAAAAGTCTTGCAAAATTAATAAAGACCCCAAGTGAATAGTTAAATGCAGTAAAGTGACGTGTCACATTAGCGAATTGTAAGAAAAATTAAATTTTATTTATTTAGATCCGCTTCACGACGTTAATTTAAATTTTTTAGATGATCTAAAACAATAATTATTTATGACATCGAGTGGAAAGTACTTTAGATGCTCTAGATGTGTAATTGTAACGTGTCATAATACACATCGTGGGCCTAATAAAGTACTTCGCGCAGAGAGTCATACAACTTTTTATGCCACAGAGGCATCCAAAGTTTGCAAATATTACATATTATGATGCTGAGTGGCATAAAAGATATTTATGCTACTAGAACTGTAAAACGGCATCTCTGTTCGAGATGGAGTACTACATCAAAAACCAAGATACCGTTTTTTATATTCAGCGTGTGAAAATTTGCTTACTCCACCGTAAAGTGGACTTTCGGGTAGATATAATAGATATAAAAAAAACATTGACAGCCTATTCAAAACTAGAGGTTAAATTACCGAAATTGTCAATTTCATCTGTGAATTATTTAAATTCGGTTATTAATCGGCCTTGCTCGATACGGAACTAAACGAATTACATTTTTCTTACAATTCGCCAATGTCACACGTCCCGTTTCTGCATTTAACTCTTTAAATATGACGATATAGAAACTCAAACAAAAACCAACGGCCAAATGATCATGTTAATATTTTACTTCAACAAACAAACTGGCTTCACAATACGCTCTACAATACTGTATCTTAAGGTCAATCCTATTCGCAACAATAGAGGTATTCCGTTTCACTCGATCTTTTTTCCAAAGTATATAAACACTGAAGGCAGTTTCACACGGATCCACACTTTCAGGTGAATTTAGCTCCGTCATGTTGCACACAAATTTAATTTGTTTGGTTGAATCTAGTGGTGAGTTTGGAAAGATTCAGCTTTGTCATAATGCACACTGCACACATATTGAATTCGTTTGCGTCAAGTTGCATTCAGTGGTGAATTGGAACACTTTAGCGCTGTGTTATGTTGCACAAGTCTAAGTTATACAACATTACGAAAATGAATTCACCTGAAAGTTTGGATCCAAAATAACTCTGATCCGCTATATACTTCGCTTTTTTCCACACAAAACTTTTTTCGATTTTCTTTATTGGCATCGGCGCCATTCCACTCTGAGTAACAATCTACGCCCGGAACTGCTCAACGAAAACACAGCCTTTCTCATAGGTCAAGCATAAGCGCAGTACAATGCCAGACCAGCTTTATAGTAATTGTACTCGATGCACACAGCCCGACCACAAGATTGAAACTTCTTCGAAAAATTTCCAGAAAATAAAACTTTCGAGAAAATCATTACATTAGTAGTTAATTATTGCCGCCATTGAATTGGTGGTATCCCAGTTATAACAATTAAAATCACAACTGATTCGTTCCACTCCCTCGGCAAGTCGACGTGGTAAAGGCCATTACAACAATGTTTATTGTAATTGGGAACACTGGTTTTTATTACATTCCACATTGCATGGCTCTACTTTAACGACTACTTCTGTGCAGTTAGTTCCGAAAAGTTTTCAATTCGAAACCTTCTAAAGGCCATATAATACACTTCTGCAAAACGACACACCATCAAACTCTTTTTTTTCTTCTTCTTCTTCTTTTCCACTATCATCCACTCCACTTACATCCATTAAATGAAAGTTGGAAAAGTTGTCGGAACATGTTTTTAACTACTCTAGTTACCGACTGCTATTGAAATTCTTTTCGTGAAAAGATTTTTTTTTATTAAAACACTCGTAATGTTGTTTGTTTATGCGAAAACTGTGGCTGGTTTTATTGTTATGTTTTCGACATCAACAAAATAATGTTAATAATCAAACTTTTATGTTTTGTCGTATAACACGGATGTTACGTGATTGTTTAAGTACGATGGCAAAATTACCTTAATTCACTCAAAATCAATTGCGCCAATTTAAGCTTTTTAACGTTCAGGGAAAATGGGTGAAACTAAGCCGACCGAAATAAATATTGCTGCCGGTATGTGAATACAAAAACGAAACATTTGCGCTATTCGTGCACTCTTTTCGCTATGTACACGGCAAAATAAAATAAACCAGGCAGGAGCGCTTGATTCGACTAGGTACCTGAATTGTATAGTAGTATTATATTTAGCGAATAAAATTCATTCAATTTATGTCAGTGTTCATTTGAGTTCATTTTAATTCAGTGTATTACGTCCCTTATTTGACGTTTCAAAAATGAACCGCTACTGCCTGGTTTATTTTACTCTGCCGTGCTATGGACCAATTTTTTCTTTTCTTTGCTTTGTGCATCTGCAGGTTGCAATTTCGATTTGTTCGGTTTGGCATATCTAAAAATTGGTATTTTGTTCATATCTCTACATTGCAACAACAAGAAATTGCTTCACAAATTAACTAGTGAATTCTTTTAAATCATTAGTTGACATAATGGAACTGCCATACCGTCTTAATATAATGTTGACATTGCCACACACACACCCACACATACAAAAATAAGGAACCATTTTCCTTACTGCAACCACATTTTCTTTCCGATCAGAAAACCGATATATAGAATCGGAAAAATGTTTTCGAATGTAATATCCGGTCACAAGAAATCATTTGTGTTTGTTTTATTTATGCGGTCTTCATAATAAATTATTTGAAATTGGAATCAATACCTCTCTACCGCCTTGAATTGGTGCTATCGTTTTACTTAATATTAGATTTTGCTCACGTTCGAGTTTATCTTAAAAAATATAAATGGATATTGTGTGGAGTCGGGGATTTTTAAAAGTCCATTCCAATGGCACTGAAGGCAACGTTATTACATTTCAGCGTTGGAATGTTGTTCGGCTGAGACATTGTTCGAGTAGACAATTTTCAAACATTTATTGCCAGTATTAAATTGGCTGTTATGTTTGTATGACCATACGACTTATTTATATATGTATTGATAGTCAGTGAGTTGGGAGTTTATATTCGTTTTGTTTTCGTCGGTATATATACAAACAGTTATAGGTGGAAAAAAATACCGAATTTCGACCCAACTCCTCGAGCCAGAACACAAAACGTGTTCTTTCGTTTACGAATGCTTTTGCATTCAATAAAAGTCAAATATAAATCGGTTTACCAATCATACTTAATAATCTGGGATTTCGTCTGGATGTTATAGCCATTAGTACGTGATAAGCAAAGGGAAAGCGAAGCGGACCCATTGATAACACACTCCCAAATAGTTTACTTTCGCCTATATTTGAAAACGTGTGAAATTTTTGTTCGAGATAAACAAAATGAAATTTATCAAATAATTGAAGTAGAAACACAAAACAGAAACTCAATTAAAAGAATTTCGAAAATGTTGTATAGTATGTTACGTACCTGCGAGAAAATTGGCTTAATCGTGAGGGGGAAGTTTGTCCTCAGAGCCGAAGGCGAGGGAATATAATCTCCAGAGCGAGTAAGCAAATTTTAGTGGAGTGTTGTATTCCCACTCGTCAAAATAAAAATTTGGAACCTCGGACGTAATGGACTATTACGTATTACATGCTAGCGTCCGGTAAGCACTTTTTCACAGACACAAGCGGTGATGTAAAGTGCAGTTTACCGCGCGTTGGCATGCAAACGTCAGTTATATTACTAATATAAAATTGCAATTTCAATTTCAGGGGTGGACCTGGCCTAAGATGGGGAGCGTGCTGTTCGCGACTGTGTTCATAGCGTTACAATTTGCCACTGGCTTGGCCAATCCAGAAGCGAAACGTTTATACGACGATCTCCTGAGCAATTATAATCGACTTATTAGGCCGGTTGGCAACAATTCGGATCGCCTAACCGTTAAAATGGGATTGAAACTGTCACAGTTAATAGATGTTGTAAGTATCATTATATATTGTTATATCATTATATACAATTTGATGCATGGTTTTTACGTGGAAAACTATTATTAATAATAAAACGAATGGTTCGTTTTACCACAGACCATTTTTTTCGGTTAATTAGGTTTGCGTTTTTTGGCAACCATGATAACATTATCACTTGTGTGGTGGCTAACAGATATCGTAAATTATTGTTGTATAATGAAATTACCCAAGAATTCCACACGGTTCTATGTCAACACTAGGCATCGAGCAGGGGCAATTTATCGGACAACAATTTCCCATAAATTTCGATTTTTTTTTTTTGGAAAACTTAGGAAAATACGAAAAAATATTGGAAAATGTCTATGGGTTGACAGAAATGACGTTTCTCCATCTCTGAATTTGGAGAACTTGGGGCAGATATAAATTGTGCCTGCTTAGCTATCCGGATCTCTACCAGTTTTTCTAAAAAAAAGAGCTTGATTTACGAAGAAATAGTGATTCGAAGCGATACTAGCATTTCTGTTTCATCTGCTGTTTCATTTCCTTCGATACCGCGAAGACCTCCGGAACCAGTGGCGGTCAGAGGTTAGCGTGGTTTTCAGTCGTTTCAACTGGTCCGTGACACAAGACAGCAGTACACTTTCAGTTGAACGAGTTTCGAAAGTTTACAAGAGCAAGTTCATCTTCTGGATGGAAAATCGGAAAATCGGAGGTCGAAACAGCATTTTATCCCCACTTTCGTTTCACGCGATCCATGGGAAAGGGAAGAGTAATTATGCTATGTTTGTTTGTTTTGTTGATTGTTCTGTATATTAGATAACGCCACCCCTGGAATTAGTATGTTTTCCAGGTAAAATAAAGTTTTGTACCTTCGGAATTTTGAATGACAGTGCTATGAACAGAGCCAAATTAATGATATTTCATTCTTGTTATAATTCTTAAATATGGCATGTCCCGTTTCGGCATTTAACTATTCATGTATTGGCAGATTGAAGTGATCATTACCAATTTTTGAATGATGAAAACTTTCAATGCCTACGTTAAGGCTGGTATATACGTCGAGCGTAGCTAAAAATCTCTTACAAATTTGTCAGTATTTAGTTACGCACGAACAGTGTATATAATGACGGAACAAAAATGAGCTTTTCACAAAACAGGCGAGAAATTGTCATTTTCTCCCCTCCGCTTAAACTCCGGAAACCTTTGTTGCGAAAAATGTTGTGTTGATTCAGTTATTATTTTGCGATTATTTTAAAATTACAATATATGACAATTGATCATATTCCATTTATGCATTTATATAAAATTAATCTCCTCCAACCCAGAGGTGTATGGGACTGTGCCCAAAATCGATACAGCATTTCCTCTTTGTATTGCGATTCCAAGTCTTTGGATCAGGTAACTTCTGGATTTCTTCTCTCCAGTAGTGTCGATTATAATTTTGCCAATTTTATTTACTAAATTTCGACCTTCTTCTGACCAGCTTCCCAAAGTTTCGACGGCGATCGGAACGAAATGGAAATATTCATTTAACGGTTCATATAATGTTTTCTTATAATTTTCTCTCATCCTAGCTGCTTCACCAGCTTTTTTGCTAGTTGCTTTTACATAAGATTTGGCCAAAGTGTCTGCGCACGTAAAATCCCAAACTAAAGGCTTACCTTTATGCCAAGGTATCAAAGTTAGCCCGTCCGGTTGTTTGCCATCAGATCGGTTGCATCCAACCGGTTCGCGAGTAGCCGGAACACCACCAGTAACGAGGGATCGCTTTATCAAATCGTTAAACATTTCATGTCTAGCTCTTCGACCCGCGCTCGATTTACAACAAAGACCGTGGTAGCCAAATTTATCAGCCTCAGAACCACATCGACAAGTATGAGCTTGTGTTTATTGGAAAAAAAGTTGCCACGAAATGCAATTTCTAGTTTTTCTTCCCTCGTTAGCTATTCGTTTACAATTAATTTTCGCTTCAGCTAAATATTTTTTTAATGCATTGGTATTCGGAAAAGTTTTGCGTAACTAAACTCGATGACAGTTTGTTAATATAATCGAATATTTCAACCCGTAGGTAAATCGAATGATTTAATAAAAATGTTTTGAGATATTATCGAATTGTAGTTGGCTACATTGAAATTCTAAAATTTTGTTGTTGTAACTTATTTATTTCACCTATTATAATGTCAATTGTCTTATATATTGAAGCCATGACGTTACTACGCAAAAATTACTCGGAATTTGAAAATAACTTTTTTTCGTTATCTCGATGTATATAGATCATCTTCAAGATACGGTACTTTCAGACGTAACCTCACTTAAGTTTCGTTAAATGTTTCGTTCATTCATTCATTTGTGCGAGATTTTTTTTTAACGTGGATGACATTTCTTGACGTGGTTGACATTTGAAACGGCCTTGAAGATGATCTTTACCAGGCAGGCTTTAGTGAAAAACTCTACGTAAAACTGTACCAAATGTGTATCTTATTATACAAACTGATGTTGGGACCGCATTTTATCGTACAAATACCAGGCTATGTATGATTAGTTTAATAAATTTTCTACATTGTATGTTTTGGATCCAAAACTCTATCGAGCCAGATTTTCATAAAGAAAATGGTCACCCTCCTTTTAAAAGACGACCACTGTGTCTTGGTAGACACAGTGGTCTTGGTCAAAAATTAGGTAAAAAAAAGCTTTACAAAGACTTCCACCAAGTTCTTCGATGTATCTATGCAACAGGTTGTACGTCAGATATGTGCCAGTACATAAATAAAATTAAATGAACGTTTTCCCATCTATATATCCACAGAGAGAGAAAGGTGTAACAGACCAGAAAATCTGTAACAAAAACACACATGATGAATGTTTTACATATAAAATGGTGCAAAATACTGGTAAAACGGTATTTTATCAAGTGAAAGAGGATAATAATATGCTTATGTGGAAATGGAAAGGAAAACATTTTTATTTATTAAATATACATCTATTGAAGCAGCTGAGGAATGCTTCTCTTCATGCATAACACTTTTCGCATCTCTAAAACAAGTATAAGAAATGAAAAATATTAGCAAGTTATAAGAAAACTATCTGCAGATGGAATTTCAGGTTGGCATTTCATCTTCGTAAGAGCTACAGAACCGACTCCCTTTCCATTTTTCCAAGTATAAGGATGTTGTTGTTTTATAACAACTACAGAAATTCTAATCTTATGTTGAACACACTGCTGTTGGGTTTTTGTTATAATAAATATTGTTTATACGTGTCTGTACTTCCGAGCATTTTTGAGTTGGGTATTCGGTGAATGTATAACGGCATTCTCTTATGTATATAACAAAAAAAAAAAACCGAAGAGGTAAAATTGTCGAAATGCTAAAACTTTAATATCGTCAGGCAAATTTGTACAAGCGGCAAACATATTTTTCTATTCATAAATTTTTCCTTAATAATTTATTCACTTTTGAATCTAGAAAACCGAAAATTTTCATAAGCTGAATAAGCTGCATTATTTAGTTGCCATTGCCATATTTTATGTACTTTTGGCACATTAAATACATCTATATACGATATGTTAGTACACTATACCTTATGTTCTACTTCACACAGCATCAAACCGTAGCATTACATATCCATATATATATTAGAGGAACGGTGCTTTGTGTCGTATCCCAGTCGGCACAAGTATAGTATCACGGATGGAACACCCAAATTAGGTATTACAAAAATGACGCTAGCAAATGCTTTTTGCTGTTACTGTATTTGACTGGGTTTTTGCTGTTGTGTACACACACACTAACACCCAATGACTATGCGGCACATATATATATAAGAACGTTACGATGAAAACTTTATGAACCACACGAAATGTTTGAACTTAAGATCCACATATTTTGTAGCAGATTATGTGGATAAAACAGTATTTCAACGACATTTTTGAAATACTTTTAACTATGTCGCTTGTAAAATTTTATTACTTTTTCATACATATAAAATATGCTTCTTTCTCGAGTGGATGGAAAATATGTCGACAAAAATGAATATGACGGGTGGAATTGTCAAACATATAAGTATGTATTGTGCTTCTCGCATAGATGACGATGCCTGTGTAGTGTAGGTACACAATATACCTGGATTGTGTATACTTTTGATTTTCCGCCTTGATTAATTTAATAAATTGTGCTGTTCTTTTTCCTTTCAACAGTTAAATATGCCACTTATTTCGCCAAGATTAGGAACGGGAATTAACTTTGTTCTGTGTTGTACAACACAATGTTACACATCTGGATTTTTTTTTTGCTGCTGTTTTGTTGTTGTAAATGTACACGGTACATTAATAATCAAACGGTTTTTAGCACGAGAGTGGCATATTAAAGCTTAAAAATACAATTTTTCGGTCGTAAAACATTTGATTGGCTGCAGTGTAGTTACGACTTGTTTTCGTAGACGACAATAAAATATTTTAAAAAGGAAACTAAAAAGGAATTTTAAAATTGCAACGAAAAATAGAATTTTTGTTATCAGTTTAAGACATTGAGTCTGACTTTTCGTTTGATTTCACCACAATTCTGCTTGTGCAGAATCAGCAACAGCTAAACTTCACCAGCTGATCAACAAACACACTTTACTTGTATAATATATAGTCGAAACACATTCTAAACAACGAGTTTACTACAGTCATACGTGATATGTGCGCACATAGCTGACCTTAATGTATGTATGCACTGTATGTAGTTTGCCTTTGAATTGTTTTCGATACAATACCTTTGTCGACCAGTTGGAGATGTTCAGCTGTTGCTGATTCTGCACAAGCTTTACGTTTAATAACTGTACATTTAAAAGAAAAATTTTTGCTCTGCGAACATCTGTACATTCGGCCGCTCTTCCTTCTCATGGTTTTTTTTTTCGCTCGATTCCTTCAGTCTTCATACACCAAATGAGTCTATACACTGTACAATGTACAGGGCTGGAATAACATTGCAGCGCCCTGATTCAGGGCATGTGATCGGTAATAGTATATTACTTCCGAGGTTCCAAGTTGTGTATTTGATAAGTGGAATGCGACCCGAAGGGTGTATTGTGTATTCGACTATAAAATGTCGATAAGTTGATCGTTTGACAAACATTTGTGAAACTTTGTCAAATACTAGGCCCTGGTTACCAGTGAATATGGCACGCACTCTCTTGTATAGATTACACAGACACTCGTTTTGTGTAGTAATATAGACTAAAGGTATTAACGCTGATTATTATTGTATTGGCGCAGACGATCAACTTAATCGAAATAATAAGGCTTCATTTCCACTTACCAAAAGCCTTTTTGAGAAAAGTACTCCGTTTTAGAGACAAAATTGAATTTTTTCAATTTTTGCTTTGTCGCACTTTCACGGCTCACTAACCGAGTACTTTTTGTTGAGTGGAAACCATACTTAAATACTTAATAATGTACTTATAAACGCTATATAAATAATAATGACGTCACGCATACCGCAGACTATGGCAGAATTAATGTTCAGTATAATACTCCGAAAAAACAATATTTAATGTCGATATATTCACCGCAATGCAATATTATATGTTACCGGTGAATATGGCACGCATAATACTCTCTCGTACATTACACAGACCCTCGTTTTGTGTAATAATCACTGGAGTTATTAATGCTGGTCATATTCACTGGTAACATAACGTACTATTATTTATAGACATACCAAAAAAAGAGTTCGGTAAATCTTCACTGAGAGTCAGTTTTCGGTAATATTTGGTAAATTCTGTAAACAATTTTACCAATAACAGGTCTACCCTTGAGCCAAAAAAAATTGAATCGAGATTTTTACCGTTCATGTCTCACAAATTTTTCATCTACTTTCTGTTGTAATGATGGAAATGGATTACGGAGCTGTATAAATGAAAACCACTCAGCTTGGTTAACAAAAGAAAAAAAAAATTATTGACGATGCCGGATATAGTCTTTGTATACATAGATAGAGTGTTACCTGATAACACTTGGTACTAAAGCAATAAGTCTGTTTAATTTCTTCATATTAACACTTTCTCGTGCCCTTAGCAAGGAGGGTCCGCACATGAAACTAAACCAGCCCTGTTTTTAGTGTCAAAAAGCCCACTCACCCTCCGATTGGTAATGGATTTATAGATGAACCCTCAAATATATCGAGAGGCACGAATTGTAAGAAGTCGTCATAACTTTCGATTTAATTTTTTTTGCCATAAACCTGTCGAAAACTAAGCGAACGTATTCTACTCTGTATACCATGTACACCAAACTACCATATCGTTCTAAACTTTTCAGATATGAGCAGCTGTATTTGAGACATTTATTACTAAAAATGAGAATGTGCCGCTAGATTCCCATGATATTTTAGTGACAAATTCATGTACAGTGGACGTCAGTGAAATTTAGATTTTAATTTGCTTCAGCTGTTTTGCAACTTATTCACTTAAACGGCTTATACTTGATTATTAAGGTGGACACGCGCTTGTTAAGTTGAATTCACAGTCATCCGTTTTGCCTCCATTTTCATTCAGTTTTACCTCCGTGTACGTGACAGTTGTGTGAGGCCACCGTTAGTGTTAAAACCAGATAAGAAGTTTTGTTTCACTGACGTCCGCTGTATTCTGTGCTCTGCCCCAGTTTCAGAAAATATTCTAGTTCTCTTTCAGATTAATTCGAATACGAAAAAAATTTCAATTATATTACAGGTAGCTGCACAAAGTGCTATGCATCAAGCATTTCCTTTTCCCACTTTATTCCGTTCGTCCGCATTATACATTAAAAACCAATTGATATCAATATTGCGTACTCATAACGAGCTTCTGCAGCTTTGAAATTAGTAATTAGATTAATTTAAACTTATGTGAAGATATTCTGAGCCTATTAATCATGGTTATAACAGAGCCAAAGCAAATTGGTTAATATTATAACATTAAACGACCATATTCAGGCTAACACAAACATCATAAGAAAATTAAACAGAAGAGGCATATTGCATGTGTGAATGGTATCGAACCGTGCAACGTTTAAATTATAGTCCCAAATTGGTTTTCAATGGGAATATTGACTGGGGTTATAGATCTTTCAAGTTGTAGATACGACGTACTTTCATAATTGGCTCACAGGAATTGGATCTAATGTTAATATATCAGAAATGGTAACTTTTGCAGCATCTCCCATTTTATTTATATAATTACTCAATGCTGCTTTATCAGCATAAAAAGTCAGGGATGAAACTGCAAAGCTAACACGTTACATTATACATTTACATGTAAAATAGTTGTGATTGTTGGTTGAATTTTGTGCCAAAATAGGAAGATTTTTTTTTGTTGGCTGTAATGCAGCATGCGGAATACAAATGAAGAGATATAGAAGCTGTACGACGTACGTATTGTTGCAATGAAAAATGATCTGGGATTTTTATTTTCATAGGTTTGCAGCTTTCGAAACTGGGAAGACACACACTGTTACACTTTTAGTAAAAATTGATACGATAAGCAATGCACCTTCTGATCCTATTACACTCAATGGTTCCAAGTTGTGAATTTTGTCAGTTTTACTGTCACTGGGAGATCAAAGAATGGATTAGTTCGGTGCCTGTGAGATGGTTTTTCTTCTATTTGTGAAACAGTACGAGGGCCGTAATGCCATTAGGGATTTTGCAACCATTAAGGAGAAGGATTTTCGATTGTTCTATCATTATTTTCGTCCATGTGTTGAGGTTATGTTTTCTTCAGTCGATTATATTTTTATGTTTGTCGGTTCTCACTCGAATACTCGATACAATTCCAACAGTAGCGGGCACGGGGAACCCAATTAATATTTCTTTGCTTTCGATATACTGAAGAGTTATCATTTAATCATCAAAATAAATCACGAAAAAAATTGAATTTTCGTTGCGAGTACGTTCACTTCATCTGAGACTCTCGCTTCGCTCTGGCCGCAAACTTTACACTCCTTAATTTTTGTTCTGTTCATTCACTTCTGTTAAAAAAGCAAAATCTAATAAAACTGAAAACAAAATAGATAAAAATGTTAATTTTGTTTGCAGTTGAAATCAGTATGAGGTCTGAGGCTTGAGATAATCAGCATTGCACCGCAAGACAAACATTTTTTGTAACAAATTAATTTTACAAATTTTTTAACTGAAAACATTTTTCCTTTCCAGAATCTGAAAAATCAAATTATGACGACTAATGTGTGGGTGGAACAGGTGAGTAAAAGTTTCCGTTGTGTAACTTTATTTTTATGAGCAAAAGTTTTTTTGTTTAGTGTCAGACATGACAATGTACTTATTATGCATTATCGTGCATATGGCAGCTCAACACAGGTATAATAAGTAATGTAACATGGTAGCACTGAAACATTACACCACTAGTGTAACATAGCAATTAAGCCATCAAAGAAGGGTTATAAAATTGCAACTGGAGTTAATTGAAAAATATCATGAATTTCAACTAAATTATGCAGTACGCAAATGGTGTTCTCTTCGCAGACATTTAAATGATTGAATCAGAAGTTGCTTCCAGCGAAGCTTTGCGTTTCGACTTCGAATGAAAGTTTTTTGAATATAATTTATAAACAACAAAGAAAAACGAACATTCTCCACCATATCCATCGTTACGGATCTGCGAAGTTGTAAGTGTAAGCTTATAAAGTATCCAAGCAATTACATTGATGTTTTCTCATTATAATTCATGTATCAAGGTATCGCAATATCGGTGTGCGTGAAAAAGAACTTGAAGTAGCTATGGGAAACGCCTGAAATTCCTTCTTCTGTGTTCTCTGATTCTTCTAATTAATAGTTGTCGTCAGGGAAATTTAAACATGACTTTGCTTCAGTTGTTTTTCAGCTGATCCATTTCTACGAACAAAGCTGTTCATTTGTACGTATTTAAACCGTTTTACCATTACCACGCATGTGCGTGTAGCTACTTCATCCACATAACGACAAATATGAATTTTGTTTGTATGAATGGACCAGCTGAAAAACAGCTGGAGCAAATTAAAGTCTTAAGTTTCACTGACGTCGACTGTATGGTATGAATCTAGGTTTACTCTTGTTTAACGAACTTTTTGCGGAAAATATTTCACTATTTTTACTCGAGCGAAAAAATATGAAAGAACGAGAAGAGGTGCGGTAAACAGTGGTTGTGAAAATTAATTTTCAATCGACATAACAATCCGAATCCCTAATTGTTTTCTTATTCATTTTTAACCTATACAGCCTCAATGCAAACTAAAATCATTTACGGGCCACTTATGCATAAGTTACAAAGGGAAAACGATAGATGTCGCTCGTTGATACTATCGGAACCTTTGACCAACGAACCAATTAAATCAGACACATTGCGCTATTGAATTGTTACGTATCGAATTCCTCTAAGGCTTATAAGGAATGACAAGATAATCTCGATTCTTTCTGTCAGCTGACAACATTCCTGGGCCTGACTTCACTTCACTTACGCTGCCGTTCATTCATTAAAATAACATTTTTCACTTTCCCCTTACCGTCTATTAACCATGTACCAATCATCCAGACGTATAAATACTCCTTTTGACCAGCATCAAATTAAAGAGACAATTTATCGTGCCGAGGAATGCATGTTGCATCTGATGTTCAATTTATATAATAATGTTTGTAGTGGAAGGAAAACAACATATCTTCGTAATTTAATACGAGTGTGTTTGCTCATAATGTATAATGGAAGCTCAACACGAAAGATAGTTTCATCTTATAACCCTCTAAATTGAACCTTTATAGACCACTTTGTAAAATTCTACCAATGATAATCAATATTATACACGAGAAGGGAAAATTTTCAAAACTTATACCTTACATTTCATGCTGGGTGTATGTTCGAGTTCTTTTTTTTTTGCTGCCATAGAATCGTTATACAACGTTAACATTACACACAGTTATTCTTCTGTTATTCAGCTACCGTTCACTGTTTCATTTATGGAAGTGAACCAAAAAGCATAGATATAACATGCCATATAATCCATACACTGCATTCACTGCTAGAACTCTTCTCAATTTGTGCACACATACAAAGATGAATTTAAATTCTATCCCGAAATCCCAATCCTAATTTTGAATTTTCAATGCAAACTGGTAGTATGTCTCTACCAGTTTAGATATTGAAAGTAGAAAAATCGTTGAATGGTTTTCCACTTTTTTTTCGGGGATGGGCTCTACACTGAAAACAAGATAGGTGGTTTGGCATTCTCTTATCGTATCCTCTCCATGTCTTATTACATTTAAAAAAAAAAGTAAAAATGGGGAAATGAAAATGTAGATTCGAGTGTCTCACATTCACGTTTTATAAGAGAAAATGTTTATTTATGTGCATTTACATTTGAATAAACTGCTCTTATGTGGGAGCGTCGTCTCCTTGTTAGATGTTCGCATTGTTTTGCCATCGTATTGTTATGTACCCGTTTTTGGGAAGATATCATTTCAGCAAAGAAAAAAAAACCTCCGAGACACAATACTCTTCATTTCCCGTCTATAATACCGCGACACCCTGGTTATAGATATATACGTCAGCGTACTGTTGTTTTATGTATACTCTATACCATATATACTCGAGCCAAAAGACACAATTCGTAAACAGCACCATATTCTGTGGGAATAAGAATATTTTGAAATTCATAGTCAGTCGCACAACACAAATCCCATGATAATTTTGCTATTAGTTTTGTTTCATACCAAAAAGTGAGATGTATTGTTGGTTCATATAAATGCATAAATAAGTCATAAAATGTGTGTGTAGAGAACAGTTTTCTGATTAATATCAAATAGCATGAGGGAGGAAGCCGAATTGAGTTTATACGTGGTTGAATTTCGCCTCTCAAATAACAACCTATATGTCTAATGGGGCCAAATAATTTTCTTTTATTAGGCTCTAATAGCATAGCATTTCCGGAATGTGTAGTGTGTGATTCTTAACGCACATGGCATGGTCTGTTACATGTATTATGGTTCGTGTTTCGAATCTTGTTCAGTAGGTCAATTGATTGTTGAAGCTACTGACCCGGTTAAGATATGTCCTGATTGTATACTTGTATCATATATATATATATATATGGAATAGTACAAGAAAGTTATCGGTTCAATTATTCGCTGGCAGCAAATCGTAAAATTGTTGTGATAATTTGGCAGAAAATATCAATTATTGGAACAGCAGCTGTTAAAATGCGGTCGTTCTAGTTCTATTGCGAAATAAAGTCAAAGTTGAATATAAAGAAAATTTATCGCATGTACGGAAAGTATGTCTGTCTTCCCGAGTCCGAATGTACAGTCTACACGTAAAATGGACGCTTGAAACAGCAGATGGTAGTTTATGTTCAATTTTTACGTTCTACGATTTTGTAGCAATTTTATTAAATTTTTGAACACATCAGGAACTCAGGCTATAAGTAACGGTCGTTCGAATCAACCGAGCGTAAATTGTTTACTGTATGGTTTTGACGTGTGGCAGTGAAAGATGTGCTACAATCAGTAAATGAATTTCTTGTGCAGAATTAGCAACAGTTGTTTATCCATCAGGTATTGAAGAACCACAATGGATCATTGATTACGCATTAGCCATTAAATTAGGAATTTGAGCACCATGCAAAGTCAGCGCCCCACGATACATATTTTTTTTAAATTAGAATTTTTGGAGACAGATCAATCACTTTAAATCAAATGTCTTCCGAAAACGTATTTTTCATCTGTCTTCAGAGGTGATTTCGAAAAAAAGGAGACAGAATAAAGTTTAGAAACGGTTAATCAGAGGCGTACGCAGAAAATTTTCTGACCTGGACGGTTTAAATTTTAAAACGTTTTCACCCGGCCGGTTTCTGATAAATTGCATTTTTAGGGTACAAGAATCGAAAACTTGAACCTTTTGACCCGGGCGGTCGTAGGTGGATCTGCGCCTGTGGTAAAAATTATTCTATACATTTCATTCTTTTCTTAAAAATAGTGTCATACGGATGGCGCTGACTTCACATGGTTTTCATACTTCGCATTCTCCCAGAGGTGAACACAACGTTTTTCATGCGTGTTGTTTTTTGCTGTTTTTTCCACGAAACGACAACATACCATTTTTTTTTTCGAAAACATTACCAAAATGACAGTTCGAAGTAGAAAAATTCTATTTTCTCTCCACGGGAGAGAAAGTTCCGCAATATTCTCACTAGAAATGTCATTCCAATGGAAAGAAAATAAGGCAAACGCGCGCATGAAATAATTTTTTGTTCAACGAGGGAACAAAAGTTGGAAATTGCATTTCACGTATATCACAACAAAGGCTTCCGAAGTTTCAGCGGAGTGGAGAAAATGACTATTTTCTCGCCTGCGTTGTGAAAAACAATTTCTTTACTGCACAATTTTCCGTGAGTGTTCAATAAGGTGCGACTGAATAGTGAATAAACTATAATACACCCGAGGACGGAAAAACAAGGAACTCTGACAAGCCACAAAGAATCCTTCGAAAAATTTTGAAAACTAGAAAATTATGAGAAAACTAAAAAAAATCCAGGGAAAACCTTAAAAACAACATTTTTGTGATACTATGAGAGTCCTTGTAAATCCAGCATAACCGACAAAGAAAAATCTTATAAAATCATAGAAAATGCTCGGAATATCTTTGAAAATACTTCTGTCGACGAAATTTACAAAAAACAACTCAAGTTTGTGATCCAAACTCGAACAACATTTATGGATTTCACTAGAATACAACCTCTTCATACATTATTCTAGATTCTGTTCCATTTAGATGTCAATTATTCGTAGAAAACCGTAAATACAAAATGAATGAAAACTTCATACGTCTCCATTCTTCATGCGAGTTATCTGCACAATTTTCGTTAAAGTTTACATCTATTCCCGTTAGAGGAGAATATCTCTTGCATTATACCTCGATGGTCAAAGTTAAGTGAAGCAGTACTTGAACTTTCAAGCATAATAATGTGGATCATATTGAAACGGGAATATTACGTTGATTATATTAATATGTTAAGTTCTTCCACTCGTCTCGCAAAATGATGCACAAATTACTTCCGGCAACGAATATTTTAATTGAAGAAATCTCGAGAAAATATAGCTTTCCCGTACCGAGCATACAGTTTTTCAGTAAAATTGCCTTGATTGTATATCATGGGTCTTACAACAGAAAATACACCGTGCGTAACACTATGAATAAAAATGTTTAGGAAATGTGGTTTAAAACGGTAAATGTAACACTTTTCTGCTCTTTATTAACACCACCAATGCTCAACCAATTTTAAAAAACTTTTTTTTAATTGGATTGAGTATTGAAATCTTCAGGTCAAGTTCGAAAATAGGTGGTATCGGTATCGGAGTAGCTGGCAAAAGAAGCCATTTCTACTTTTTGTTAATACGATGACTGGACTGGTTCTCAACCAATGTTCAAACAAATTGTTTGGTGGATAATGGAATTCCTGAGGTTAGGTTCCAAGATAGATTATACTGGTCTGACGATCCAGCTGATGTTGGTAAACGAAGTTTTATACCTATTTCAATAGTATTTTTGTTGTTACCTTGTTAACAAGAACGACTAAACAGAACAAAAATTATTAAGTGTAAAGTCACGAGTTGAAGTTTTATTGAAAATACATGCCATTTTTTAACTGGGGCTTTTATAGATAATACCAATCTAATGTGAGCACAAAACTAGACCTGTATGTACAAATACAAAAACTATTGTGAAGTTCACACAGTCAAGCGATCTGACACACCCAACAGGTGTGACCTAGTTAAACTACCGTTTACCGTTTTACCCACTCACAAAATTTATATCGAAACTTCGCCGATTTTCTCTTCGTAATAATTCAATAACACCATTCCCATATCGTGAACCATATAACTTTTCAGTCAATTGAAGACATGACAAGACCACAAAAATCGATTTCACCTAATTAATTAATTATCGAAATAAATTCGATTTGTTGATATTAAATACAAATAGAGTGATTGATTGATGTCCATTCATTGAATACATATACTGAAATGTATCCTCAATGCTGTCCCAATGGATAGGGTGTTGTAATCGTTTATTGATTATTTTTTTTCGGTCTGTGTTTGTATATTATTTTATCGAAATGAAACGGCACAATCGAACAAACAAAAAGTAATCTTCCTCTCTGTATAGATTGAAATTAGTTCATTTCGAAGTAAATGTTTGCAGTGTTCGATACTTGTTTCAGGGAACTTGACCATTCGGCTGAGAATGGCATGTTAAAGTGGTAATTTTAGCTGAAAGATGAGAAATATTTTCCAATTAATTATTGGGAAATATGCCAAGCCAGAACAGTGAAGTATCAAAAGCGACATTGTTAGTTTTGATGGACTTTGGTATTCAAATTAGAAAATGTTCGGATTTCTAGTTTCAAGTTATGGTTTCAGGCAATAATAAGCGTTCCAAACTATTTGTAGTACAAAACATTGTTACAATGTTGCGATTATTATCAAATTAACTGAGTAGACAGACTAGCTGTAATATAAGTTCCAGTGGGAAATTTATGTTTCAACAAATTTGATGCATAAAGGCCAATAACGTAGCGAAAAATGATTTTGTAATTTTTGTTAACAAAGGATTTTCAAATAGGAGGATTTTCAATGTTTTTTTGGTGGGATTTCCTGATATTAGGAAAATTTTGTTTATCGCTTTCAAGAATTTCCATCGATTGTTGAGGATTTTTAGGTCTTCAGAACTTTTTGAAAATTTTCTTCGATTTAGTGGATTTTCTTCGATTTAGAGGATTTTGATTTTGAGGTTTTTCTGATGAAAGGATTTTCTAGTTACAAAGATTTTCAACGGATTTTTTCGGTTGATAGAGGATTTTTTAGTTTATCCCGCTCTTAGAGTATGTGTACTACAAGAACTACATTGGTATTGACATTTTTGATAGGGAGGTGCGAGAAAACAGGACAAGTAGGAAAATATGCAGTTTTTCTTGCTTTTTCACCAATAACTACTGTTGTACAAACCAGATTTTCTTAAAAATAAATATTTCGTTTCGTCTTGTCAATACCTTTTATTTGTTGCGATTTTCTTGGATCTAGCGTCGGTGTTGTGACGAAAGAAAACGAGGATTTTCGCAGTATTTCGAGGCTTGTTCACCTCTTCATCAGGCTATTAACTAAAATGAAAACATAAAATTTACTAATTTATTGCACAATCATCACAACTGACTTCTGTTACCTTTTACCTTTTGTCTGACACATCGCACACCATTTCTGAGCCTGCGTGTCTGTTTTTCATCAGTCTTTCAAGCATATGTATCTCTGGACATTTTCGCTCAAAAATGATGTACGGAATGTCAAATGAAAGGCTCTGACGAGAAATTTTCCTGTTTTCCCGCACCTCTCGGTAGAATTTCTTGAAATAATAGCAAGACACTCGATCGCTGTTTCTGATAGATCTGAGAGAAAGTTGAAATACGTTAATATGCAGTTCAAAAATACCATTTCTCATCAGGCCATAGCGACAGTGATATTTGCTCACGGAAAAGTCTAGCGAATCATAGTTGAGATGTAATTCAACTCATCACCAGACTTCCTAACTCGTGGCTACTATGAAAAAGCTGCCACAGAGCAAGGTTGTTTTTTTCAAGAAGAATCATAAATCAAGTCGCATATGAATGGACTTATCCTTTGCTTTGAAATTATAGGGCCACCATTTCGCATATTTTGAACAAATTTTTGCTTAGAATCGTGTTTTACGTCGATTAAAAATAACTTGTCAAGACGTCTTTAAACAAAACATTCGTCAGATTCCACTTCTATGCTCTTCTCGGTAAACGAAGCTAAAATATGTGCTTTACGCTGATGGCGTTTTTTTTTACAGGAATGGTTTGACTATAAATTACGTTGGGACCCCGGAGACTACGGCGGCGTGGATACGTTACATGTGCCATCTGAACATATTTGGTTACCGGATATTGTGCTGTATAACAAGTGAGTGTTGGATTATTTTATTTCGTATAAAAGCATATAATGCATAATGAGTGGTGTGAGTGACGTCAGCCACATTTTCTGATATTATATTGTGGTATCCAATGCTGTTGTACTGGTGTATTGGTAAAATTGAGTTTTCCTTATGAGTTACGAACAACTTTCAGTTTTTATGAAAATAGTTATTGTGGAATTTGTATCGGTCAATCAGGATGTGTTACCATCCGGTTTGAACATTAATATTACTATGCTGTGAATTTCTCCATCAATCTATAAAAACAAAAACTACGTTCATCATCCTATAAATTATCTGCATTTTGAGCACGCAATTTAATATAATTTCATGTTCTGGTGGGACAGATCGGGTAACTCAATAATCTAATTTCAACTCAATTATGAAATGAATTCGGTTTTGTGCGTAATGTTGCATGATTAAACTTTGTATATAAAACAAGCTTCAATTTACACCGGAATAATATTCGATTAACAGTTCTCATTTTATGATTGAGTGACTGAAACCGTCAAGTGTTAATAAATTGATAGATTTATTAATGAATAAATAACGCGTTGTGGCTAATGAAGTTTAGCGAAATTTTTTTCCAGTATAATCGTAATTCACACAATACTAATTGACGATTAGTCGGAGTTTATCTGGGAAAATGCCCTTACAGTCAGAGACAGTGAATTTTCAGCATGAATTTGCTTCAGCTGTTTTTCAGCTGATCCACACAAACAATCAAAACTGTTTATACGTCTTGATACCGTTTTACCACACTCGTGCATGTATCAGCTTCAACTGAATAAACAGTTTTGATTGTATGTGTGGATTAGCTGAAAAACAGCTGTAGCAAATTCATGCTGAAATTTCAGTGCATCTGACCGTAGTTTTGCCCGGCTACCAACTTTTTAGTTAACAGAAAAGTCACTGACAACAAATAAACTTATCAGTAAATCACAACCCTCCACCAACAATTGTCACAGTTAAAGCACAAAAAATCTCCAATGTTAGCATAGTTGAAGTGGAGCTTTAAGAAAATTGATTTATGACATTCAGGCCTTGGTAAAGTTCATATCGCGATTACTACATAGACATAGATAGGCAGGATTTACGTGGGTAGAAGGCTGAAATCAAAATAAACCGTGTGTATACACCATTTCAACGTTCACATAATCTATGGTCTATGATGTAGTGTCCCATAATTTAAGGGACTAACGCATTCTACTGTACATATCGTAATCGTATTTTACTTTCGCTTCAATTTCGTATGAATTTCGTTGGACTTGTTTCGTGAAATTGGTTATCGATTCTTGAATTTAAATTCTCGAAATTTTACGAAAATTTCTAAAAATGTTCAAAATTCTAGAATTCAAAATGTTTTGATAATTTTCAAAAAAGCCCTGTCTATTAGTCTAATACGTCTATGAATTACCATCATGGTTGATTGAATTCAATAATCTGAATTTTCTCAAAAATTTCTCCTACAATTATTAAACGCAAAGCTTGTGCAGAATCATCAGCAGCTTAACTGCACCAGTTGATAAACAAACACACTCTACTCGTATAATATACAATCAAAACACTTTCTAAACAACGAGCTTACTACTGTCTTACATGTTATGTGCACCTTATGTATGTATGCATTGTAGCTAGCTTGCCTTTGAATTGTTTGGATACAAAGGTATTGTCTTTGACGAAAGATTAGTCTCCCTGAAATATTCTACTTTCTACAAGAACCTGAAAATGAACTTAGGGGATTGCAAGGAGGACCGCACTGAATTTGCAACTCTTTTTCCTCGTGCAACTCTTTTTTTTTCCACGTGCAACTCTTTATTTTTACGTGTAACTCTTTTGCAACTCTTTTTTTCCGCGTGCAACTCTTTTGCAACTCTTTTTTTTTTCAGACTCTTTGCAACTCTTTTCAGTGCGGTCCTCGGGGGATCGATTTCCTCTTACTTATTCCATTCGCAGTGTATCTCATTCAGCAAAAACGGTGTGATATTCAACAGCCTTATAACACTTATCAACAATGACTTTCAATCTATAGGCCAGAAGAATTGAAAGCCGATAATGTTTCTAGGGAAAAAATTACATCTACCGAGTCAACAGCATGCCTGTTTTATGTTATTTTATGTTATTTTAATTAACAAAAAAATTAAGGTAAATATTCGGCAAAATGTAAAGCATTCAAACGCGTAATAAAACGTTGCCAACGATTCGACAGGCGTTCAAAAACACTGAATACCAATTATTTAAATATTTAATTTTTCATCAATCTGTAAATGATATTTGCTGCTCTATACTACATAAAATTCATTTCAAATGAAATCATGTAAATATTTTCAATTATTAATCGGTTGTGAAAGATGTGTGCGCCGCTAAACGAATTATATCGGCAGCCAAATATCCTCAACTGTTAAATCCTAATACACTTGGCTTAATCGAACATTCGATATATTTAACGTTACGCTTTGGTTTCCGATTCCAAACAAAACCATTACCCTCCAATAAGATAAACTTAAGGCCCTAAACTCCGACTCGTGCGAAAACCGGAATATGCTAAGAATTTGCTTTTTTTTAGTTCCAGCTACAATAGCTTTCCTATCGCATACCAACGAGCTTTTTTAGCGTTTAGGTTGAGCAGCAAGCTCTAGAATTACATTCAGTTAAACATGCAAATTAGTGAGAGTAGAGCCTTACTGTCTTGCCCGGATATTTGTTGTTAATGTTAATACTTGTGTGACATTTGTAATTCGAGCCGAGGACTTTATCCTACGCGTTGAAACAACAAAATCTTCCAGCTGGACAGTACCGTGTTTCATTTGCTTGCGGCCAGAAAATGTGATGTGTCAAGCGAACAAGATAACAAGATTCCTAACTGGCGCCTGAAATGTGAATATTAGTAAAAAGAAAGTCGACACACAATTCTGTTAGGTACCCATTGCCTACTCATACACTTATGAAACCGCATTGTATATAATCGGTGAGCGTTAAAATTAAAACAAACGCGAAAATAAAACTTTTTTTTGGAGTGGTGCTTAACCAATAAAAAAACTCTTTTTCCCACTTTCCGTATGTAGCGTATACAAATCGACTAAACTTTTGTGCTATAGAACGTTTTATTTATATGTTCAAAAAGTAATCACCTCTTCGCTATTCATTCGAAACATCAATAAAAAGCAAGAAACAAAAAGATAAAATCAAAATCAATCCAGCTTATATAAACAATATACATACTGCCACTGCCGCTGTATATAATATATAGAGTAAAATACAGGCCAAAGTTATCTATAAAGTTGATGGCAATACCATCCAACATTCTGGCAATATTTCTTCTTCTTTAATTCGGCGAGAGATGTGTATCTCGAACGTTAGAGGGCACAATATTTATCTGCCTTAGTATGTCTATACTTACCACATCAAGTAGAGCTCAAACTTTGCTCTTGTTTTATGGAAAATTCAATGTCTATGAGTGTACATATTATTATTAACTTCTGTTTTACCACAAAAGTTTATGATAATACTCTTTCTTCGGTTTTTGTTGGCCCTTCTATCTCTCCCTCTACCCAATATTATATATTGCGTTAGTGATACCATATCTGGCCTAATATCGCTTGTATACGGTATACGTTTTGCTATATGGAACAAAATCCCGCTGCTGAGAGAGGTATTCGTTCATATATAGATATGGTAGAGCCAAACTCATTGCCACCACCAGCAAAACCAGAAAAACCTTTTATTATACTGTTCGGAAGACAAAAGCAGTCACAAAAATGGTACATCGTTGTTTCATTCAGCTATTATTATGGTAGTCGAATTGAAAATGCCATCCCATACAATTTTATGGTTCGACCATCGATAATTCTATTTGAGCTCGGTATAATAATATATCCGGTTGTGTATATTTGTGATTTTTTTCAAAACCCGATAAAATAAATAGAATTTTGAAAAAGGTGGTCCGGGCGTCGGATCAACATTTGTTTTGTGTTTGGTCGGGATGGCTGGTGTATGTGTGTTATTAAAAATACCAACTGAGTTTTTGTGGCTTTCGTTCACAATCTGGTAGATTTCGTTTATTTTGCGTCATTCGGATTGTTTTGAGACCCTCACTAACAGAATTTAAGTCCAACATTCGGTTCAGCCTGGACCACCACCGACTCAACGTGATTTCCTGATAATTATACATATTTACGTCTGCTCCAAATAACTAAGCTCGAATTTTCACTGGCCGAACAAACACATAAAATCGTGAGATCGATCGGTTTTCATATAAATATGGATGAGTTATGTCTCGGTGGATGTAATTTGACAGTAATTTGACAATTAGTTTGTCCATGAAACCTATGAGCAATGAATATAAACCAGCAGGTCTAACCGGTCTAACCGAGGAGGACATAATGATTTTAAAAACGTAATCAAACGCACTCAATAATGAATGCGGTCAAGATAAATTGACTGATTTTGAAGAATAGGCCATGCCGTCTGAGGAACATAGCGGAAATTTTAAAGTGCCTATTTTTAGGAATGTAATTCTTAAAAATTCTTTTAAATTTTCTGAAACTTAAAGGGAGTTTTTAAGAAATTTGAAAGAATATTATGGAATTCAATTCCTAAAAATAGAACCCTGATATCTCACATAATTGTAGAATACACACATATGTTCCACAATGTATCATATGTTCCACAACGTATCCTATTCTCCTTCATACTTAACAATGTCTGTCTTCACTTAGTTTTTATTGCTTTGCTGTCAAAATCCTTTTGTTTTTGAATTTCGTTTACAGGTCACGTCAGTGAAATTTAGACATGGATTTAATTCAGCTCTTATTCACCTGGTCAAGACATCCAAACAAAAGAGAAGAACAGCTGAAACAAGTTTATGTCTTAATTTCACTGACTTTCCCTGTAAAAAATAAGGTGCTAAGTAGATTATGCATGTTGTTCAGCCACTGAAGATGCCATCCAATGCGATGTGCGATATATTTATACGGACTTGCTTTTAATTTCACCTTCTTGCGGAATCTTCAGCCAGCTGAAATGCCTACAAATTCCTCATCGTCTTTTCTTAGGGTATTTTCCGACAATAACGATCTGTTGATCTCAGCTAACTGGTCATGAAACACTATTGCAGTAGGCGGAGGTCTGGATTTTTAAACGCATATAGACTGTTATGATCAGAGCGAGAAAACCGAAGACTAGTTATTATAACTTGCCTTGGGGTACTTGTCAAAGTATTTGCTTCTCTTTCAACGTGGTACGTTGAGAGCGAAAGGACAGAAGACCAGTTTATTTTAATTCGCCTTGGGGTACTTGTCAAAATATCTTCTTCTCTTTCATCATATAACAATCTAAAGTACGAGGATAGTTAAGTGATAAAATCGCAATTCAATATTCTTCCAGCTTCTAACAAAACTCATGATTGGTCTTTTTCAAAACATGTTTTCTTACAAACTTTGCTGACTTTCGATGAACGTTTTGCTTTTTCTTTCTACTGTGAACGTTAGATTAAAATGTATAACCAATGTGTTCCGTACTGATTACATCCTTCTAGCTATTCATTGTTGATAAAGTAAATGGAACCATGTTTTCCACTCTCTTTATATCTCTATGCCTCATACATATTTGTGACAAATTTAGCTTCTGCATACGGATGTACTCTCCAACTAAGAGTTAGGGTTTGGTGATATTGCGTTTTTTCATTAGCCCATGAACCACTATAAAAAGTGACCGATAAATCAACATTTTTTTACGACTTGTTTAGAGCTGTGAAATCGTGGCTGTCAATAAAATAGAAACGAAAAGAAAATCGGAGGGCTATGGTGCTTTTGATGTTGAATTTATGTTATGTTCATGATACGAATATGTGTTTATATCTTTAAGGTTCTGTTATTTCTTCTTTCTTTTTTTTTCCTCCGATTTTATATGAAATGTCTCTCGGTGTTTTCTTCGCATTTTTTTTTTTTTCGTTTTACTTTATGCCATGATCCACAGGAAAAGTAAATTGTATTTCGTCGAGGATAAAAGATATAATGTACGTATACGTACAACCGAAATCAAGTCCAATAATGTTCTAAAAATTGTGTTTTGTGTTTTTTCTCCCTTTCTTTCTTTCCTAGCTACGCAATTACTGTGTGTAACACATATAAGTATTTTATATACAATGCCAAAGGGAAATATAATAAGCACATTTTGTGGTCTACACAATAAAAATGAAATTTATTTCTCAGTGTAAAATGGCCCATTATTTTCTCGGCGATTTTTCGCTCTATAATCCATAACTAGCTCAATAAAGTTGATTGATTTTGTTGGTTGTAAAATAATTTTTAAAAAATTGGACTTTTGTATGACCGTCAAATGCACAAACGTTACTTTCTATACTTACGAGGTCAGTTTTTACTGTGTCGATTCGTTGTTGTGGCTTTAATAATTAATTATTTCTTTTCGTTTAATCTTGCCTTTAAAACGAGAACTCTTAATTTTGTAAACTTGTCATAGCATCAGTACATTACTTGCCAATGGGACAAATGATGCACTTATTGTGTGAAATTTACCAATCGAGGCGTAGCCGATAAACGGCCAGTAAAAACACAAATAGTGTCATTTTTATCATTTGTCCCGTATGTTACTCAAAAACGTGAGTTAAAGTACTGCAGCTGTGAAGTTAACCTTTATGAGTAAAACATTTGTTGCTCACTCGTCGATTGAACAACGATTAAACTACACGACAACTGTCATTATAATTAAGCTTTCTATACCAGCAATGCACTTCAAGCGACACACTGTCAAGTTTCAATACCGTATTCGCAGTACCACTCGTGGTTGAAGTGCGTTCTACCAGTCAGTTCTACCAGTACTTGACAGTCGTTCATGTTTTTTAAACATTCGAGCTTTAATGGACGTTTTTTATGAACAACTCTTTCCGAGTTATACAAAATAATCTTACAAAATAATGATCTTTGTTGAAAACCACACATTTAATAGTTCAAGCATTTATTACAACGCCACCAGTAATTAATATAGTGTATTACCGTCCTGCTTGGACATTTGTGGTTGTGATGTGGACATCCGCAGACATGAATAAATTCTTTGCTGCAAACGAGTCAGGTTAAAGATGAAAAAATCCTGTTTCTATTGAGAATCTCCAAAACTTTGGAATTTTCAATTTTTCATCCCTAGTCTTATGTAAATGACCAGCAGATGGAACAACATAGAAGCCACCTTAACGGTCATAACAGATTTTCTCCCTCCTCTTTCTCTTTCCATAATATGCTTGCATTAAGAGCATTGGACCCTTTGCAAATTTGTAGCCTAACATTTAGGCGGAAAAATATTCGTTTTTTGATGATTTCTCTGAAACAAATTTTTGTTTGAACAAGTAAAGCCATTGGTTTGTGGGTGATAACTTATCCCACTTGGAGAACACAATCTGCAAAGGTTTCACCAAGTGGGATAAGTTATCACTCACAAACCAATTTTTCCTTTAATAGTAAGACATATTTGCGTGCTTTAATGGCTTTACTTGTTCAAACAAAAAAATTTTTCAGAGAAATCATCAAAAAACGAATATTTTTCCGCCTAAATGTTAGGCTACAAATTTGCAAAGGGTCCAATGCTCTTAATCACGAAACGCACTAGACTCCGTTCACTCACCGACTACGCTATAACAATGGAAAGAGAGAACAGTTTTCATTGTTATCATGAAAACGCGGCTACCAAAACGGAGTGACTGCCAATGGGCCTTTAGATGTTCGTCGATAAATTTCATAAAAGCTTTTCGATGTGACATTCTCCACAACCTAAATTTTGAATAAATTTTAGTCAGACGAAATTTCATCCAGCAGCACAGTGAACATGCCATGAACCAAATTTTATTTTTACATAAAATGTAATTATGTCAGCGATTTGCGGCTGTAGGATTAGCTTTACATTTATATAGATGAAAGTCGAATTTTGAAATAATGTTCTACATTCAACCATATTGATCGCTTTACCAACAAGTTTCGCATGAATGTTGGATAATATTATACTTAGATAACATAACCAGCTTTAACAGACATTGTGGACATAGGTATAGATGGACTCTGTACGGTCGATTGTGCTCAAACCTTTCAGAGAAAATAAATTTTACCCATGATTGTGATGTGCAGAGTATCCATGGTAATAGAAAAATGATGTAAGATAAGTAATCAAAATGTTTGACTCAACTCCCGTAAGATCATTACTATGGACACAGGAAGAACAATCAAGCGAAGTTCTTTCCATTAAAAATGCATAAGCTACAGACAACCAAATACGAAGTAGTATTCGTAGAAAATTAAAAATAAATTTTCAATTCCCTGCATTCGTATACGTTGCACTAGAACTCATTTAAAGATAAATAGATTTTGTTTAACATTTAAAAAAAAAATCCGGCATCGTAGAAGAAGTTTGCCAACTTTATTACAAAGTTCGCTGAACCATAGTTTAAAGGGAAAAGATAGGTGCGCTTTTAAGTTGATCCCTCTGCAAAATAGTTTTTTTTTCTTTGATGTTGTCTTGTTGTGAAAAAGAAGCTGCTATACAAAGGTATTAGCACGTCAGAGGAATGAGAATTTCTTTGGCCGAAGTAGTGCTGTAGCAGTAGCAATGAGATATGCTTTGTGTATTAAAAGAAACCCTTTCCGTGGATTGGGAGAGAGTAATTGTGGTGTGTTTGACGATACCACTGTATTTATGGTATAATAGTTTCAGATGGCTTTCATGAGTTTCGTAACGAGTTTCAATATCAATACAGCAGCGCCTTTTTCATCAACACGTTTCCCAATACGTTCAGGACTTAATAAAAAGTTTTCAAAAGATTGTTGTAGAGGTGTTCACCGCCGATTTTACGCCGGCGCGCCGCCGATTTTTTGCTAAATTTTCGGCGCGCCGCCGCCGAAAAATAATAGCTCACGCCGCCGCCGCCGCCGATTGTATTTTCGTCGCTCCGAAATTTTATACGTTTAGTGCTTTCAGAAATTTTAATGGGCGACAATATAAACTTAAATTGAAAAATCTATACAAAAGTGTGTGCCTGAGTACATGTACAAGGTTTTAGCAAATGTTTATCGCTCTTAATTTATAAGTCAGGTTTCTATATGCTGCTATGTTTCTATATGCGTAGAAAGGAGTTTTTTGTTAAAAATTTTTTGTTGAAACTTTGGGTTTTTCTTCTTACTTGCACTGTACGACGGTGATTTTGTTTCTGATGCTACGATAGGGTTATCTTCGAAGTAGCTTTCTATAACGTATCTTATTTCTATCAGTAGATGGCAAGTGTTTTATGCATATTTTTAAATACTTCTTCTTCTTCTTTTTCAGCCTGTTTCTATCCACTGCTGGATGTAGGCCTCTCCAACTTCTTTCCATTTCGTACGATCCATTGCCATTTGCTGCCAGTTTGTACCTGCAATATTCTTAATTCCGTTTGTCCATCTCTCTGGTGGTCTACCTATAGCTCGTCTTTTATATGGTCGCCATATAAATACTAGTCCAAAGAAAAAGTTGGCTGCTGTCTTGGGAAGGGTATCGATGGATACTACTGAGGATGGTCAGATCACGCTGGCCCGAGACCGCCATCGATACCCGAGGTCGAAACAGCATTTGTCTTTTCTGTATCCTCACTTAACGTGAACTCTTGGGTACGTTACTCTATTTTCTGTGCATATAAGAGGAAGAAGAAGGAGAACAAAATTCAGTGAATCAGTCAAAACTACTGTAATTGTAAAGTGGCAAACTTAAGACCTTATGTGGAATTTGGGTGGAAAATGGCGCAAATCACGTGTTTTAGGAATTTATAAAGTGGAAAATCTTTCCGGTTTCAAGTTTTTTCGTCAAAAAGACGAGACACGGGTATCTTTATTTTCAATTTTTAGCTGCTTTATTTAAAAAATTTGGGAAAAAAAATCATTTTGGCGTAGTCTATGCACTTATTACTTATAAATTTAAGTTTATCTAAGTCTCTTATTTGCGAAAACCTTCTACTACGATCTCACTCCTTCATCGAAGATGGACTAAAGGCAACGGGAACGGTTATTGCATAAATCGAAAGATAATAGTAGTGAGTTTGCGTAAATGACATAAATTATAAGTTGGAAATAAGAAGCCTGCAGAACATCTGGTATGAAGATGTGACTTAAAATTTCCAAATTATAATTTGACTTATAGCTTACATGTCATTTACGCAAACTCATTAATCATTCTTGGATTCATTAAATTAGATGTTTTCAAAATAATAGGTGATTGTACATTGTACACAATATAAAAGGTGAGATACGCCTCAGTTGATTCCCCTTGTATAAGTGGTTGATACTTCAGATTGCAAGATAGTAAGATTTCAGTGTTCGGAAAAATGATTGCGCACGCTTTTTCAAATGTTTTTGCATTATTTTCGAAAGATTAGATTTTTTGTAAATTTATCGGCGCGCCGATCGGCGCACCGCCGCCGACTATAAATTTCTTCCGGCGCGCCGCCGCCGATCCCTTACCAGTCGGCGCACCGCCGCCGACTATTTTAAGATCGGCGCACACCTCTAGATTGTTGTCGCTGTGTTGAGTTTTTCATTACATTTTCACAAATAATGTTTCCCCATTTTCATGTCTGCAGATGTAGCTTGAGAAGACCTGAAAATATGTCTGTGTGTGCATGTATTGAACGACACAGATAGATTTCAGTCATCAGAATAATATTGCGGTTCTTTCGCCAAATGCAACACCGCACATATTTACAGTGCCGTACTTAACAATCTCCGCAGTCTCCGCAGCACAAAATGTGCGGCTATGTTCACTTTAAAATGTCATTTGTTATTCCAAGGCCGTTCGAAATGTCAATCGTCATCCACAGAGAAGCCAACACAACCTCACTTTGAAGTTTTCGCGAACAAATTTGTTTAAGTTGCGGTTATGTTTGCTTCTGTGGATGACGGTCGGTTGTTTTCGGCCTGTCAAAATTCGTTTTTACCGTACGATGGAAGAAACCTATGAAACAATATATTTTTAAAGAAACCCCAACCTATTAAGCGGTTCGGAGTCTTCAGTTTTCATTGAAACCAAATACTGTGACGCCATCTCATTTGATTCGCATAAAACGCTTATGATTATTCTTAATATCATTATGGTTATCCTCAATGACAATTGAAATTCGAACATCTGAGTGGGCCACCATCACTGCTCTCCAATGACAGGCAAAAGGACAAAATTTAAACAAAAGGCCTCCACGACGCAGTAGCCCAAAATTCTCTTATAAATTCTGTTTTTTATGCCATTGCGTGACGTACATTCCATACAAAATAAGAGGCAAAATGTAAGTGAATAAAATCTGTTCTTTTGCCTGTTCTTGAAGTGCGATGCGACCATAGAAATGTTGTGAAAACAAAATGTCCGTCGTGGTAGTAAAGTTGTGTTTGTAATTAATTTCATCAAAAGAAAAACTAATTTCGTAGAAGGTAGCCCACATTATCGTTATAAATAACGATTGGATTGAGCGTTAACTGTTGCTGCATTAACAGAATGTGTACCTATACATCGAAATTTTGTTTTGAATCGCAGAGGTAAATTAAATGCGAAAAATCATTGCCGAAATCAATTATTTTACTAAATGTGAAGCCACGTTTTTGATAAATAAGGTTCAAATTAATTATTTATTTGTGACGTAAGTTTATGTTTTCATGCCTTGGTCTGGCAGATTTATGTATACCTGATACATGACCCATTTTTCTTCATTTCTGGTAGTGTGTCCAAACGATCAGAGCTTCTTAACAATGATCCAACAATGGGGTCTGCTACTCTGATATTTGAGATTTTTCGAGTTTTAAAAGTCTTCTATGTTATTTTAGCACAAAATTTGAATATGCCTAAGCGAATTTTGCATCAAAATTTCACGTAATGTGAATCTAATTGACTGATCATTGAAATAGATATTTGAAACTCTGATAAATCTAAACACAGTTCGTGAAAAATGGTTGAACATTGACTGAAAAATCGATACTCGACACTCCGCAAAATGATTGAAAAATAACGGCGTGAAGTTTTATTCATCTGCTATCAATAAAGATGACAAAAATAATGACAAGCTCTGGGTAATGTGGTCGATTATATAGTAAAGAATATGTTTAAAAAAATGGAAGTACAAGATTTGAAATCATTTGAAAAATACTTTGA